>NC_140994.1:15044925-15526924 GCF_052327205.1 Somniosus microcephalus | reverse complement strand
CGCGTAGGTACGCCCTGTAACTTTCGAGCGCATAGCCCGCCAGACGCACCGGCGATGACAGACAGAATGACAGACAGAATGACAGAATGACAGACAGACAGACAGAAGTACCGATTTATATATAGAGATATGCTCTGTTCCTGTCAACCTGCTAGTTCGCTGTCTTGATGGGAGATTTCTATTGTTTGTTATTTGTTGTAAAATCATAAAACAAATTCCTGCCCCTACTTCCATCGTTTCTTCCACACTGGGTATGGGTTATTACCTGCACCATTTGAAAGTGACGTGTATTTAAACGCAGATTTACAATTTCACTACAAATAGAGGAGCAAAAACCACTGCATCCTGCGTGACCAAGGATAGTCTGATCCATATCGATCAAGTGCTCATTACGGCCCATTTTTTCTGGTGTTCTGGCATAGGGAAGATTAGTGTCGATTAGTGTCTTTAATGTTAGTTTGCCTCAGATGCTTAACTAACTAGAAACTTAACTGGACCAACCAGATAAATACTATGGCAAACAAGAGCAGGTCAGAGGCTGGGTATTCTGCGGCGAGTGTCTCACCTCCTGACTCCCCAAAGCTTTTCAACCATCTACAAAGCACAAGTCAGGAGTGTGATGGAATACTCTCCCCTTGCCTGGGTGAGTGCAGCTCTAACAACACTCAAAGAGCTCGACATCATCCAGGACAAAACAGCCCGCTTGATTGGCACATCATCCACTACCTCTAAACATTCACTCCCTCCACTACCGGCGTACCGTGGGCTGCAGTGTGTACCATCTACAAGGTGCACTGCAGCACTCGCCAAGGCTTCTTCGACAGCACCTCTACCACCTAGAAGGACAAGGGCAGCAGGTGCATGGGAACACCACCACCTCCAAGTTCCCCTCCAAGTCACGCACCATCCTGACTTGAAAATATATCGGCTGTTCCTTCATCGTCGGTGGGGTCAAAATCCTGGATCTCCCTCCCTAACAGCACTGTGGGAGCACCTTCACCACACGGACTGCAGCAGTTCAAGAAGGCGGCTCACCACACCTTCTCGAGAGCAATTAGGGAATGGGCAATAAATGCCAGCCTTGCCAGCGACGCCCACACCCCATGAAAAAATGCTGACACTTTTGCCTCTGAGTCAGGAGGCTACAATGTTCAAGGCCCCACTCCAGGAGTTGAGCACATAATCTAGGCTGGCACTTCAGTGCAATACTGATGGAGTGCTGTCTTGTCAACGACGCTGCCTTTCCAGATGAAAAGCTAACCAAAGGCCTGGGCATCATCAGTTCGGGTGGATATCAATGATCCCAAGACACTATTCAAAGAAGAGCACGGCATTATTGCATTTCCTGGCCAAAAGCCAACAACAAAATGGTCAACTGCTAATTTATCTGAATGGCTGTTTGCGGGATCTTGCTGTGTGCAATTGGCTGTCATGTTTGCCTGCACAACAACAGTGACATTTCAAATTTCAATTGTAAAACAACATTTCAAAAGTAATTCACTGGATCTAAAGAGCACGGAGGCATCATGAAGACATGATAAGGCGCTGCCTTAGCACAAGTTCATTCTTTTGGTTATAAATGATCATATGTGACAATAGTTTAGTGTGTACTTACAACATGCCTCTATTTTCTATTTTAACAGAGGCATTAATCCACTTAAAATAAATAGGCTAAAGTCTGATAAAATAGAAGACAGCGGAATGTCATATTAGCGTTTAAGTGTTCTTCGGCCATTATTGCCATCGGTAACTTTCAGTCTAATGTGTCTATTTACCTTGCGGTGGTCTGACCTTAGGTAAGGTTTGCAGGTGGAAGCGTGGGTGTAGTGGGGAGGGGGGTGGAGGGTGGAGGGTGGGGAGGGGGGCGGAGGGTGGGGAGGGGGCGGAGGGGGGAGGGTGGGGAGGGGGCGGAGGGGGGGAGGGTGGGGAGGGGGTGGAGGGGTGCGGGGAGGGGGCGGAGGGTGGGGAGGGGGGCGGAGGGGGGAGGGTGGGGAGAGGGCGGAGGGTGGGGAGGGGGGCGGAGGGTGGGGGAGGGGGTGGAGGGTGGGGAGGGGGTGGAGGCGGAGGGTGGGGAGGAGGCGGAGGGGGGGGTAGGATGCACCTTAGCTCCCAGGGATCGAGACCAGTCCCTTTGTGTGAGGGACGGACCATCGAAATCTGATCTGGGGGGAAAAAAACAGCGACCTATCTCTATTCCCAGCCTTCCTTCCACACTCTGCGGCGTGTACTAGAAAATAGAAGATAGGAGCAGGCCATTCGGCCCTTCGAGCCTGCTCCGCCATTCAATGAGATCATGGCTGATCATTCAAACTCAGTACCCTGTCCCTGCCTTCTCCCCATATCCCTTGATCCCTTTAGCCTTAAGAAATATATCCAACTCTTTCTTGAATATATTTAATGAACTGGCCTCCACCGCCCTCTGTGGCAGAGAATTCCACAGGTTCACCACTCTCTGGGTGAAGAAATTCCTCCTCATTTCAGTCCTAAATGTCCTACCCCTTATCCTTAGACTGTGACCCCCTGGTTCTGGACTCCCCGACCATCGGGAACATCCTTCCAGCATCTAGTCTGTCCAGGCCTGACAGAATTTTATAGGTTTCGATGAGATCCCCTCTCAATCTTCTAAACTCCAGTGAGTATAAGCCCAATCGACGCAATCTCTCCTCATACGTCATTCCTGCCATCCCAGGTATCAGCCTGGTGAATCTTCGCTGCACTCCTTCCATGGCAAGAACGTCTTTCCTCAGATAAGGCGCCCAAAACTGCACACAATACTCAAGGTGCGGTCTCACCAAGACCCTGTACAACTGTAGCAAGACATCCTTGTTCCTGTACTCAAACCCTCTCGCTACGAAGGCCAACATACCATTTGCCTTCTTAACCGCCTGCTGCACCTGCATGCTTACCTTCAGCAACTGGTGCACAAGGACACCCAGGTCTCTTTGCACTTCCCCTTCTCCCAATCTATTGCCATTCAAATAATAATCTGCCTTCCTGTTTTTGCCACCAAAGTGGATAACCTCACATTTATCCACATTATAGTGCATTTGCCATGTTTCTGCCCAATCACCCAACCTGTCCAAATCATACTGGAGTTTCATGACATCCTCCTCACAGCTTACCCTCCCACCCAGCTTTGTGTCATGCCCGTGTGTGTCAATCATTTCAAAGTGACCGTGTAAGCTGATCCACATTGATACTGGAGTATTAAAGAGAGGTACGACACGGGAAAATCCAACTAAACGACTTACGAGTAGCAGGTAGTCGGCCGGAGCCGTGATTCCAGCTCTGTTTTCTGCCTTCCCATGGACTAACATGGCAGCCTGTGGACTGAGTCGCTGCCAGTGCTAATCCTGTGTTTTCCTGCAGTGAAGTAATACCTCATGTTTTTTTAATGGTAAACACCGGGCCGTTAGAAGGAAAATCACTTCAGTACAAGTCTCCTGATAACATCGCCATGTGCACACTATTACTGTTGTAACTTAATGTGCTGCACCCTGGAAGCAGAGAAAAGAAATGCACGACTTCACTGTTCGATATGAGGCCGAGAGAGATAGCGGTTGGTTTACAAGACTCGAATAGAAAACTTCAAGTCATTGCACCCTATTTTTTTTTTTCCTGAAGTTCAATGCCATTTGTAATAAACATAAAGTGAAGATCTACTGAGTGCGTTCCAAGGCAGCGAATTATCCTGACTGCTTTCATCACGACCAGGCGTAGGGCCAAGTATTGTTTAATTTTGTTTCTTTTTTTAATGTAAAACGGCAGCCCCTGGAGAAGCGATGTGAAGAAGCCTGAGAGACAGGAATAGCCAGCTTTCTTAGCTGAGAGATGTGGACGTTTTGTGAACAGGGTAAAGGGGAAAGTAACTGTAAAGACACATACCGTCGCGGATAGGTGTGCCAGAGTAGAGTTAATACTCAGTGGCAAACTGCCTCAGCCAGGCCTGGCAGATAGCACTGCTGAAGAAAGCAAGCCTCGGATTTACGTGGTGCCTCAATATACCTGACATAAGAAAACTACTGAGCACTTGGTTTGAGTATAAAACAAGGCTTTAATCAACTGTTTCACAACCATGAGTTCTAGTTACATCACTAGTTCCTGGTTACAAAAACGTCCTGAGCAAGCTGGGCCCACGCCCGAGTATTTATACTTTCCTTGGACGGCGCCACCAGCTGGCCGCCCAGTGTTATCTCATGAATGGTAAGATTCATGACAATACCAAGGGGGTAAAATTGGGTTGCTTTGTACCTCTCGTTACGGGGCGCAAATCACCCAGCGCCCGGGCACGGCGCCGCTAACACCGCCCGCAAAATTCAGCGGGAGGTTAGCGGTGGTGGTAGCCGGTAGCGCCCCGCAGCACTGCGCCTCCGGCGATGACGTCATCGTCATGCGCAGCGCCCCGGCAGCAAACTTGGCTCGCGCCCCCTGACCTACCGCCGGACGCTGTGTCCAACAGGGTCAGGGTGACGTGTTTGCAGCCGGGCCGGCGCAAATTAAAGGGCAGGTGCCGGGCGGCCTTTTATTTTGGGCCGCCAGCCAGCACCTGCCCCCTCTGGCCTCCTGCTGCGGGGTGCCGGCCCGCGATCGCTCAGCCCGCCACTCCTCCTGAGTGCTGGGCTCTTTTGCCGGCACCCCGCTCCCCGGTGGTCCAGCAGGGCCCCGGTGCGCGCTGTGCCAGGCCCCTCCCCTTTCATCAGGGGAGGGAGGCCTGTAGTACCGCGGCGCTACGTGCCGGCACGCATGGCACTGCTGCACGTAGCGCCATGATATTCAATGGGAGCGCCCCAAGAGGGAGGGGGAGCGCTTCCAGTAGCGCCCTGCCTCCTGCTTGGGGTGCTACCATTCAATTTCCAGCGCGGGGGCACGACCCAATTTCCCCCCCAAATGTCTCAAACTGCTTCATACACTGTATTTTTTTTTTGAAGTGCTTTGGTTGTGTAGCAAATGTTATGTTCTACAGAATGGCCACAATGGAGATGATCATCTAATAGAAATTAGTGTAGGCCAGCCACTCCACACAGCCTCTTAAAATGCATCTTCTGAGAGGTCAGAAAGCATCCATGCAACGAAGATAAACCAAAACTACAGACTAAAGATGATTTAAGGTCAGAAAAAAGAAAGAATTGCTTTTATTTAGCACCACTGGGCTTCCCTCAAAGCGCTTTACAGCCAATGAAGTACTGTCACTGTGGTAATGTGGGAAACACAGCAAGCTCCCACAAACAGCAATGTGATAATGACCAGATACAGAAAACTTTGTGCTATCCGGCACCGACGGGACCGAGCTGTTGCCGTCCCATCAAAACTGCCGGACAAACCAGCGCTAATGTTGAAACATACGGAGATTTTGAGCTCCGTATCTGGCAACAAACCCTGTTGCTTAGCAACAGCTTCTAAACAGTCGGCCGTACCTTGCAAGCGTCTCTGTAGCTTTGCAACAGCTTCAGCGAGACCTTGCAGAGCCTGACTGGTGAAAAAAAAGCAACGAAAAGAAAAAAAAACTAACGAAACGGCTCCTGATTTTTGCCGGTGGCTCGAGCATTCCGGACAGTTAACCTCCGGATAAACCAAAGTTTCCTGTAATCTGTTTTGCTGATTGAGGGATAGATATTGGCCATAACACCAGGATAACTCCCCTGCTCTTCTTTGAAATAGTGCTATTGGATTTTCTACGTCCACCTGAGAGAGAACAGACAGGGCCTCGGTTTAATGTCTCATCTAGAAAGACAGCCCCTCTGACAGTGCAGCACTCCACTGGAGTGTCAGCCTAGATTTTTGTGCTCAAGTCTTTAGAGTGGGACTTGAACCCACAACCCTCTGACCTCAGAGGCGAGAGTGCTGCCCACTGAGCCACAGTTGACACACAGCAAGAAAGTCTTTGGGTAGGCACCATTCAGTGGTGATACAGGGGAACTCTTTGGCTAAGAACCCATCAGTGATGGTACTGGGGAACTCTTAGGGTAAGCACTGACCAGTGATGCAACAGGAGGCTCTCTTTAGGTAAGAATCCATCAGTAACAGAGATGAGAGGAACTGTATGAGTGGACATCAGTCATTATCACTGTTGACACTTTATCCAAAGTGTGGCTTCACGCAGGCAAATCGATTAAAAATGCCACAAGTGGTGATTCTTTATCTTGATCAATATCAATTATTATCTATTTTGTTATTTGATTTATGTTCATTTTAAGTATCTGACCTCAAAAATAAGGAAAGAAAAAATCCATTGCTGGCTGACTTTCTCGAAACTTTCAGAACAATCTCAACTTCCAGCCTCCAACTGGCAATGTGCAAAATGATCGAAATGCTTAAGCCCGCACAATGAGACATCACTGTGTGCTCTCCTTGCAAGCCTCTAAATTCATGCCCGTTCGTTGTTTCATCCAGAACACCTGAAACTAAGTGAAAAAGAATCTTGGTGTCACCACATTACAGGAAGGATGTGATTGCACTAGAGAGGGTACAGAGGAGATTTACGAGGATGTTGCCTAGGCTGGGAATTTTAGCTATGAGGAAAGATTGGATAGGCTGGGGTTGTTTTCTTTGGAACAGAGGAGGCTGAGGGGAGACTTAACTGAGGTGTATAAAATTATGAGGGGCCTGGATAGAGTGGATAGGAAGGACCCATTTCCCTTGGCAGAGAGGTCAATAACCAGGGGGCACAGATTTAAAGTAATTGGTCGAAGGATTAAGGGGGAGCTCAGGAGAACATTTTCCACCCAGAGGGTGGTGGGGGTCTGGAACCCACTGCCTGAAAGGGTGGTAGAGGCAGAAACCCTCATCACATTTAAAACGTACTTGGATATGCACCTGAAGTGCTGTAACCTACAGGGCTACGGACCAAGAGCTGGAAAGTGGGATTAGGCTAGAGAGCTGTTTTTCGGCCGGCACAGACACGATGGGCCGAATGGTGTCCTTCTGAGTCATAAATTTCTATGATTCTAGGTATATAGCTAGAAGAAATGAATCCCACTCGAAATCTTGCATGAACAGAAACCATGTTGGGCTTACCCAAAACAAGCTCTTAAGTCTCTATTTATTTACTCTGTAATGCTCAAGATTTGTGTGGCTAATGCCAGTCAGTGGGTGCTATTGCTCAAACCACTGGTCCCTGACATGTGTCACCTACACAACCGCTCAAAGGCAGCACCTCCTAAACCCGCGACCTCTACCGCCTAGAAGGACAAGGGCAGCAGGTGCATGGGAACACCACCGCCTCCAAGTTCCCCTCCAAGTCACACGCCATCCTGACTTGGAAATATTTCGCCGATCCTTCATTGTCGCTGGGTCAAAATCCTGGAACTCCCTCCCTAACAGCACTGTGGGAGCACCTTCACCACACAGACTGCAGCAGTTCAAGAAGGCGGCTCACCACCACCTTCTCAAGGGGCGATTAGGGATGGGCAATAAATGCTGGCCTTGCCAGCGACACCCACATCCCATGAACAAATTTTTAAAAAGGCAATGAAAACTGATACTCAAGGGGCTCTATGCGCACGGTATTAAATGGATTGAAAATCGTGGGTGGCCTACTTGTGCTTATTTGACATGCGCGGCCAAGTAGGCAAGGCTCCCCCTGAGAGTTGGCTGACTGATTGATCACTAAAGATGTTGAGCTTCCCTCATAGCTTTTTGGCATAAAGTCTTTGAATTCTACACTGTGATAATAGATGGTGGCGCCATTGCAAACTTGCTAACATCTTCGGCAAGCTGGTTTGCTGTTTTGGGATTTATGAGTAAGGAACTTATAGATATATTTTCTCAGATTTCAATTGCTAAAAGATATTTTATATGCCAGAAATGTTATAATGTTGTGACTAAATCACTCTAGTTGGCATAAAAATAGAGCAAAAAGTCATTAAAAATCTGTTCTAATAAACAGCATTTTCTTTCAGCATCTCACTTCTATGTTTCATCCACAAAAAAAACGAATCTGTTGGGCAACCAGCAACTTTAGGAGTTGAACTTCATTAAGTCAGATTGCTGTACAACACTCCAAACAACTGCTTATTAACTGTGTCGCTTAAGCCATCCACAGAGGCAGGAATTCTAACACCTCATATCGCCACAGTAAGTGGGGAAATCACTCAGTAGCCACTACGATGGCTGCCGAATGAAAGAGAAATGTCCGAGGTGCTCCTTGGAGGCTAAGGCACATTGGGAACCAAGTCGAGTGAGGTTTAGCCTGCGTCTGACCCATGTGTGCCAAACCAGACCTGGGTACTAACGGCCAAAAGTGTTCCCAGCACTGACGTCCCTCAACCTTCTTGGCTTGTGCTGCAACTGAACTTTTAACATGTTGCTAAAGCAACATGTTGTTCAGGCTCCCGATACCCGAGTGGAACTCAAGGATTAATTAATAGTGCAGGCCCCTACGGTAGTTGAACTCAGCTTGGGGCAGCTGCAAGGCCACTAGTTAGCAGAGTCATAATCAGCCACAGTTCCTGCCCGATTGCTACCCAGCGCCCCCTGCTGGAAAACACACGTGCCTTGGACGTCAAGTGAAGACCGGCTTAAGCTCAACTATTACAATAACAAAATACTACAGATGCTGGAAATCCGAAATAACAACAGAAAATGCTGGAAAAACTCAGCAGGCCAGGCAACATCCGTGGAGAGAAATTAGAGTCAATGTTTCTGGTCAACACCTTTTTGTCAAGACTGACAAAGGGTTTTGACCTGAAACGTTGACTCTAATTTCTCTCCACGGATGTTGCCTAGCCTGCTGAGTTTTTCCAGCATTTTCTGTTGTTATTTCAAGCTCAACTATGTTGGCTGTCTAGATCATATTCAGCAGCTAAAATGTGAACGGTGTTGTGCTGCCCCCCAAGGCTGAACAGTTGACCAGCACTCACTGTCTTGGTATGTGAGGAAGGTCCGCTTTGTTAGCTTGGCGGTGCTGATCAAACTTTGAGTCAGTGCCCTCAAAAGAAAACTGGCAACAACATAAAAAAAAAAATTGTGTACAAGATCCTTTACCAGAAAACAACTGCGCCCCCCCCTTTCTTTCGTTGCAGAATCACTTCACAGCTGCCTCCTCCTACAGCAGAATATTTCCACTGAGCAACTTCTGGCCCACCTTTCCCAACAGTGACTTTTCGGAAGGTGGAATCCATTTAATGGAAGATGCAGCCCGCCGTCAAAAAACTTGGTGCTGGGTCAAAATCCTGGAGTCCCCTGCGCGGCACCACTGCGTGGAGTCGCAAGGACTGCGGCGGCTCAAGGAGGAGGCCCAGCGCCACCTTCGCCGGGCATCTCGGGATGGGGGCGATTAAATGCCAGCCTAAAAGCTATCAATCTCGGTTTTGAAATTTTCCATTGACCCCCCTGACATGAATCTTGTCATTCATGTGAAAATGACTTATGTAATAATACTGGGCGGCCTGCTGGTGGCGCTGTCCAGGGAGAGTATAACTACTCGGGCACGGGCCCAGCTTGCTCAGGACATTCTTTAACAGGAACTAGTGAAGGACACAACTAGATCTCCATGTTGAAAAACAGTTGATTAAAGCCTTGTTTAATACTCAGACCAAGTGCCGAGTCGTTATCTTACGTCACCCCCCAGCCTCAGCAGCTTTCTGGGGTAGAGGGTTCCAGATTTCCACGACCCTTTTTGTGAAGAAGTGCTTCCTGACATCACCCCTGAACGGCCTGGCTCTAATTTTAAGGTTATGCCCCATAGTTCTGGACTCCCCCCACCAGAGGAAATCGTTTCTCTCTATCCACCCTATCGAATCCTTTAATAATAATAATAATAATAATCAACTTTGTTGTCATTGTTAGTGCACAAGTGCAGTACAACGAAATGTAGGCTTTTAAACAACTCAATTAATTCAATCATATTAAACAACTCAATTAGCTAACCCCTTAATCTTCTATACTCAAGGGAATACCAGCCTAGTCTATATTCAAGAAGGAGTTAGATATATTTCTTAAGGCTAAAGGGATCAAGGGATATGGGGAGAAGGCAGGGACAGGGTACTGAATTTGGATGATCAGCCATGATCTCATTGAATGGCGGAGCAGGCTCGAGGGGCCGAATGGCCTACTCCTGCTCCTATCTTCTATGTTTCTGTGCAACCTGTCTTCATAATTGAACCCTTTTAGCCCCAGAATCATTCTGGTGAATCTGCGCTGCTCCCCCTCCAAGGCCAATATATCCTTCCTGAGGTGCGGGGCGCGGAACTGAACGCAAAGCTCCAGATGCGGTCTAACCCGGAGCTTTATACAGCTGTACACCTGTCCCTGGGACGTGTGCCAGTTACATTCTACCTGCCTCAGCTGCAGCTGCGATGATGAAAGCGAAATGATGTCAGACGCACTGGGAAAATTTAAAACAGCCTGAGCCCTTGCCTTCCCGAGTCACAATCAAGATGATGTGGTGAGCAGCCAGCTTGCTGAGTTCCCTTGCAGTCTGAAATTGAACAATGCAGACCTGATGTGCTTGTTCCCAAGCCAGGTAATACAGTCCATTCCATTTAACTGTACGTCTGCTTAGTGTCAATGCGATTTAAAAGCCAGTCTCTGCCTTCTCTTGTTCACTTCACTGAAGCCTGCTCCATTACTTATGCAACATAAGGTCAGGGTGGGGGGATTTTTTGCCATCAGGATCCCGTTCAAAGCCTCGCCACCTGCACTCTTTTTTTTTAAAGTTATGCGTTTTGTGATGGAGCTCAGTTCTTAAACACACAACCTTGGAATGGCGTCTAGCAATTAGATTCATCAATTGCACCGGGGAACATGCCATTACCACCGGATTTTAAAAAATTCATTCATGGGATGTCAGCATTGCTGGTACGGCCAGCATTTACAGGAAACTCTCGTTTAAACGGCACCTAAATATCCGGAATTCTCTATTAACCGGCAAAATTCTCACTCCGAAAGCAGCACCTCAATAACCGGCAATGTTGCCGAGTCCGAGTCTCCCGCGGTGGCCGAGTTAGTCAGTGGGGGTAGTTCTCCAAACTGCCACTACTCGGCTTCTTGGCGCTGTCGAAAGTCGGAACACCTCAATACCCCTGTAACCGGAGTCTGACTCTCCCGCGCTGCCGGTAGTCTCTTCTGATCCGCCATTTTACAGGGGTACTGTGCGTCTCCCACGCTGCTGGTAGTCATTGCATTGCAGTACCCTCAACTGGCAGTACTGTACTTAATCAAGCATCTTCCACCATCCATTTAACACAACATTCTGTAGGTGAGTACCCAATTACAGTATACTGCACATTTCTTGATTTTTTAATTTTTCTTTGTTAAAAATAGCCTCGGTAGATAACCCTCTCTGTCATCCGGAATTTTTGATCAACTGGTAACACGCCGGTCCCGGGTACCAAAGAGTTTCCTGTATTGCCCATCCCTAATTGCCCTCGAGAACATGGTGGTGAGCCGCCTTCTTGGTGTGGTTCTGAAGTCACAGGTGACAGATGTTCCTCCCTAAAGAACCAGACGGGTTTAGTACGACAACATTTAATTATTCCATTTATTTAATTTAACTGAATTTAAATTCCCCAGCTGCCGTGGTGGGATTTAGAACTACGTATCTCTGGATCATCAGTCCTACCATACCGTGTGGTCATAATAAACTGGGCGCACAGTTGTTGCCCATCCCCCACCTGCCAAGCTAACAATGGGGTAGATTTTGGTCAGGGCCTGTTTCCTGAGTCACTGCATGGCAAATAGGGGTGGAACCCTAGCTGGTGTCTCCCCTCCTTATCCCACCCCTATCCTTCTCGGAATGTGACGTCACTGGCAATTAACCACCAGAGGGCAGTTAAGAGTCAACCACGTTGGTGCAGGACTGGAATCACATATAGGCCCAGACCGGGTAAAGATGGCAGCTTACCTTCCTTGAGGGACATTAGCGAACCAGTTGGGATAGACATAGAAAACATAGAACATAGAAAAATAGGAGCAGGAGTCGGCCATTCGGCCCTTCGAGCCTGCTCCGCCATTCAATATGATCATGGCTGATCCTCTATCAATACCATATTCCTGCTCTCTCCCCATACCCCTTGATGCCTTTTGTGTCTAGGGATTTTAACAACAACCCGACAGCTTCATGATCACTTTTACTGGCATCAACTTTTTATTTTACAGATTTTTTCAAAAAAAAACTAAATTCAAATTCTCAAGCTGCCCTGGCGGGATTTGAACCCGCAGTTTACTGGATTATTAGTCCCGGTCTACTGGATCTACCAGTAACATGGCCATTACGTTACTATACCCACGCTCGTCACAATCCTCTTGCTGCTACTGCTGCGGCTGGGATCAGCACCTTGGACTTTTTCCCGGTCTGTACAGCACAAGAGGTACATTTACCCACCAGCTCACTCCTTTACACTTCTTAGCTCCCTCCTGCGCATTAAACTGTCCCCGTGGTTGTTGTGGAAAAATAAAACAGCAGCTTTTTAAATAATTTAGCTTTGTTTCTAATTCCGCTTTTCTTTCTCCACAGAGTAAACGCTACAATTTGGCACTCCCAGCGCAGAACTTTGCCAACAGCAGTTCAGTCGCCCAAAGTGCTGCCTGCAGGAACTTCCGCCCATTAAAATTAAACATGCACGAGCTGTGAATTGGCGCGCTGACCTCCCCTCCAGTATTCCTTGATACGCACTCCCTTCCCACAGAACTCTGCATCACTAGTACTAAACTTTAAAATAACCCTCCCCTATTTCTGGTTTCCATTCATTGGGCACCGCACCTCGGGGAAGGATATACTGGCCCTTGGGAGAGGGAGCAGCGCAGATTCACCAGAATGGTACCGGGGCTTAATGGGTTAAATTATAAGGACAGGTTGCCTCAACTTGGCTTGTAAACCCTTGAGTTAAGATGGTCGCAGGGTGATCTAATCAAGGTGTTTGAATTAATAACGGGATTCAATTTACAGGAAACTCTTTTTTATCCGGCACCGATGGGACCGGCCTGGTGCCGGTTTATCAAAAAATCCGGATTACAGAGAGGTATAGTAAAAGGTACGAGAGCCCCGTACACAGCAACAAATCCAGGCTTCCCTGTTGCATGGCAACAGGTGCAGGAACCCCGGCCACAGACCAAGCATCCCTGTTGCACAGCAACAGGTACAGGAACCCCGATTACACGGCCACAAATCCAGGAACGGCCACTAATATAAAGTAAAACTTACCTGAACCTACTCCTGAATTTTGCCGGTTAACAGAGATTTCCGGTTATTTAGGTGCCGGTAAATCGAGAGTTTCCTGTAGTAGATACTGTATGGGGGGGGGGGGTGCGGGGGAATCCAGAATGAGGGGGCATAATCTTAAATTTGGAACTGATATCAGGAAGCACTTTTTCACACAAAGGGTAGTAGACATCTGGCACTCTCTCCCCCTAAAGGCTGTGGGATGCTCGGACAACTGGAACTTTCAAGACTGGGATCGATACAGTTTTGTTCGGTGTGCGAATCAAGGGATAAGGAGCAAAAGCGGGTAAATGGAGTGGAGGTACAGAACAGCATTGATCTAACAGAACGGCAGAACAGGCTCGAGGGGCTGAATGGCGCACTCCTGTTCTTATGTAAGTGGTCTAGGAAGCCAATAAGTTGTATCAGCACCTGCTCGGGGCAATATGGAGATGGGGGCGGGGAAAGTGGAGTGGAAGGTCGATGATCAGCCACGATCTTATTCAATGGCGGAGCAGGCTCGAGGGGCCGTGTGGCCGACTCCTGCTCTTATTTCTTATGTGCTTATAAATGACAGAGAACCATAGAAGATAGGAGCAAAATCAAATCAAATCAACTTTTATTGTCATTGTTAGTGCACAAGTGCAGTACAACGAAATGTAGGCTTGCGGCTCCCGAGAGTGTACATTTGGATTAAGACATTTAAACATTCAACATACATTTGGCTTGTAGTATATTAACATAAATATAACCATAATAAAGTGCATTGGCAGATGTGCAGGCTTTACAATCTAGTTCCTTTTCTTTCCAGTTTTGAAGAAGGGTCCAACCCGAAACGTCAACTCAAATTTCTCTCCACGGATGTTGCCTGACCTGCTGAGTTTTTCCAGCATTTTCTGTAGTGCAGGCTTTAGAGTTTATTTGTGGAGTTCAGTAGGATGACAGCCCTGGGAAAGAAGCTGTTCCTAAATCTGGTCGTACGGGTGCGAATGCATCTGTAGCGTCTCCCAGATGGTAGGAGGGCGAACAGACTGTGGCTGGGGTGGGTAGGGTCTTTGATGATCGACCATGACCTCCGTAGACAGCGTTTCTGGTATATGTGCTCTATGGTCGGTAGCCGGGTGCCGGTAATGCGTTGGGCAGTTTTGACTACCCGCTGCAGGGCTTTCCGGTCATAGTAGCTACAGCTGCCATACCATACTGTGATACAGTTTGTCAGGATGCTCTCTATTGTGCAGCGGTAAAAGTTAGAGAGGATCAGGGGTGACAGATTACATCCCTTCAGCCTCCTTAAGAAATATAGGTGCTGCTGGGCCTTCTTCACCAGAGAGGAGGTGTTGAGGGACCAGGAGAGGTCTTCCGTGATGTGGACTCCGAGGAACTTAAAGCTGTCCACCCTTTCCACCACAGCCCCATTGCTGTGGATGGGGGTGTGACTTCCGCCTTTGGACTTCCTGAAGTCCACAATGATTTCTTTTGTTTTCTTGGTGTTAGGCCATTCGGCCCCTCGAGCCCGCTCCGCCATTTAATGAGATCCTGGCTGATCATCCAAATTCAGTACCCTGTCCCTGCTTTCTCCCCATATCCCTTGATCCCTTTAGCCTTAAGAAATATATCCAACTCCTTCTTGAATATATTTAATGAATTGGCCTCAACTGCCTTCTGTGACAGAGAATTCCACAGGTTCACCACTCTCTGGGTGAAGAAATTCCTCATCTCAGTCCTCAATGGCTTACCCCTTATCCTTAGATGACGGCCTTGCCAGCGATGCCCGAGAATGAATAAAAGAAGACTCGTTATGCACTTTTGAGATTTTTCTTCGCGTGGGAAGCTGCTTGAAATGTCCAAGTTTCTTTTTGCTGAAATTCTCTTGGTTCCTATAGCTGGAAGGGTCTTAATGAAGTGGCTTTGGGCCGCGCCAACTCAGTTTCTGGTGGCCACCAGCCGACGGCACTAACGTGTCCTTAACCTGCAGTAGCCTAGTCCTTAATGTATTGGGCGAGTAATCCAGTGGCTGTGAGTTCAGTGTAAGTTGTGAATATGATTTTCAATAAGTCTCGTCATTTGCGAGCTGGCAGCAGACAATGACCATGAAAAGCTGCTGGTGGTTCGTTGCAGAAACCCAACTGATGTCCTTCACATGATTCCAATCCCACTCGCTGTGGTTAACTTTTAATACCCTCAGGGAAACTACAGATGAACGATATCGCCTTGCATGCGTCACCTGCATCCCCAGAAAAAAACCCAGTCTCACACGGAGAAGCGCAGCTGGATTAGGAGAGAGGAAAAAACAGTCTGATACACTGATGCTTAAACGGAGAAAGCTTCTAGCCCATGTTATACCTGACACTGGATTCAGATATAGCAGAAACTGATCACTTTTCACAAGCAGTAACATCATCTATCTCTTCCCATTCAATTTTAATTGAAAAGTTCCCCTCATGGCTCAGTTGGTAAATGCACTACCCAGTGTGGCATTTTGCTACACAGACTAAGAAGGTCCCAGGTTTAATGCCTGGCTTGTGCTGCATTAGATGCTCTCAGTTGGTATATCAGCAGAGGTGTTTACATTTGATCTCAGCGTCCCTTGCCCAGTGAGATTGAAATGAGTGAGGTCGCCCGCTCCTGAATCCTATGACTCCAGCTGGAAAGTCTGCGTGTATGGATTTTGGTTGAGCTTGGTTGAGATATGCCCTCCACCGTACCCTGGGGTTAGAGTCATAGGCCTAGAAATTCGGTGGGCTGCGCCACCAGTTAGCGCCTAAAGAGGGCAGTCAGTGGCTTTAGCGCCACTGGCCACGCCTCCCGCGATATTTAGCTGGGGCGCTAATGGCGGCGTTAGCCTGTTGCGCTGCGCCGCCACCGATGACGTTATCGGTGTGCGCAGCGCCCCGATCTCGATATTCGGTAGCGCCCGCCTCTGTAGCGCCGTTCGCAAATCGCGCCCGGTTCACGGGGCCTACCTGTGGCGGCAGTGGCGCAAATTAAGGTGGAGGTGCGGGGCGGCCGTTTTTTTCGGCGGCTGCCTGCCAGCACCTCCGTCCCCGGCCTCCTGATCTCCCCCCGCAGCAGTGCCGGCTGTTTTCCGAGAGCCCGGCACTTCTCCTCGGTGCCAGGCTCTTTTGCCGGCACTCGCGATCTCCAATCGCGCTGGCGCAGGCCCCTCCCCCTTAAGAATGGGAGGAAGGCCTGCAGTACCGCAGCATGCCTGCCGCAGTGTGTGGCGCTGCGGCACGTTGCGCTGAGATATTCAGTTTCAGCGCCCTAAGAGGGACGCGGAGCGCCTCGAGCAGCGCCCCGTGTCCCTCTTGGGGCGTTCAAGCTGAATTTCCGGCGGTCACTACTGCTCTGATCGCTGCGCTAATTCCGGCGCCCAGGCGAGCTTGGCGCCCCGTTTGCGGCTCCACCCAATTTCTCCCCCATAGAGTTATACATCACAGAAAGAGGCCCTTTGGCCCATCGTGGCAGCACGGAGGCATAGTGGTTAGCACTGTTGCCTCACAGCGCCAGGGACCCGGGTTCAAATCCGGCCTCGGGTGACTGTCTGTGTGGAGTTTGCACATTCTCCCCGTGTTTGCGTGGGTTTTCTCCGGGTGCTCCGGTTTCCTCCCACAGTCCAAAGATGTGCGGGTTAGGTTGATTGGCCATGATAACAAAATTGGCCCTTAGTGTTAGGGGGGATTAAATACGTGGGGTTACGGGGATAGGGCTTGGGTGGGATGGCTGTCGGTGTAGGGACCGGGTGGTAGGGTTTGGATGATCAGCCATGATCTTGTTGAGTGGCGGAGCAGGCTCGAAGGGCCGAATGGCCTACTCCTGCTCCTATCTTCTATGTTTCTATGTGTCCGCGCCGGCCATCAAGCCCTGTCTATTCTAATCCCATTTTCCAGCACTTGGTCCGTAGCCTTGTATGCTATGGCGTTTCAAGTGCTCATCTAAATGCTTCTTGAATGTTGTGAGGGTTCCTGCCTCGACCACCCTTTCAGGCAGCGAGTTCCAGATTCCAACCACCCTCTGGGTGAAAAAGTTTTTCCTCAAATCCCCTCTATACCTCCTGCCCCTTACCATGAAACTATGCCCCCTGGTTATTGACCCCTCTACTAAGGGGAAAAGTTCCCTTCTATCTACCCTTTCTATGCCCCTCATAATTTTGTACACCTCAATCAGGTCCCCCCTCAGCCTTCTCTGCTCTAAGGAAAACAACCCCAGCCTGATTAGGCTGCCAACATACAAACAATGACAGACAGGTAAAGACCCTCTAGTCCATCCAGTCTGACCCACACAATTGGGACAGGCTCGATGGACCAAAGGATCTTTACCTGTCCGTCACTGTTCGATGCCTTGTGTATCACAACATACACTCTGCACCCCACCCGAAACCATGGGATCTCCTGGGAGAGGCAAAACGCCAGATAAAAACCCAGGCCAATTTGGGAAAAAAACATCTGGGAAATTCCTCTCCAGCCCATCTAGGTGATCGGAATTAATCCAGGAGCTCACTCTGGCCCTGAATTCCCTGCAGTGCCCACCTTCTGTAAGAGGTGATCTCCGCCCCAGCCCAGAAACAGGTCCAGCTCTCGCTTGAAGGAATCCAGCGAATCAGCGTCCACCGCACGAGATGACAGCCTGTTCCAGAGGCCCACTATTCTCTGGGGAAAAGAACCACCTCCTGACATCGAACCTAGATCTGGCCTTATAAAACACTCGGGGAGAAATTGGGTAAGTAGCGCCACCTGTTAGCGCCTAAAGAGGCAGTCAGTGGCTGTAGCGCCACTGGCTGCGTCTCCCGCGATATTCAGTAGGGACGCTGATGGTGGCGTTAGGCATTTGCGCTGCGCCGCCACCGATGATGTCATCGGTGTGCGCAGCGCCCCATTCGTGCCCCGTTCGCGATATTTGGTAGCGAACGCCGCAGTTGCGCCGTTCGCTACCCGCGCCCGGTTCACGGGGCCTTACTGTGCCGGCAGCGGTGCAAGTTAAGGTGGAGGTGCGGGGCGGCCGCTTTTTCGGCGGCCGCCTGCCAGCACCTCCGTCCCCAGCCTCCTAACCCCACCCCCCCCACCCCCGCGGCATTGCCGGCTGTTTCCCGAGAGCCCGGCACTTCTCCTTGGTGCCGGGCTCATTTGCCAGCACTCGCGAGCGGGGATCGCGCTGTTGCAGGCACCGCCCCCCTTAACAGTGGGAGGAAGGCCTGCAGTACCGCAGCGTGCCGTGCCGCAGCGTGTGGCGCTGCGGCACGTTGCGCTGCGATAATCAGTTTCAGCGCCCTAAGAGGGACGCGGAGCGCCTCAAGCCTCTCCCAGTGTCCCTCGAGCGGCACTGAAACTGAATTTCTGGCGATCGGTATCACTCTGATCGCTGCGCTAAATCCTGCGCTCAGGCGACTTTTGCGCCACTTTGGCGCCCCAACCCAATTTCTAGGCCTCACTGTCTAGGCTCACCCATGAAGTATAGGCACTTGGGTGAAGTAACAGAAGGTGGCTAGAACTGAACCCCACTGTTGTCACAGTACAGTGCTGTCTTTCTTGTTATTCATTGTGCTGTAATGGTAATCGATATTTCAATCAGCTTTGCTTGTCTTGGAGTCAGAAAGCTGTGTGTTCAAACGCCACGCTAGGACATCAATAAGTAATCTAAGTTGACACTCTAGTGCCGTACTGAGGGAGTGCTACATTATCGGAGGTTTCGGTTTTTTACGTGGTGGGACATTAAATTGAGCTCCCTTCTGCCTGTTCAGGTGAGCACTAAAGAGGAAAAGCTGAGCGTTCTCCCAGTGTCCCGGCCAACATGCCTCTCTCAACCAACACCACTAAGATTAGATTACAGGAAACTTTGTGCTATCCGGCACCGACGGGACCGAGCTGTTGCCGTTCCCTCAAAGCTGCCGGACACTCCAGCGCTAATGTTGAAAGATACGGAAGCTTCTGAGCTCCGTATCTGTCAACAAACCCTGTTGCTTAGCAACAGCTTCTAAACAGTCCAAGCGTCTCTGTAGCATCTCTGTAGCTTAGCAACAGCTTCAGCAGACCTCGCAGAGCTTGACTGTTGAGAAAAAAAGCAACGAGAAGAAAAAAAACCCTAACGAAAACGGCTCCTGATTTTTGCCAGTGGCTCGAGCATTCCGGACAGTTAGCCTCCAGATAACACAAAGTTTCCTGTACTTGGCTATTTATCTCACTGCTGTTTGTGCGGACTGTGCGCAAAATGGTTGTTGCATTTGCCTCGTTGGATTTCAGAGTTTCCCTACATTACAGCAGGGATTCCATTTCAAAAGGGCTTCACTGGTTGTGAAGCCCTTTGGGATGTCCTGAGGTGGTGAAAGGTGCTATATAAAGGCAAGTTTGTTCATTCTTTCTTTCTTTGCTTCCTTCTTTCTTTCCTTCTATCCTTCTGCATTTATTTATTTCCTCCTTTATTTCGTTGTTACTTTCCTTCTTTCTGTCCTTCCTTCTTTCTATTTTCTTCCTTTCTGTCTGTCATCCAGCGCGTTGGGATGCTCCTGATTAAACACGGTATAAATGCAAGTTCCTTCTTTTCTTTTTCATACAAAGGCTGTAGAGAAATGTACTTGCTTTCTTTTTTCCTGAATGAATGATTTTATTGCCACGTTTGCACAAGATTAGATGGGTGGATGGGAAAACTGAGGAAATTCCGGGCTTGTATCTGTACTGGCTACACAGTTCACAAGCGATTCCTCCCACACACTACCTCACAGGTGAAAGCACTTTACCCCCCACATGTAAGACATTGCGATGGCAAATCCCCTACAGGATGTCAGTGCAGAATTTCCTGTCATCAACTTCTGACTTGAAGGTGAAGGGAAATAAGATTGAAAAAAATCCTAAATTCACCAAACAATTTGAAGGGCACATGTTTCTTGACTTTTGTGTTGAGCTTTGGAAGCTCTATATGCTGAGGCTAAAATATTTTTAGAAGGCAGCCCAGAAGGCCCAGATTTATGAGGTGAAGGAAAGGTGTGATAACTTAGAGAAAAATGAAAGTTTTGAGTTCCTTAGAGGAATCCAACTGTTCAGCAATTCTATCCACTTCTAAGAATTTAAAATACTCTTTCATGTTTATGAACTTTAGCTTCTTAAAGGGCCCTGCTCGTAACTGTGGGCTAGGCTCAAAGCTCAGCTTCTGATGAATGTTGTTTATTTTTAATATAAATTTCATTCATTTTCTCCGACCCGCTCCTGTGACTAATGCTAGGGTACAGTTCCGTGGGGGCTGGCAGGGCTCGGGTACCTCATCCAGGTGGCCTTTCTTGAAGTGTGAGTCAAGGCGGTGAGTATCAGCAGGCCCAAGCCCGATTCCCGAGTCGCCCAAAGTCCACACACGCACACTTTCCAGCATGTGGTAACAATCAGGAGGGAGGCTGGTTTCTCCCTGAGGTCAATTGAAGCCCAACCCCATCCTACCGACGCCATGGCTGAATCCGCTCGCTCCGCATAGACCGGCTCAGGCTCACACCAAGCAATGCATTTATAAACTGGGCCGCCCGGGAGTTGGGTTTGGTGATTTAAGGATTGGACAGCTGGATTATCTGGCCTGATTGAATACTCTAAAGCCGCTGCTAAAATTCTGTCACATCGAGTTACATCGAGTCTACAGCACAGAAACTGGCCATTCGGCCCAACTGGTCCATGCCGGTGTTTATGCTCCACACGAGCCTCCTCCCACCCCTACTTCATCGCACAATATCAGCATATCCTTCTATTCCTTTCTCCCTCATGTGCTTATCTAGCTTCCCCTTAAATGCATCTCTGCTATTCACCTCAACTACTCCCTGTGGTAGCGCATTCCACATTTTTATCACTCCTTTGAGTTTTTCTGAGATCAGGCAGATTACAGGAAACTTTCTGGTACCCGGCACTGACGGGACCGAGCTGGCGCCGTACCATCAAAACTGCCGTAGAAACCAGCGCTAATGTTAAAACATACGGAGCTTTTGAGCTCCGTGTGAATCAACAAACCCTGTTGCTTAGCAACAGCTGCAAAACAGTCGGCCGCAGCTTAAAAGCGTCTCTGTAGCTAAGCAACAGCTTCAGCTAGACCTTGCAGAGCCTGACTGGAAAAAAAAAGCAACGAGAAGTAAAAAAAACTTATAGGAAACGGCTCCCGAATTTTGCCGGTAGATAGAGCTTTCCGGACATTTAACCTCCGGTTAAACGAAAGTTTCCTGTGCTAATATTGGTGACAAATTCTGAAAAATGACTGCCTGCTTTTTTACAAGGTGTTAAGAATCCTGGAACATAATCATTAAATTAATCATCAAATTTGTAAAATCTTCCACGATAGTTCACCATGGCACCATTGGACTTATAAGTAAAGGATACCTCATTTGAACAGTTAGATAGACATCTGTGCTGCCCAACATGCATTACACGGTTAGCTTGGCTCAGTTGGTATCCTCTTACTTCTGTGTCGGATGGTTGGGGGTTGAAGCTCCAGCCCTGTGCAGTGGTGATGGAGTGATATGTTACTGGAGGTATTGGGGCAAAAATTCGGTAGCTTTTTAGCGCCCCGAATAAGTTAGCGCCCCTGCGCCGTAAATTCAGTGGTAGCGCCCCAAGTAGGAGGCTGGGCGCTGCTGGAAGCGCTCCCCCTCCTTCCTGGGGCACTACCAGTGAATATCGCAGCGCTACGTGTAACAGCGGGACGCTCGTCGGCATGTAGTGCCGCGGTATTGCAGGCCTACCTCCCCTGATTAAAGGGGAGGGGCCTAGCGCTGCGCGGACCGGGGCCCTGCTGAACCACCGGGGAGCGGGGTGCCGGGAAAGCAGCCCGGCACCTGCCCTTTTACTACCGCCGCCACAGCTGCAGAAACGCCACCCAGGCCCTGTCAGACATACCGTCCGCCGATAGGTCCGGGGGGGGGGGCGCAGCCAAAGTTTGCGGCCGGGGCACGGCGATGACGTAACCACCGGAGGCGCAGTGCCGCGGGGCGCTACCGGTTACCACCGCCGCTAACTTCCCGCTGAATTTCGCGGAAGGCATTAGCGGCGCCGCGCCCAGGCGCTAGGGGGCTTTGCGCCTCGTTGGCGCCCCCTGGGGGTGCTAACGGGAGGCGCAAAGCAACTCAATTTCCACCCCCATTGTCTTTCAGATGAGCTGTTAAACTGAAGCCCTATCTGCCTGTTCAGGTAGGTGCTGGGGATTCCATGGCAATAGTTGAAGAAAAGCAAGTTTGCCCGGTGTGCTGGCCAACACCGCCAATTAACAGGTGCGTTGGGGCCCAGTAATAGTTCATCTGGCAGAGCACAAGTCCACTTATCTTCAAAGGCAGAAGGAGCAGATTTGCAGTTTTTTTATGAAGTCCACGTTGGGAACAACGAACGGTTTCTGACGAAGGGTCATGGGCCTGAAACGCTAACTCTGTTTCTCTCTCCACAAATGCTGCCTGAGCCTTTCCGGCCTTTTCTACTTTTTTTTTTTTAAATTTCACTTAAAAGCTCGCCTGTCCAGCCCCGGCCGGACAGCGTACAAGCCCTGCTACAAGAGAGAGGGTGTTCTGAGGTCAGTTTCTGAAAGGAACATGTGGGTGATTCTACAAGGTTCTGTGAATGCTTTTCAAAATGAACTGCAACCTCCTCACCTGGGAGCGTTTGTTGCTGGCACTGAGTGCCTGAAAATGGAGTGTTCCCTGACACACACACACACACACGCACACACACGCGCACACACACGCGCACACACACGCACACACACACGCACACACACACTCACTCACTCACTCACACACTCACTCACACACTCACTTATACACACACTCACTCACACACACACTTACACACACACTCACACTCACTTACACACACTCACTTACACACACACACACACACACTCACTCACTCACACACACTCACACACATGAGCACAACAACAAAACAACATAAAGAAATTACTTTTTTTAGGTTAAAAAAAAAATCAGCGATCGGCTTTGGAGGGGATCTGCGACCAATTTGGGAATAGTGTTAACAGTTTAGTGAGGGATTCTGTAAGTGGTTTTCAAGGAGCTGTGTGAGGGGTTTGGGGAGCTGTGTTATCCTCATGGGTTTTCTGCGCACTCCCAGAGAGGATGTAATTTACACTCAGACCTGACTTTTTGTGGCTGTAATAATAAGACTTGGGGAAGCAGCTGCTTCCCAATGAACAGCACATACACTGGGTCATAACAGGCCCCATCATCACCACAACACCATAAATCAGCAAGCTCCTAATGTTTGGAATTCAATCCACGAGCACTGCATCCAAGATCTAAATACTATCGTATTACAGAAACATTTGCCTTTTAAATGCACTGATATAGTTTAATGCTAACTAAATACAATTCCACCATATTTTATAAATAGTCCTTTGAACAAGATGTCTTCATTTCCCAGACTAAATGTGGAATAAATTGTGTTGTCAGGAGGTTTGAGGCATGACCTAATATATGGGTTTCTCCATGTAGCAAATAATATACCAGGGTGAATTTTTATTACTTTCTTGTGTTACGTAGAATTATATGGAATCCACAGTCCAGAAACAGGCCATTCGGCCTCACTGGTCTATGCCGGTGTTTATAGTCAACACAAGCTTCCTCCCACTCTGCTTACCTCCTCACACCCGGCTCCTCTATCTCTCTATTCTCAGCTGTGGCTCAGTGGGCAGCACTCTCACCTTCAAGTCAAAAGATTGGTGGGTTCAAGTCCCACTCCAAGGGACTTGAGCACAAAAAGCTAGGCCGACACTCCCAGTGCAGTGCTGAGGGAGCGCTGCATCTGTCGGAGGTGCCGTCTTTCAGATGAGACGTTAAACCGAGGCCCAGCCTGCCCTCTCAGGTGGGCGTAAAAAGATCCCATGGCACTATTTACAAAGAAGAGCAGGGGAGTTCTCCCCGGTGTCCTGGGGCCAATATTTATCCCTCAACCAACATAACAAAAACAGATTATCTGATCATTATCACATTGCTGTTTGTGGGACCTTGCTGTGCGCAAATTGGCTGCCACGTTTCCTACATTACAACAGTGACTGCACTTCAAAGGTACTTCATTGGCTGTAAAACACTTTGAGACATCCGGTGGTCATGAAAGGCGCTATATAAATGCAAGTCTTTCTTTCTCCCTCATGTATCAAGCCTTCCCATAAGTGCACCGTTGCTCTCTGCTTCAACCACTCCGTGTGACAGTGCGTTGCACACGCTCGCCACTCCCGGGGTGAAGAAATTCCACCTAAATTCTTCATTTGATCTGTTAGTGGCTATTTTATATTTATGCCTCCCCTTGTTCTGGCCTCACCCACAAGTGGAAACAATTTCTCCACATCCACCCTCTTCGTAATTTGTAAGACCTCTATTCGGTCTCCTCTTAGTCTTCTCGTTTTCCAGAGAAAAGAGCCCCAGCCTTGCTCAATCTTTCCTGAGATTTGCATCCTCTTAATTCAGGTAACATCCTTGTAAATCTTTTCTACACTTTCTCCAGTGCTTCAGTATCCTTTTTTGCATTACGGAGAGCAGAACCGCACAGAGCGTGCACTTCTGTGCGTCGTGACTGAGAAAGTGCATTCCATAACTTACATTTTCTGGCAAGAAATTCACGACTATTTAAATGAAGTCCATTCTTCATTTAAATAGAGCAAGCACCCTGCCAACATGGATTCCAACATAGCAGATAATCCCTGAAAAGTTTTGCAATTAGTCATCAAGATCTTGGGAATTTGTAGACTGAGAAAGTATTTATACAGTATTGGTTCCAGGCAGGCCATACTCATTCATACTACTTGGCTCCAATTTGAATTCTTCCAGAGATAGTCATGTGCAGTTATGGTTAAAGAGCTCCCCATCCAGGCAGCTAAAGAAAGAAAGACTTGCAATTCTATAGCACCTTTCACGACCTCAGGACATCCCAAAGCACTTTACAGCCAATGAAGTACTTTTGAAATGTAGTCACTGTTGTAATGTAGGAAACACAGCAGCCAATTTGCGCACAGCAAGCTCCCAGAAACAGGAATGTGATAATGACCAGATAATTTGTTTTATTGATGTTGGTTGAGGAATAAATATTGGCCAAAACACCGGGGAGAACTTCCCCTGCTCATCTTCGAAATAGTGTCATCTTTTACATCCACCTGAGGGGGAAGACGGGGCCTCAGTTTAACGTCTCATCCGAAAGACGGCTCCTCCAGACAGTGCAGCACTCCTTCCGCACTGCACTGGGAGTGTCAGCCTAGCTCAAGTCTCTGGAGTGGGACTCGAACCCACAACCTTCTGACTCAGAGACAAGTGTGCTACCCACTGAGCCATGGCTTGACAAATGTTCAGGCTCTGACTTTCCATGGGCTACAGTCTCAGCACTTACACTGGGGTCACACCTGCTGGTGTCCTCAGAGTGTGTGGGATCAGTCACTTAATTTTGACTCTGTTTTGGATGAGTTCAGCTATCAGGTTAGGAAAAGACCTATGATTGGCTTTGGAAAGGATCTGTCATCAAGTTGGAAATTGTTTCCCAGCCACCTACCCGAAGCTGCCAGGACCGGGGGGGGTGGGTGGGGTGGGGAGAGGGGCGCGGTATCAGGTACCTCCTGATGCCACAGTGAGAGTCCATCAGAACAGCCAAAGAATTTTGACCCCTAGATGGTTTGAGATCATGGGCGAAGCATTCACACTCTCCATGCGTTTTAAATCAACCCCAGGTAGGTTTATAAGGTATCCAGGAGGCCACGAACACTTTTTAAATCAGGTTCGACACCACACTGGAGCTATACTCCATGGAACATCAAACCCCAAGTCGTGTGAGACTGTGTCCTCCGGGGCACCTCACCCCACTCATAGAAACATGGAAGATAGGAGCAGGAGTAGGCCATTCGGCCCCTCGAGCCTGTTCCGCCATTCAATGCAATCATGGCTGATCATCCAAATTCAGTACCCTGTCCCTGCTTTCTCCCCATATCCCTTGATCCCCTTAGCCTTAAGAAATATATCCAACTCCTTCTTGAATATATTTAATGAATTGGCCTCAACTGCCTTCTGTGGTAGAGAATTCCACAGGTTCACCACTCTCTGGATGAAGAAATTCCTCCTCATCTCAGTCCTAAATGGCTTACCCCTTATCCTTAGACTGTGACCCCTGGTTCTGGACTCCCCCGTCATTGGGAACATCCTTCCTGCATCTAGTCTGTCTAGTCCTGTTAGAATTTTATAAGTTTCAATGAGATCCCCTCTCATGCTTCTAAACTCTAGCGAATATAAGCCCGATCAACCCAATCTCTCTTCATACGTCATTCCTGCCATCCCAGGTATCACTCCTCACTCAACTCCAGAATTACACTGCTACTTTCGTTTCATTGCAAAGTGAAAACTGCTGCCCAGCAATGCTAAAGTTGCAGTATAAATAACAACAACTTGCATTTATATAGCACCCTTAACGTAGCAAAACATCCCAAGGCGCTTATATATACATCCTAAATAAAATATGATTTTTAATTAGGGTATTTGAATTGTCCTGGTGGCCTGCCATTGTATACCCAACAGTGTGAGCTCATTGATCACTGTTGCAAAGGGCAATTTATAAAATTATACATAACCAAAGAGGGCACAACTCTGTCTCTAATACGACATCATTCTCAGAAGTTACAGTCGTTGATATATCACTAGATTTTTGATATAACCTTTTGGCCTGTAACAGCACCGACAGAGTAAGTGGTGGCGGCCATCGAGGGCAAGCTGTTCCCAGGAGGCACAAGCTGCCAGGCGAGACATGGCACAGGATGAGGCACCAGTCAGTGAGCAAGTGGGAGGCAAAAAAGAGAATGTAAGCATATTACGACTTCTTAACGTATCCTGTCCTCTCTTCTATTCTCAGCAACCTTGGTGGTGTCCTCCACTATGGGCCTTCACCCTTCATCTGGGTGCCAGCTGTGGCTCAGTGGGCAGCACCCTCACTTCTGAGTCAAAAGGTGGCGGGGTCTATAAACCCACTCCAGAGCGTACTTGAGTGTAAAAATCGAAGCTGGCATGCCAGTACTGAGGGAGTGCTGCACTGTCGGAGGTGCCGTCTTTCAGATGCGACATTAAACCGAGGCCCAGTCTGCCCCCTCAGGTGGATGTAAAAGATCCCATGGCACTATTTTGAAGAAGAGCAGGTGTCCTGGCCAATATTTATTCCTCAATTAGCATCACTAAAACCGATTATCTGGTCATTATCACATGACTGTTTGTGGGAGCTTGCTGTGCGCAAATTGGCTGCCGCGTTTCCTACATTACAACAGTGACTACACTTCAAAAAGTACTTCATTGGCTGTAAAGCACTTTGGGACGTCCGGTGGTCATGAAAGGCGCTGTAGAAATGCAAGTCTTTTTTTCAAATTTAAAGAGAGCGAAATTCGGGGGCGGTAACCAAATTATCATCAGAGATTTAGCGCCCGGCGCAGCAGTATGACACCGGCCACTAAATTCGGTATACCGCCCGGCAAGAAAGCAGAGCACTATCTTGGGGCTCCACTTCCTCTTCGGGTGGTGTTGAGGGCGCAAAGCACGGTAGTGCTGGAGTGCTCCGCGTAGCACTGATGCGTTTCAGCGCCCCTCCCCTTCCGTTAAAGGGGAAGGGCACTGCGGGCTCTGCAGGGCCTCCGATGGCCCACACTAGCCCACCAGGGCGGCGTGGTGCCGTGGCTGCAGCCCGGCTCTGAGACACGGGGCCGGGCTGCGTGATGGCGGCCACGGACCACACCAAGGGCCGCCAAAAAAAAATGGCGGCGCAGGTCACGGCTGTTATGTCCGTGTGTAATTGAGACACGGACTGCAGGAGTTGGTTATAACAGGTGTTTACTGAGTGGAGACAAAACTGGAACTACTATACAAAGTTACTGCACTGGCTTATATACAGGGGTGGTCACTACTGGTACAGGTACACTATCCCTTATCCGAAAGCCTTGGGACCAGCCGAGTTTCGGTTTTCGGAATTTTTCGGATTTCAGAAGATATTGGGAAATTTGTCGGGGGTCGGGGTCGGCGGGGGGTCGGGGTCGGCGGGGTGGGGGTCGGTGGGGGGTCGGGGTCGGGTCGTCGGGGGTGGGGTCGGCGGGGGGTCGGGGTCGGCGGGGGGGGGTCGGCGGGGGGAGAAAAGAATATCGGACGGGCCGCGGTTCGGGTCGGAGGGGGGTGGGGGTCGGGTCGGGTGGGAGGGGGAGAAAAGAATATCGGACGGGTCGGGTCGGGTGGGGGGGTGGAGAAAAGAATATCGGACGGGTCGGGGGGTCGGGTCGGGTGGGGGGGTGGAGAAGAATATCGGACGGGTCGGGGGTCGGGTCGGGTGGGGGGTGGAGAAAAGAATATCGGACGGGTCGGGGGGTGGAGAAAAGAATATCGGACGGGCCGCTGTATTGTTGGGTTCACTCTCCCGGTATCTCCTTCACACTGCCCGGCTCGGCCTGCAATCTCCTACCCAGGAGGGAACTCTGTGACCCTCTGCCCTGCTCAGCGTAAGTCGTGCGCCACTCTGGTCATGTCGTGCGCACGACTTACGCTGAACGAAAAAACTTTCGGTTTTTAGAGGTTTTCGGTTTTCGGAAGTTCGGATAAAGGATAGTCTACCTGTACTGCAATATACAGGGGCTGCAGAATATAGTTCCTTCTTCAAAGTACATACACTACAATTCCTCCCCTTTTAGCTAAACAGTACATAACATTCGATTAATAATTAAATAACATATTTACAATTACAGTTGCTATATAGATTAGCTGAAGTTAAGCAATTATAAATTCAGTCTTTGAGGAGGCTTCCTGATTCTGTCCGGATAACGCCTCTTTGGGGTATCAGGTTCTTCTGGCAAAGTTGATTCGGGATCAACGTCGTTGTTTGGTTCATCTGCTTCCAATATCACCGATTCTGAGGTAGATGCAATTGGTACTTCAGTTTCATCACCAGGTGTATCATAGAAACATAGAAACATAGAGATAGGAACAGGAGTAGGCCATTCGGCCCTTCGAGCCTGCTCCGCCATTCAATGAGATCATGGCTGATCTTCGTCTGAGATCATAGCTGATCTTACCAGTTCAGTACCCCGTCCCCGCCTTTTCTCCGTTACCCTTAATCCCCTTAGCCTTCAGAAATATATCCAATTCTCTCTTGAAAATATTTATTGAATTAGCCTTCACAGCCCTCCGTGGCAGGGAATTCCACAGGCTCACCACTCTTTGAGTGAAGAAATTCTTCCTCATCTCTGTTTTAAATGATTTGCCCGCTATTTTTAGACTGTGGCCCCTGGTTCTGTGCTCCCCGGCCATTGGAAACATTCTCTCTGAATTCAGCCTGTCCAGGCCTGCCATAATTTTATATGTTTCGATGAGATCCCCTCTCAATCTTCTAAACTCCAGTGAGTACAAGCCCAAACTATTTAATCTCTCTTCGTAGGCCATTCCCGCCATTCCAGGTATCAGCCTGGTGAATCGCCGTTGCACTCTTTCCATGGCAAGAACATCCTTCCGCAGATGGGGCGACCAAAACTGTACACAATACTCCAGATGCGGTCTCACCAGCACCTTGTACAGCTGTAGTAAGGTATCCCTATTCCTATACTCGAACCCCCTTGATATGAAGGCCAACATACCATTTGCCCTCTTAATCGCCTGTTGCACCTGCATGCTCTCCTTCAGTGACTGGTGCACAAGAACACCCAGGTCCCTCTGCACTTCCCCATCTCCCAATCTATTGCCATTTAGATAATAATCTACCCTCCTGTTTTTACCCCCAAAGTGGATAACCTCGCATTTATCCACATTATAGTGCATCTGCCACGTATCCGCCCATTCCCCCAACCTGTCCAAATCGCACTGTAGCCTCCTGACATCCTCATCAGAGCCCACCCCTCCTCCTAGTTTAGTGTCGTCAGCGAATTTGGAAATATTGCATCCAATTCCCTGATCCAGATCATTTATATATATTGTGAACAGCTGGGGTCCCAGGACAGATCCTTGCGGCACCCCGCTGGTCACTGCCTGCCACTCCGAAAACGAGCCGTTTATTCCAACTCTCTGTTTTCTATCCGCCAGCCAGTTCTCTATCCACGTTAATACTTTGCCCCCAATTCCATGAGCCTTAATTTTGCATGATAATCTTTTGTGTGGAACCTTATCGAAGGCTTTCTGGAAGTCAAGGTACACCACATCCACTGGCTCTCCCCCATCTATTTTACCAGTTACTTCCTCAAAAAATTCCAGCAGATTAGTCAAACACGATTTACCCTTTGTAAATCCATGTTGACTCTGTCCGATCCTTTCCCCATTTGTCAAGTGCTCCGCTATTTTATCCTTAATAATGGACTCTAGCATTTTGCCCACAACCGATGTAAGGCTTACTGGTCTATAATTCCCTGCTTTCTCTCTACCCCCCTTTTTAAATATTGGGGTAACATTAGCTACCCTCCAATCCACGGGTACTGTTCCCGAGTCAATGGAGTTCCGGAAGATGATCCTTAGAGCATCTGCTATCTCCAGGGCCACCTCCTTAAGTACCCTAGGATGTAGTTTATCAGGCCCCGGGGATTTGTCGGCCTTCAGTCCCCTCAACTTACCCAACACCATATCCCTAGAGATACTAATTTCTGTCAGCTCCTCCCTCTCATTAGTCCCTATGTTTGCCGATATTCCTGGGAGGTTATTTGTGTCCTCCTTTGTGAATACAGAACCAAAGTATGAGTTTAATTGGTCTGCCATTTCCTTATTCTCCATTATATATTCTCCCGAATCGGACTGCAAGGGACCGACTTGGGATTTTACCAGTCTTTTCCTCCTGATATACCGATAAAAGCTTTTGCAGTCTGTCTTTATGTTTGCTGCAAGTTTACTTTCGTATTCTATTTTCCCCTTCCTGATTAATCCCTTTGTCCTCTTTTGCTGTATCCTGTACTGCCCCCAATCTTCCGGTCTGGTGCTTTTTTTTGCCAGTTGATATGCCCTTTTTTTTGATTTTATGCTGTCCCTAATTTCCCTCGTTATCCACGGTTGAGTCACCTTTTTAGGTTTATTTTTATGCCAAGCCGGTATAAACATGTTCTGGAATTCTTCCATTCTATCTTTGAATGCTTGCCATTGTCTATCCACTGTCAATCCCCCCAGAAACACCACCCAATCAATCTTACCCAATTCCCGTCTCATACCCTCGTAATTCCCTTTATTTAAGTTCTGGACCTTAGTCTCTGATTCAATTTCCTCACTCTCCATCTCGACTGAGAGCTCGATCATATTATGATCGCTCTGACCCAAGGGGCCTCGTACAAGAAGATTGCTGATAAGTCCCTTCTCATTGCACAATACCCAGTCTAAAATGGCCTGATCTCGAGTCGGCTCCTCGACATATTGGTCCAGATAACCGTCCCGAAAACATTCCAGGAATTCCTCCTCCTCAGAATTTTTACTAATTTGGGTAGTCCAATCAATATGTAAATTAAAGTCACCCATGATGACAGCTGTGCTCTTATCGCACGCTTCTCTAATTTCCCTTTTTATGCCTTCCCTCACCTCCATATTACTATTTGGAGGCCTATATATCACACCCACTAACGTTTTCCTCCCCTTGCTATTTCTCATTTCTACCCATACAGATTCCGTTTCATCCGAGTTAATATCCTTCCTTTCCATTGCATTAATCCCCTCCTTTACCAGCAATGCTACCCCACCTCCCCTACCTTTTTGCCGATCCTTCCTAAATATTGTATATCCCTGGATGTTAAGTTCCCAGCCTTGCCCACCCTGCAGCCACGTTTCTGTAATCCCAATCAAATCATACTTGTTTACCTCTATTTCCACAACTAATTCATCCACCTTGTTCCTAATGCTTCTAGCATTAAGATACAAAGCCTTCAGGCTTGCTTTTTTCACACTCTCATTATGAATTAGTTTGGCCCTTTGTGTTTCTCTCCTTTGCTTATTGCTTCTCACCTTTCTACCATCTATTTCTGACTTCATATGACTTCCCTCTTTTCCACTACCTAGGTTCCCATCCCCCTGCCAAATTAGTTTAAATCCTCCCGAACCACCCTAGAAAATATTACCCCGAGGACATCGGCTCCCTCACAGTTCAGGCGTGGTGTGGATTTGACGTTTTCCAGTGACTCTAGAATCTGGGCAGCATGGCGTCTTACAATGCTCTCTCCAACGTCCACAGTATACATTAGAGGTCCTTGCCGTGTGCAGATCGTTCCTGGCTGCCATTTCTCTGTGCGGTAGTCCCGGGCCAAAACTGGTTGACCTATCTTGAAACTCCTGGTCGGCCTTTCATTCATATTCTGAAACTGCCTGTTCTCCACATCTCTTCTGATGTTTGGCTTAACCAAATCCAAGCGGCATCGTAGTCTTCGATTGAAGAACATCATGGCTGGAGTTTGGTTGGTAACCGCATGTGTCGCATTCCGGTAGGCGAACAAGAAGTTATCCACCTTGTGTTGTAGGGGTATGTCTTCATTACACATTGCCTTGATAGCCTTCTTGAATGTTTGAACGAACCTCTCAGCCAATCCATTGGTGGCTGGATGATATGGGGCGGATGTGTAATGCTTAACACCATTGTTCTTTAAGAACCTCCGGAACTCTTCAGACACAAACTGTGGTCCATTGTCGGAGCAAATCTGTTCAGGCAGCCCATTTCTGGCGAATATGGTGCGGAAGACTGTGATAGTTTTTTCTGTGGTGGTTGAGGACATTTTTATTACCTCTGGCCACTTTGAATGTGCATCCACCGCAATTAAAAACATCGAGTCCATAAATGGACCAGCAAAATCAATGTGCACCCTTTGCCATGGAGATGAGGGCCACTCCCATGGATGTAGAGGGGCATGTGGTGGGGCGTTTTGGACCTACTGGCATCCTGTACAGCTCTTGGTCATCTCTTCGATTTCTCTATCGATTCCTGGCCACCACACAAACGCTCTGGCTAAGTTCTTCATTTTTACCCCTCCCAGATGACCCTCATGAAGCTCATTGAGCACTCTATCCTTCAATTTGGGTGGAATTACTACTCTGGATCCACACATCAAGGTTCCTCGGCACACTGACAGCTGTTCTCTTCTCGGCGAGAATGCTGGCAACAGTGGTTCGCCATGTGCTGGCCATCCCTTCACCGTTAAATCATAGACCCAGGAGACTGTCGGGTCATTTCGTGTTTCCTTTTCTATGTTTGCATTCGTCACAGGTAGACATTCGACTATGGTCGAGTGGAATATCTCCACAGGATCCAATGCAAGTTCTTCTTCCACCGTCGGCAACGGTAGGCGCGACAATCCATCAGCATTCCCATGCTGTTTAGTTCCTTTGTACTCGATGTCATATTGGTGTGCCCCTAGGAAAAGGGACCACCTCTGTAGCCGTTGTGCTGTCATTATCGGGACGCCCTTCTGAGGGTTGAAAATGGAGACAAGAGGTTGATGATCAGTTAGTAGAGTCAATTTCTGACCGTGCAGGTAGTGATTGAACTTCTTCACCCCCCACACCAGGCCGAGGGCCTCTCTGTCAATCTGGGCGTAGTTACGCTCGGCTGAAGTTAACGAGCGTGACGCAAAAGCTATCGGCCTCTCTGAATCATCAAGGAATTTATGTGACAGTACCGCTCCAATGCCGTAGGGAGACGCATCACACGCCAGTCTTATCGGTAGTGATGGGTTGTAGTGAGCCAATACTTCTCTTGAAGTGATTAGGTCTTTACTCTTCTGAAAGGCCCGCTTACATTCATCGCTCCATTTCCATGCTACTCCAGTTTGTAGTAGGGCGTTCAGTGGGTGCAGAATTGTGGACAAATTCGGCAAAAACTTATGGTAGTAATTCACCAATCCGAGGAATGACCTCAGTTGCGACACATTTTCAGGCGCTGGAGCCTTAACTACCGCTTCAATTTTGTCAGGGGACTTATGTAACCCCTCTTCATCAATCACGTGGCCACAATACGATATCTGTTTCTTAAAAAACTCGCACTTGGGGCGATTGGCTCGTAGCCCATGTTCTCTTAGTCTAGTGAGCACGTGCTCTAGGTTGGCAAGGTGTTCACTGTCATTTTCACCTGTCACTAGGATGCCGTCCAAGTAACACTGAGTCCCCGGAATCCCTTGCAGGACTTGTTCCATCGCTCTTTGCCATATCGCCGGAGCTGATGCTACTCCGAATACCAGTCGATTATACTGGTAAAGACCTTTGTGAGTGTTTATCGTGAGATACTTCCTAGAGGATTCTTCATCTGCAAATATGCTTGTGCTAGGTCAATTTTTGTAAAACGCTTCGCTCCAGATAGTGAGGCGAAAATATCTTCTATCCTCGGGAGAGGATACTGTACTGTGTGAAGGACTGGGTTCACCGTCACCTTGAAGTCCCCACAGATGCGAACCTTCCTTGGCTCCTCAGACTTATTGTTTAACGTTTTCTTCATGACAGGAACGATGGGTGTCGCCCACTCGCTCCAGTCTACCTTAGATAACACGCCTGCATTCTCCAGATTCTCCAGCTCTGCCTCGACGGCTGGGCGAATTGCATACGGTACCGGTCTTGCTTTGAAAAACTTGGGAATTGCATTCTCTTCTATTTTTATCGAGGCGGTTACGCCTTTAAGAGTTCCCAGTTCTTGTTGAAATACCTCTTTAGCATTAGCTAAGATTTTTGACAATCGTCCAGGTGTGACGTCGTCATCCTTTTTACCAGCCACAGTCAGTGCCTGAATGGAGTACCAGTCTAAACTTATCTTTCGGATCCATTCACATCCCAATAACGGTGGTCCACCATCTTGCAGTATGTACAGGTACAATTTCTGTATTTCCTTGCCGTTGTATTCGACAGGCACCCTTATTTTCCCTCTGGGGTATACTTTCTGCCCCGTATACGTCTTCAAGACAACGGATGTGTCTTTCAAGGGTATGTGTGAGAATAGCCGCTCGTAGTCTCGTCGATTCATGACGGTCAGGGCTGATCCTGTATCCAATTCCATTTTGACTTGGGACCCTGCTATCGTGAGGGTGACCCAAATGGTTCGGTGATCCTCTTTTGCGATTACGTTGTGAAGTTTGAGACAGCTTAGTCTCTTGTTCCCGGATTCACTATCGCTCTTCTGGTCTTCGGAACTACTGTCCGTCATCTTTTGTACTTTCCTGTACTGTTCCTTAGTAGCTTTTTTGTTGTCGTTAGTCTTCTTCCCGGACCTGCAAACTCGTGCAATGTGTCCCATCTTTCCGCATTGCCTGCATATTTTGTCCTTGGACCAGCAGTCCTTCTGGTCATGGGTTGTTCTGCCGCAGCGATAACATTTTGCAAATCCCCGTGTCATTTCATGGGTGCCGTATTCCTGTGGCTTTTGCTGTATTTCCGCAGCTCCCCTTGCTGCTGCTTCGTACGATACTGCCACGCTGAAAGCCTTATCTAGCATCAGCTCTTTCTCTGAGAGTAACCTCTTCTGAGTTCCTTCACTCAGGACTCCACAGACAAATTTGTCCCGTAAGGTATCTGCCAGTCCTGCTCCGAACTGGCAGTACTTTGATAGCTTGCGTAGTTCCGTAAGGTAATCAGCATTGCTCTCATCTTTATGCTGATTTCTCCTGTGGAATTTAAATCTTTCTGCTATCAGCAGCGGTGTAGGATTTAGGTGTTCCTGTAGGATATCAACAATTTCGTTAAAACTCTTCGCCATCGGTTTGGCTGGAGTGATCAGGTTCCGCAATAGGCCGTACGTTCTTGCGCCCATTAAGTTTAGTAGTACCGATGCCTTTTTCTCATCGGCTACTTCATTTGCCTTGCAATATACTTCGACTCTTTCCACATACGTGGTCCAGTCTTCTATTGCATTATCGAAGGCAGTGATATTGCCAGTCTTCGGCATCTTGGAGATCGAAGATGGTGCCTCCCGCGCTTTGCCTTCTTCCCCGATTGAACAAAATGGCGCCTCCCGCGCTTTGCCTTCTTCCCCGCTGGATTAAGATGGCGCCTCCTGCGCTTTCTGTCTTCTCCGCTGCTGCTAGCGTTGTTGCTGGCGTTTTTATGCCTTGATGGCAATGCCCTATGGTCTTCGCGCACTTACCCCCCCGCGCTGCTGCTAACGCTGCTCTCCGCAGTCCCCGTGGCAAACTGCAGCTACTCGCGGCTTTCTGCGCTTCTAATTTCTTTTATTTTAATTACTGTTCCCGTCGTCAGAGCAAACCCTACGGGACACTTTCCTCCCTCTTCTCGGGTCTGTACGCTGCCCGGCTTCGTAGCACCGGCCACGCCCTGTGTGCTCCACCCAGCTCTCTCTCTCCTCTTCCCGACAACGCTGCTCGACCCCGTTGAAAAGCCACCCAATCGAGCTCTAGCCCACCGCAGCCCAGGAAGGATCAGTGTACTACCTGCCACCAGCCCGATTAGCTGGAACACCACAGACAGGATAACCAAGCCCCGCTCTCGACAGCCTCTCCTGCAAATCTTCGAATTCGATGAATCAGAGGCGGTTGCCCACAGTCGACGTCCGTTTCTTCTGTTTGTTTGTTTTTTTTTTTCTTTTCTTCCTTCTGGCCTCAACCTCTAACAACTTCGCTTCAGGGATGGATCCCCATGAGGTGGTGCAGAACTGTAGGTAAGTTCGGATCTGTTCGTCGCCAGTGTTACGTCCGTGTGTAATTGAGACACGGACTGTAGGAGTTGGTTATAACAGGTGTTTACTGAGTGGAGACAAAACTGGAACTACTATACAAAGTTACTACACAGGCTTATTATACAGGGGTGGTCACTACTGGTACTGCAGTATACAGGGGCTGCAGAATATAGTTCCTTCTTCAAAGTACATACACTACAACGGCGGCACCTCCTTTTAATTAGCACACCGCGAGCAGAGGTCGGCCCAGCTGACCACCCGCGAGGCTGACACTGCCCACGGCAGCCTCGCGGGACGCAGCCGAATTTCTGCCACGGGGTGGTAAGGGGTCGCGGCGCACAGTGATGACGTCATCGCCGGTGGCGCAGCGGCCAATGGCTCTACTGGCGGGGGCGCAGCGCTAGCACCTCAGTAGCGCCCGCCTAATATCTCGGGGGGCGCTCGCCCCCACCCGGTCGATAAGCCCTTTGCGCACCATTAGCGCCACCCGGAGGCGCTAATGGCAGGCGCAAAGGAGCCGAATTTCACAGCCAAAGAGTCTATAGTAACAAAATTTCTTTATGAAACATGTATCAGCGACTAAATATCTCTGCTCTCTTCAGTAGCAATATGAAACTAATGATGACTCACTGGAGGCAATTTTTAAAGTCACAGCCTGGGCGGTAACCTGTCAATAAATCGGGTGGATTCTTTAATGGGCAGGCAATCTGCACCGCCACATTACCGACCAGGCAATGAAGTTGAAAATTACCCCCACTACCTCTAACATCTAGTGAACTTATCAGCTCAAGCAAAAACCCAGCCTGAATTCCTAAAGCTCCTTATAGTTTCTTCCTTTCAACCTGCTGCCCTCAGCAGGCATTTTCTGTTGACCAGAAACACACTGCCAGTTACTGTCTCAACCTACGTGGGGTGAGAAAGGGGAAACGTTTCTGACACTTCAGTGCCCATTAGCGATGAGGGGCTTGCAGCTAATATCCTGAGACATTTTAAAATTCTCATCCTTGTTTTTAAATCGCTCCTCCCTATCTCTGTAACCTCCTCCAGCCCTACAACTCTCCGAGATCTCTGCGATCCTCCAATTCTGGCCTCTTCCGCATCCCTGATTTTCATCGCTCCACCATTGGCGGCCGTGCCTTCAGCTGTCTAGCCCCTAAGCTCTGGAATTCCCTCCCTAAACCTCCCTGCATCTCTATCTCTCTCTTTCCTCCTTTAAGACGCTCCTTAAAACCTGCCTCTTTGACCAAGCTTTTGGTCACCTGTCCTAATATCTCCTTATGTGGCTCAGTGCCAATTTTTTTTTGATAATCGCTCCCGTGAAGCAACTTGGGAAGTTTTACTACGTTAAAGGCGCTATATAAATACAAGTTGTTGTTGTTTTGTTGTTGACAACAACGGTGGAAAAGCTACAACATAATCACCAACAACAATCAACCTGCCTCAGTCTGAATATATTTACCATTTAGAAAGTATCTTGTTCTATCCTTTTTGAGGTCATCCACTTTGGACCTAAAAAGGATAGAACAGGGTACTTTCTAAATGGTGAAAAGCTCAAAAAGGTGGAGGTCCAAAGAGACTTGGGGTCCAGTTACATAGATCATTAAAGTGTCATGAACAGGTACAGAAAATCAAAAGGGCTAATGGAATGCTGGCCTTTATATCTAGAGGACTAGAATACAAGGGGGTAGAAGTTATGCTGCAGCGATACAAACCCCTGGTTAGACCACACCTGGAGCACTGTGACCAGTTCTGGGCACAACACCTTAGGAAGGATATTTTTTTTTATTCGTTTACGGGATCTGGGCGTCGCTGGCAATGCCAGCATTTATTGCCCATCCCTAATTGCCCTTGAGAAGGTGGTGGTGAGCCGCCTTCTTGAACCGCTGCAGTCCGTGTGGTGATGGTTCTCCCACAGTGCTGTTAGGTAGGGAGTTCCAGGATTTTGACCCAGCGACGATGAAGGATCGGCGATATACTTCTAAGTCAGGATGGTGTGTGACTTGGAGGGGAACCATCTTCCTTTGTGCTAGGCATGACTCCAGCCAGTGGAGAGTTTTCCCCTGATTCCCATTGACTTCAGTTTTACTAGGGATCCTTGATGCCAGACTCTGTCAAATGCTGCCTTGATGTCAAGGGCAGTCACTCTCACCTCACCTCTGGAATTCAGCTCCTTTGTCCATGTTTGAACCAAGGCTGTAATATTGGCCTTGGAGGGAGTGCAGCGTAGGTTTACCAGAATGATACCTGGACTTCAAGGGTTAAGTTAATGACGGCATTAATGATGGCAGGAATGACGTATGAGGAGAGATTGGGTCAATTGGGCTTATACTCGCTGGAGTTTAGAAGAATGAGAGGGGATCTCATTGAAACTTATAAAATTCTAACAGAACTAGACAGACTAGATGCAGGAAGGATGTTCCCGATGGTCGGGGAGTCCAGAACCAGGGGTCACAGTCTAAGGATAAGGGGTAAGCCATTTAGGACTGAGATGAGGAGGAATTTCTTCACCCAGAGAGTGGTGAACCTGTGGAATTCTCTACCACAGAAGGCAGTTGAGGCCAATTCATTAAATATATTCAAGAAGGAGTTAGATATATTTCTTAAGGCTAAAGGGATCAAGGGATATGGGGAGAAGGCAGGGACAGGGTACTGAATTTGGATGATCAGCCATGATCGCATTGAATGGCGGAGCAGGCTCGAGGGGCCGAATGGCCTACTCCTGCTCCTATCTTCTATGTTTCTATGTTAAGAGGAGAGATTACACAAATTAGGGTTGCATTCCCTAGAATTTAGAAGGTTAAGGGGTGGTTAAGGGGTGATCTGATCAAAGTTTTCAGGATATTAAGGGGAACAGATAGGGTAGATAGAGAGAAACTATTTCCGCTGGTTGGGGATTCTCGGACTAGGGGGCAGAGTCTAAAAATTAGAGCCAGACCTTTCAGGAGTAAAATTAGGAAACACTTCTACACACAAAGGGTGGTAAAGGTTTGGAACTCTCTTCTGTAAACAGCAATTGATGCTCGATCAATTGTTAATTTTAAATCTGAGATTGACAGCTCTTTGTTAACCAAAGGTATTGAGGGATATGGGCTAAAGGCGGGTATATGGAGTTAGGTCAGCCATGATCTCATTGAATGACGGAACAGGCTCGAGGGGCTGAATGGCCTCCTCCTGTTCCTATGTAGGTTAAGCATTGGGCCTAATGATAAGATTTAGATCAACTTTAAATCCATTCCAGTCAATGGTAGATTTTTTTTTCTTTCTACTTAGGTGTTACTCCATCCATTGACAAGGTGGCACCTAATAGTTTCTTGTTATAATTTAGCATGAAAATGTAGGAAAGCATTGTTCAGTGTTGGCTACTCTTTGTATGAAGAAACTCTTCACTAGTTCTGACAAAAGGTCATCGACCTGAAACGTTAACTCTGTTTCTCTCACCACAGAGGCTACCTGACCGGCTGAGTTTTTCCAGCATTTTCTGTTTTTATTTCAGATTTCCAGCATCCGCAGTATTTTGCTTTTGTATTAGATTTACCCCCTTATTCTTTAATCTGCTTTCAGCCTGATTCTGTTATTGGACTCGCCTTGCCATTTGTTAATCTGCTGTCTCAGTCAGCACCCTGTCTCCGGTACACCATTGAACCCTAGGGGACGATCTTGCCAATGGGGACGCGTTGGAGGCTTGTCGGGTTGTTGTCCCGCCTCCATCGACATGTGGCCAACCCACGTTATTTTCCCTTGATTGACCTTGTTAAGCCCCGCCCAGCGGGCTTAGCAGGCCAATTAAGGGGAAGCCGGTTACAGAGAACGTCAGCGTATGACGTTTCATCAGTCAAACATTTTTGACAGATGAATTGTCATCATTTGACAGCTCTGTGAAGCTGTCAAACACCGACATTCTCTGTAGTTTGATGAGTCCTTGTATTCAAGACTCATCAAGCCTCTTTCTTTAGCAGAAATTAGATGGTTGTTGCATCGGAGAATGCAGCGGCCATCTGTCATCTCTGCCGGTAAGATGTGAGACTCTCTGCATCCCCAACTGTTGAAGCCTGCAGGAAGAAACAAAGGTAAGTAAACATTTTCTATCACTTTCCACTCACCTCACATACTTACCTTTCCACACTTGCACCCATCACTCACCTCCACAGCGCACTTTTGCCCCCCGCAGACCTACTGTTCGCCTCGGTGACCCTGGCGGGGTTTCCCGACGTCGGGAAGCCCGCGCCTCTGGTGGAAAAATGGGGATAATCCTCTTAACTACCTGTTAACTACCTGTAATCCCCTTCCCGCCTCAAGGAAACGGGACCCGGCGCGGGTCGGCTACCCGCCTCCTGGGAAGATGGCACGGAGGCGGGTTGGGGGCGGGATGGGCACCCGCCCCCAGATTCTGCCATTTTCCTGGCAGTCCCGCCTCCATATCTGCCTCCCCAGGGCTGGCAAGATCGCGCCCCTCATGTTCAAATGTGCTCCGCCTCCGTAATCTCTTCAGCAGAGTAAACGGGCCGTGTAGAGTCCATTGTACAGTAGATCGCACATGGTATGCAGAAGAAGCAGGTTTGTTGGGACAAAGAGAAGTTCATCATTCCCTGCTTTCTTGTACAGGAAGATCTCGATTTACCGGCACCTAAATAACCGGAAATCTCTGTTAACCGGCAAAATTCAGGAGTAGGTTCAGGTAAGTTTGACTTCATATTAGTGGCAGTTCCTGGATCTGTGGCTGTGTAACTGGGGTTTGTGTACTTGTTGCTAAGCAACAGGGACGCTTGGTCTGTGGCCGGAGTTCCTGCACATGTTGCTAAGCAACAGGGAAGCCTGGATTTGTTGCTGTGTACGGAGCTCTCGTACCTTTTAACTATACCTCTCTGTAATCCGGACTTTTTGATAAACCGGCACCACGCCGGTCCCGTTGGTGCCGGATAATAAAGAGTTTCCTGTACTCCTATTCCTGCTGCTGTCTGGTCTCTGTTTGCATTCCAGCGCTGAAGCTGTGTATTCAGATCGTGAACCCTATTTAAAAAGCCGTGATTCTGGTAACAGATAGAAAGCGGAACATGTGATGATAGCTTTGCGCTAGATTCTCAGTGTCGTTCAGCTTCTGTTTTGATGTTGATCCACAGCCTACGCTTAAACAACTTCTAACTTCTCTCAAAGGGTGAAAAATATCAAATTATTGAGCATGAGCGCAGGCAAACGGGCTCATCGCTGGAGGTGTGTTGGCACTCGAAAACCCAGCTTGTGCCTCATGTGGCAATGACTGTTAACCTGACAAGTGGTTCTGAAGCGGCAATTTGATCACCATGATAAGCACTGCTTCATTTTGCAAAAGCTACCATGTCAGCTTGGCCCCGGTTCTCCGCAGATATTGCCTGACTTCGAGTGATTGCAGACAGATGTATCTCCAGCTGGTATTTTTTTAAGCTCTTTCCAGGTAATCCTTTAGCCAGAGTCCACGCTACATTGGGATCCATTACAGAGGCCAGCTACTAAAGTGACATCCAAAGCAAGTGCAAACTATTCGCTTGGAGGCCAGCTCAGATGGTAGAGAGGAGATTAAACGGGGGTGGGGGGGGGGGTAAGAATCCTTGAAAATAACATGGCCCTAAAGTGTGAGATATGTATCTGAAGTTCATAACGCACCAGGAGATGGGGGGGGCTTTGTTAACTCCCCCTCCGAGGTCCTAAACCTCTCCATCTCTCTCTCCTCCTTTAAGACACTCCTTTAAACCTATCTCTTTGATCAAACTTTTGGTGACCTGTCCTAATGGCTCGGTGTCAATTTTTGCCTGATTACATTCCTGCAAAGCGTCGTGAGAGACGCTTCACTGCATCGACGGTGCCATATAAATCCAAGTTGTTGTTGTAGATCAGCAAGTCGCACCGAGGCAGATTTTCCTGTGATATAAAGGGAAGAAATGGCTGGGGCGGTGAGCAGAGGCAGGACCGGACACTGGTGAAGCAGCCTGCCTGATTTCCACCTATTAATTTAAATGGACGGACTTGCGACCCCCCCCCCCCCCCCTCCCTTCCTCTCTGCACCCCGCCCAGGCAATAGATTACGCCAAGGGCAGAAAAATCTGCCCTAACGGGGAGCGGGCAGGGAAGTGGACGTGAGTCTAGATTCGGATCAGCCATGATCCTATTGGATGGCGGAGCAGGCCCGAGGGGCCGTATGGCCTACTCCTGCTCCTATTTCTTATGTTCTTATGTTCTAATTGGTTTCTTCGCCAGCCTCGCTGAATATGACTTGCTGGCTTGCAGTCGTGAACTTTACTCATCCAATTTTGATTCCATCCTTGATTCATCCTCAACCCCGCCCTCGCCCATCCCATTACCACCTCGAGTTCTCATTTCGTCGTTTTTTTCATGAGATTCTACTTTTCTTTATACACTTGAAGAAAAAGTTCAAAAAAAGTTCATCGCAATGGGCAGCAACAGCAAGGGGCGTATTTACCTGTTGTGAGGGAGAGTTAGAAGAGAAGCTATATCTAATGCAGGGCTGTCTTTGCCAAAAAAATCACCAGCTGCCCTCACTGCGGGGCTTCTGCACTTGTTTGTGGAGCGTTCATTCGAATGGTTCTGCTGGCCTGTTAAACAGCACATAAGGCGCATATTAAATTATTAATTACGTCATCGATTGGGGCTCATCTACAATCCCAGAATTGCTGCCAACATCCTGGATCAACTATCATGGCAGCAGGCACTTGGTGGGAGCTGTTGGATATCAGCTGTGCATAATTTCATGCTTTGTGCCTGTTACAAATACATCAATCTGTTTATTTGTAGCAGATTCTGTTCCTTCACGAGATGGCCCTTTTTGCACACAGCCGAATGAATGACTTACAGATGATGCCAAGGTTACTATGGAGAGGGTAACATTTAAGGGGGATAAGGTTGTAAATGTTACTTTTTTAAAGATGTGAGTGAACTAAGAAAAAATACATACTCAAATCAGTAAACTTCTGGTTAATGCGTCAGCTGTAAATTCATTAATTTGCAAATGTGACTTGGCATTGTAAATGGTGGCAGGGCTGCCAGTGGTATCAGGTTGGTGTGACACAGCAAGTCTAGTTACTTCACATCTTCCAACGCGAGTTGAATCAAGGTGCCAAGGAAATCGGGTCAAGTCACTGGAAGCTGAGTTGGGTCTATCAGGAGTCGGGTCGCATTGGCTTTACCAGCAGGACATAAGAACATAAGAATTAGGAGCAGGAGTAGGCCATACGGGCCCCTTGAGCCTATCTCCATATCCCTCGATTCCCCTAGACTCCAAAAATCTATCGATCTCAGCCTTGAATATACTTAACGATTCAGCATCCACAGCCTTTTGAAACATAGAAGATAGGAGCAGGAGTAGGCCATTTGGCCCCTCGAGCCTGCTCTGCCATTTAATGAGATCATGGCTCATTGGGGCAGAGAATTCCAAAGATTCACAATTCCTCCTCATCTCAGACTTAAATGGCCGACCCCTTATCCTGAGACTATGCCCCCTAGTTCTAGACTCTCCAGCCAGGGGAAAGAATCTCTCAGCATCTACCCTGTCAATCCCCCTCAGAATCTTACATGATTCAATGAGATCACCTCTCATTCTTCTAAACTCCAGAGAGTATCGGCCCAGTCTACTCAATCTCTCCTCATAGGACAACCCTCTCGTCCCAGGGATCAATTTAGTAAACAAGCTAGATCAATGTAGGACTCAGGTTTGGGGCTGCCAGCAGGAATTGCATTGGGTATCCCAACAGGGAGTTGAATCAAGTCTGCCAACAGGAATTCAGTTGTGTCAGCAGGAGTCTTATTGGATCTGCCAGCAGGAGATAAGATGGGGTTCGCTCAATGTTACACCAGCTTTGCACTGAAAATTGGGTCAAGGCTCGAGGAGGAATCAGACTGGGCTGGCAACAGGAGTTCAATTCAGTTGGGGCTGCGAGATTAACAGGTTAATGTGGGGGATACAGCCGCATCGCCCCTAAATAGGCCACTGTTTCTTTAGGTACACTGTTTAATATTTCTCATCTTCCTTTGCAAAAACTAACTCTTAATAGTGACCTCAATCTTTGTATTCACTTACCCCAAGTACTTAGGCCAGAATTTCTCAAGACTGGCTCTTACCAAGGCTTTGACAGTCCACAGCAAAGATTTTTGTGATGGGCTGGCCTTTGAACACACAGTTCAGCAAAGGAGCAACACCCTGATTGGCACCAAAATGTAAGAAAAGCCAGTTCTTGCGTTCTACTGCCCTTGCTCTCCTGTTTACTTGTGTTTGCATTTTGGTTGACCTTTACTACCGCCCCCCCCCCCCCGAGTTCTAACAATGTATATTTCAACAGTGCCTTGCATTCAGGAGAAAAGATAATGGATGCAAAGCAAAAGTCGGAAAGGGAAAATGGAAAAAGGTTCTCTGGATTTACACTGATAAAACCAGCTTCATGCATTTACAATGGTACACCTCAATAATTTACTTAATAGGATGCAATTAGATGTCTAATCTTGCTTCGTACCACGTAAAATAAATTATAGTTTATCCATGGCTCATTTCATGTACGCAATGGGGTTTACCATGGGTGTGATTGTAAACACTGTTAAAACCAACTCCCAGGGTTAACATTGTTAAAACCAGCTCCCGGGGTTAACAATATAGAGGAGACCGCATCATCACAGACCTGAAACGTTAATTCTGTTTCTCTCTCCACGGATGCTGCCTGGCCTGCTGAGTATTTCCAGCATTTTCTGTTGTTATTTCAGATTTCCAGCATCCGCAGTATTTTGCTGTTGTACTATTGTGGAGCCTGGAGCAGCACAGCTCCTCCATCTGGCTCCACATTAAGGTAAGTAAACAGAAGCAGTTAGATTACTTTTCCATCAGCAGTCTCCAGCGGTCACTTTAACGACTGCTGGTTAAACCGCTGTGAATCCAGAAAAACTAAGCGGAGCATGCGTAGCGCATTGCCCTGCCTAGTTTATGATGAATTTGCGGGAGGCGTCCTAAAACAGGCGTTCCGACCCTGATTAGCATTCTCAAGGGGCATAACAACTGTTTTGGGCGGGCAGCTTCCAATTCGGCAGCCATGCACTTCCGGGGGGAGATCAGGCACGAGAGATCTTTCCCCGAAATTGTTATTCCCCATCCCAATGTTAATTTGTCGCCCAAAAAATGGGCCCGACGGGGGTCAATTTCTCCCCCATTTTCAGGTCATTTATCTCATTGCTGTTTTTGAGACCTTGCTGTGCGCAGATAGGCTGCTGCGTTTCTCTACATCAATGACCCTACTTCAAAAGTGCTTCGTTGGTTGTAAAGCGCTTTAAGGCGCCCTGAGGTTGTGAAAGACGCTATATCAATACAAGTTCTTGGGGGGGAAATTCGGTTGCTTTGCGCCTCCCGTTAGCACCCAAAGCAGCTAGCGCCCAGGTGCGGCGATGTTAGCGCCGCTCGCGAAATTGACCAGTCGTTTTGTGGCGGCGCTAAACACTACCGCCACGATCTCCTGCACCCGCAGATCGTGATGTCAGTCAAGCGTGCAACGCCCCGGTAGCACCCCAGACCGGATATTGAGTTGCGCCCCCTGCCTTAGCGCCTGCCGCTAGGAACGACAGGTAGAGGGGAACGTTTTCAAGTCGGGAAGGGGCTGTGGGAACGCTATTTAAAGGTGGGCGCTTCCTGCCTTTTCTTGCCGGCAACATTTTTGGTTTTAACGCTGTCCTAAGGTGATTTGGCCCTCAGCACCACTTCTGAGGTTCCTAAGCGCCAAGCTCTTTCTGTGGGCCTATCCATTAGTGCTTCCAACACTATTGCTTTTGAGGTCTCTCCAGGTCAAGATTCAAGGCTGCAATGAGCAGGGTGTGGCTGGCCAGCAAGATGGCCCCTCCCCTTTAAGAACTGGACGACGCCAGTCTGTCTGGTTTCTATGGTGACTGGCATCGCCTGAGCTTCGGTAGCGTTCTGAGGTAGCACCTCGCTCCCTGACGTTTGCGCCTTAAGAGAGGCGTGTAGCGCCAGATTTAGCGCTCAAATCAACCCCGGGGCGATAGAGGCGAATTTTGCAGTCGGAGGCGATAATTAACGTTGGGCGCTAAACTTTGCACCTGGTCGATATTAGCGCCCCACAATGGGCGATACCGAATTTTTCACCCCTTTTGTTTCACTTTAAGCGCAGGGAGCCTTTCTCCCATGATCTAAACTAAAGCAGTGCCAATTTATAAATGTCCTTACTGCTGCACTGGCTAAGCTGAGCTCAGTCAGTACAGACCAGAGACGATGAAAGCTGGGCCGTTCCTGGTCCGTGTGAGTCAGTTCCACATTGGGCAGTGCAGATCTTAAAGCCTCCTTGAAAAAGTGCAACATCCCCCCACCAACACCTGGGAATCCCTGGCCCAAGACCGCACAAAGTGGAGGAGAAGCATCCGGGAAGGCGCCGAACACCTCGAGTCTCTTCGCCGGGAGCAAGCGGAAGCCAAGCGCAAGGAGCGCACGTCAACCCAAGCACCTCACCCACCCGCCCCTTCAACCACCATCTGCCCCACCTGTGACAGAGACTGTAGGTCCTGCATTGGACCTGAGAACTCATTTTTAATGTGGAAGCAAGTCACCCTCGGTTCCGAGGGACTGCCTAAGAAAAAGAAGGGCAGTGCATTTACCAACCGAGGCGTCATGGGAGCTACTTTCCCGGAAGGTTAATTTGTAAAAGTATCACAGACTGTAATACAGTGGAATCTTTTAAATCTAATCTTCTTGTTTGCCTGACAAAACATCACTGCAGCCTAATCCTCATAAACGTTTTACTAGTTTGTCAAGTACTGATCAAGATCTTGGATCAAAGCTGCTCAAAGCGCCAGACAAACACAGGCAAATTGCTTCTCTTTGTACCACGGCCCATGTAATCATTTATTCTAGCAATTTAATCTCATTAAAAAAAAAACCCACAGCAAACACTGAACAGAGGCAGCGGCTTTACACTTACCAGCCGGGGTCAGTGGATAGTGATCAGACGGACGCAGGATTTTTTCTTCCCCCGTTCCCCCCCCTCCCCTCACTTTCCAAGCCTCGGGGCGCTGAAGTCAATTGTAATACTCCAGTTGCTGCCTTGGCTGAAATGAGATTTGTGAAGTGTGCTACCGTTACTGTGGAGCGGATTTTACGATCTAGTGTGCCCAGTGCCAAGAGCGGTAATCAGGATATCGCACGTGGGAGCGAGCATGCCCCACTCAACTGTCATAGAAACATAGAAGATAGGAGCAGGAGTAGGCCATTCGGCCCCCCGAGCCTGCTCCGCCATTCAATGTGATCATGGCTGATCATCCAAATTCAGTACCCTGTCCCTGCTTTCTCCCCATATCCCTTGATCCCTTTAGCCTTAAGAAATATATCCAACTCCTTCTTGAATATATTTAATGAATTGGCCTCTACAGTCTGGCCAATTTACTGCCCATTAATGGCTCGCCAGCCCAACCCCCCCCCTCAATGCTATCTACAAGGATCACAGACTATCGACAATGCTCCGGTCAGCAGCATGTTGAAATACTCGCCACCCGCCCAGACGAGTGCAGCGGCCACAGCACTCCAAGTTGGGCGGCCGTTGAAATTGGCGCACTAACCACCTTACTGGATGCAGGGAGTGTGATGAAATATTCCATTCATCACTGCCTGTGACTGTGGTTGGTTTCAGGTTCCCCCTTACCATTGTATTGCCTGTGACTGTGGTTGGTTTCAGGTTTCTCCTCACCATTGTATTGTGTATTGGAATGTATGGAATGTGTTGTGTGTAGGGCTCCGCCCATACCTGGCCTCTATGTAAGCCAGCTCAGTCTGGCCTCACAGCCAGTACTGCAGACCTCCAGGGAAGATATCTCTCTCCACTGCGTGTGATCTTCTAAGTTAATAAAAGCCTTGTTTTGTTTCGCTAACATCGAGTCTCGGAATTATTGAGGCACATCAATTTTATTAACTTATTTTTCAACACAATGGATCAACTCCTGAAACCCGAACGTTTGGATTTGGATCAGCATGCTCCGGACGCATCAGCACGCTTCGGACACTGGTTTATGTGTATGGAATTCTTCCTGGACAATTCCGCAGCCGTCAAAGACGCTACGGACGCTGCGAGTATGAAACTCGGAATTCTGCGGAATTGGGTAAGCCACCGGGTTTACCCCCTCATCCAAGACGCCGACACGTACCTGGCCGCCTGCGACATCTTAAAGGCGCATTACCAGCAGCCTACGAATGAGGTGTATGCTAGGCATCTGCTCGCCACTCGCGCACAGCGACCTGGGGAATCGGTGGAGGAGTTCCTAGGCACCCTGAAAATGCTTGGCAAAGACTGCAACTGCCGAGATGTAAAAGCCGCAGTGTACACCGACGAGCTTGTTTGCGATGCCTTTATCACAGGCCTCAGCTCCACTTACATCCGGCAAAGACTGCTGGAAAAAATAGGATTGGACCTGAAACAGGCTGCGGACACCGCGCGATCCCTGGATGTGGCCCAGAGAAACTCGGACGCCTACTCTTCAGCCCGCGTCGTCCACGCCGCCACGTGTGCACCAAGGGCGCCGCCATCTTGGAAGGCATCTTCCCCGCCCGGCAGCCCGACACCGTCGGGGCCCCGCTCTCCCCCCAGAAGCCCTACGACAGCCGCGACGCGTCGGGGACCCAACTGCTACTTCTGCGGGCAGCCAAAGCACACCAGAAACCTGTGCCCGGCGAAAGGCACCACCTGCTTTAAGTGCGGTAAGAAGGGGCACTTTGGGAAGGTGTGCAGAGGGAACCCCGCTGGAAAACCAAAACCCGCCACCGCCGCGTGTGCGCCGTGGGAGCGGCCATCTTGGACGCCATCTTGCCCGACCTCGTGGGGTCCGCCATCTTGTGAGCAGACAGCGCGGACGCCATCTTGTCTCGATCAGGGCCCTACAGTGGCATCGGTCACAGTGGACCAGACCAGGCCCCACCCGCTATCCAAATCAATGGTGGACATCGAGGTAAACGGGTGCGGGGTTAAATGTTTAATTGACAGTGGAAGCACGGAGAGTTTTATCCACCCGGAACTGGCACGACAACTCTCCCTAAAGGTGGTCCCTACTCGGGGTACCATCTCTATGGCTGATAAAACCCAGACATCGACCATTCTGGGTTACTGCACGGTACAATTGTCCGTTAACGGGACTGTATACGATAATTTTAAAGTATTAATCATGAAGAATCTATGCGCGAGCGTGATCTTGGGCCTGGATTTCCAGTGCAACCACCAAAGCATCACGCTCAAGTACGGTGGGTCCCAGCCGCCCCTCACAGTGTGCGGCCTGGCTACCCTGAAGGTAAAGCCGCCTTCGCTATTCGCGAACCTTACCCCTAACTGCCGGCCAATAGCGACCAAAAGCAGGAGGTACAGCTGGGAGGACAGGCGGTTTATCGCAACCGAGGTAGACAGGCTCCTGAAAGAGCGCATTATTGAATGCAGCAATAGCCCGTGGCGCGCCCAAGTGGTGGTGGTAAGGGGTAGCGAGAAGAAACGGATGGTGATCGACCATAGCCAAACGATCAACAGGTACACCCAACTAGACGCCTACCCGCTACCCCGCATATCAGAAATGGTGAACCAAATCGCCCAATACCGGGTGTTCTCCACCATCGACCTCAAGTCAGCGTACCACCAGCTCCCTATCAGACCAGAGGACCGCCCGTACACCGCCTTCGAGGCGAATGGACGCCTCTACCAATTCCTCAGAGTCCCCTTTGGGGTGACGAATGGGGTCTCGGTCTTCCAGAGGGAGATGGACCGCATGGTCGATGACCACCACTTGCAGGCAACCTTCCCCTACCTCGACAACGTCACCATCTGCGGTCACAACCAGCAGGATCACGACTCGAACCTCGAGAGGTTCCTGAAAACCGCACAAAAACTCAACCTCACCTACAACGAGGACAAGTGCGTTTTCAACACCACGCGCCTCTGCATACTAGGCAGCGTGGTGGAGAATGGGGAAATCGGACCAGACCCCGACCGATTGCGCCCCCTACGGGAGCTGCCCCTGCCCAACACTCCCAAAGCCCTGAAAAGGTGCCTGGGGTTATTTTCTTATTATTCCCAATGGGTCCCCAACTACTCTGACAAAGCCCGCCCCCTCTTGAAAGCATCCTCTTTTCCGCTCTCTGCTGAGGCCCACGCCGCCTTCAAAAGCATTAAGCAGGATATTGAGCGGGCCACGCTACAGGCAGTGGACGAGAACACTCCATTCCAAGTGGAAAGTGATGCGTCTGACTTTGCCTTGGCGGCCACCCTCAACCAGGCGGGGCGGCCCGTAGCTTTCTTCTCGAGGACCCTCCAAGGGCCCGAGATCAGACACTCCTCCGTGGAAAAGGAGGCCCAAGCCATCGTGGAGGCAGTGCGCCACTGGCGCCACTACCTAGCCGGCAAACGCTTCACCCTACTTACCGACCAGTGGTCGGTAGCGTTTATGTTCAATAATAAACAGAGGGGGAAGATCAAAAATGATAAGATTCTTAGGTGGCGGATCGAGCTCTCCACCTTCGAGTATGACATCATTTACCGGCCAGGGGCCCTTAACGAATCCCCAGATGCCCTCTCACGAGGGATGTGTGCCAGCGCCACCGGGGATCGGCTACAGACCCTCCACAACGACCTCTGCCACCCAGGGGTCACGCGGCTGTTCCACTTCATAAAGTCCCGCAACTTACCCTACTCGATTGAGGAAGTTCAGTCTCTGACCAGGAACTGCCGCACTTGCGCTGAGTGCAAGCCTCGGTTCTACCACCCTGATAGAGCCCACTTAATCAAAGCTACACGGCCCTTTGAGCGGCTCAGCTTAGATTTCAAGGGCCCCCTCCCGTCCGTCAACCGCAATGTTTACTTCCTGAACATTGTGGACGAATACTCCCGGTTCCCATTCGCCTTCCCCTGCCCAGACATGACCAGCGCCACGGTCATTAAATGCCTCAACAGCCTGTTCTGCCTGTTCGGTATGCCGAGCTACATCCACACGGATAGGGGGGCGTCCTTCATGAGTGAAGAGCTACGCCAGTACATGCTGTCCAGGGGTATCGCCACGAGCCGTACCACCAGCTACAACCCCCGGGGTAACGGTCAAGTGGAGCGAGAGAACGGGACAGTATGGAAAGCAGTCACTCTAGCTCTAAGGACCAAGGGCCTCCCTATCTCCCGCTGGCAGGAAGTCCTCTCAGATGTGCTCCATTCGATACGGTCGCTATTGTGTACTGCCACTAATGCCACGCCTCATGAACGAATGTTTAGCTTCCCCCGGAAATCCACCTCAGGCGTATCCATGCCATCATGGCTCTCCACCCCGGGTCCAGTATTCGTGCGAAGGCATGTGAGGGGCCATAAGACGGACCCTCTCGTGGAGCCAGTGCACCTACTCCACGCCAACCCCCAATACGCGTATGTCCGGCACGCCGACGGAAGGGAGGACACCGTGTCAATAAAAGACGTCGCCCCAGCCGGTGACGACAACAACCACGGCAATAGCAGCAACAATGACCACAGCAACTCTTACCCACCCACTACTCTTTCATCACCCCCGGAAGAACATCGACCAACGGCACCCCCACCAACTACCCCTTCAACAACCCTGGCGGCACCCCCGGCAGAGACCCAGGAGGCCACCGGGGACACCCAGCCGACACCCGCAACACCACAACAGCCACGTCGGTCGCAGAGGACTACCAAACCCCCGAACAGACTAAATCTATAGAAGGGGTGAATGTGATGAAATATTCCATTCATCACTGCCTGTGACTGTGGTTGGTTTCAGGTTCCCCCTTACCATTGTATTGCCTGTGACTGTGGTTGGTTTCAGGTTTCTCCTCACCATTGTATTGTGTATTGGAATGTATGGAATGTGTTGTGTGTAGGGCTCCGCCCATACCTGGCCTCTATGTAAGCCAGCTCAGTCTGGCCTCACAGCCAGTACTGCAGACCTCCAGGGAAGATATCTCTCTCCACTGCGTGTGATCTTCTAAGTTAATAAAAGCCTTGTTTTGTTTCGCTAACATCGAGTCTCGGAATTATTGAGGCACATCAGGGAGGATGTTTCCCCTGGCTGGGGGGGGTCTAGAACGAGGGGTCACAGTCTCAGGATATGGGGTAGGACATTTAGGACAGAGATGAGGAAAAATTTCTTCACTCAAGAGGGTGGTGAACCTGTGGAATTCTCTACCACAGAAGTCACTGAATATATTTAAGGAGATCGATAGATTTCTGGACACAAAAGGCATCAAGGGGTATGGGGAGAGAGCGGGAATATGGTATTGAGATAGAGGATCAGCCATGATCATACTGAATGGCGGAGCAGGCTCGAAATGCCGAATGGCCTACTCCTGCTCCTATGTTTCTATGTTTCTTATCTGATATTCCAAGTAACTTTCCCAGCTTGTGAAGTTCAGCGCTGGACGCTCTACGTGGTGAAATCTGCCCCGCTGTGTCATTTAATAGTGGATTCAACGCTTTTGCTGTTCTCAAGCACCAAAAAACATGAAGCGACTGCGAGCCAGTTTTAATTTTCGGCGCTCGTCAGGCCGATGAAGCTCACCGGCAGTCCAAACTATTTTCATGGTCGGGCCTCATTCAAATAATACTGGCGATCTGCCAGCCTGAATGAGCATTGTCAGACAGCTCGCCTATCGGGGTGGGGAGGAGGGTGGTGTTAGGAAATATGGCAGCTCCTCCATGAAGCCATGTCGGAAATGGGCCCCATCCAAACATTGTTGGAAAAAGGTGTTTAGGAACATAAGGGGCGATCTTGCCAGCCCTGGGGAGGCGGGTATGGAGGCGGGACATAGAAACATAGAAGATAGGAGCAGGAGTAGGCCATTCGGCCCCTCGAGCCTGCTCCGCCATTCAATGAGATCATGGCTGATCATCCAAACTCAGTACCCTGTCCCTGCCTTCTCCCCATATCCCATGATCCCTTTAGCCTTAAGAAATATATCCATCTCCTTCTTGAATATATTTAATGAACTGGCCTCCACCGCCCTCTGTGGCAGAGAATTCCACAGGTTCACCACTCTCTGGGTGAAGAAATTCCTCCTCATTTCAGTCCTAAATGGCTTACCCCTTATCCTTAGACTGTGACCCCTGGTTCTGGACTCCCCGGCCATCAGAAACATCCTTCCTGCATCTAGTCTGTCCAGGCCTGACAGAATTTTATAGGTTTCGATGAGATCCCCTCTCAATCTTCTAAACTCCAGTGAGTATAAGCCCAATTGACACAATCTCTCCTCGTACGTCATTCCTGCCATCCCAGGTATCAGACTGCCGGGAAAATGGCAGAATTTGGGAACAGGTGCCCAACCCGCCTCCATGCCATCTTACCCGGAGGCGGGTAGCCGTCCCGCGCCGGATCCCGTCTCCTTGGAGGCGGGAAGGGATTAAAGCCTATTGACTGCCTGTTGACAGGTAGTTAACAGGCAGAAAATAGGATTATCCCCTTTTTGCCCTCACAAGTGCGGGCTTCCCAAAGGCTCTGAAACCCGCCAGGTCAGCAAGGCGAGTAGTGGGTCTGCGGGGGTCAGAGAGGTGCAAAAGTGTGGTGTGAAGGTAAGTGATGGATGCAAGTGTGGAGAGGTGAGTGTCTGAGGTAAGTGGAAAGTGTTAGTAAAAGTGTACTTACCTTTGTTTCTTCCTGCAGGCTTCAGTCGGTGGGTATGCGGAGAGTCTCGCACCTCCGTGGTAGAGATGACAGATGGCTGTTGCATTCTCATACGCAACAACCATCTCATTTCTGCAAAAGAAAGATGTTTGATGAGGTCTTGAATTCAAGACCTCATCAAGCTACAGAGAATGTCAGTGTTTGACAGCTTCACAGAGCTGTCAAACAATGACAATTCATCTGTCAAAAATTTTTGACAGATGAATTGTCATACGTTGACGTTCTCTGCAACCGGCTTTCCCTTAATTGGCCTGCTAAGCCCGCTGGGCGGGCTTCACAAGGTCAATCAAGGGAAAATAGCGTGGGCTGGCCAGAAGTTGTTGGAGGCGGGACTGAAACTCAACAAGTGGGAGTCCCGCCTCCAAAAGCTCCCCACTGAGAAAATCACCCCCATGTTGTGAGCGGCCCTTTAAGGACCGCGGGTATCGGCCACTGCACGCTCAGTTCCACTGGGCAGACCTTGTGCTGTGGCCCCGGGAAGACTGTTGAAGTGTAGTCACTGTTGTAATATAGGGAAACACGGCAGCCAATTTGTGCACAGCAAGGTCCCACAAGCAGCAAATAAGATAAATGATATTGGTTGAGGAATAAATGTTGGTTGGAACACCCGGAGAACTCCCCTACTCTTGGATTAGTGCTATGAGATCAGTGTCAGCCTGGATTATTGGGCTCAAGTCTCTGGAGTAGGGTTTGAACCCATGAACATCTGACTCAGAGATTAGGAGCTTGTGATGCTTAAATCAGGAATTCTGCACCATGATATGTGATTTAGTCCATTGGAATTCTACATACTGTAATAGGAGTGAATGGGAAAGGGTTTAACGCATTGGAATTTTACACAAGAGGGTGTGTCTGAAGTGATTTAGCATATTGGAATTATAAACAAGGAGAGTAAATGGGAAGGGATTGGTCCTTGGGAACCAGAAGTGTGAGGTAACACAAGGCAAAATGGTGGGTCCTCTTAACCAAAACTGGTATACCTGAAATGAAGTCATTTCTCAACGTTGTACCACAGGCACATCTTAACACTGGTGAAGCCATTCTGTAATACCCAGGAGCAGATGCCAGAGGCCTTCCACAAACCATTCGTGTCCCCTCCCCGATGGAGGCGGAATCTCACAGATAGGTCCACCAAAAATATGGATAAGACCCTGGAAAATTGGTCAAGGTCAATAATGGGCCGAGGAGACGCAGAAACCCCCACTGTGCCGAGGTTGAGCCTGGATTTCAATGTGGAAAATCCCAGCCAGAGTCAGGTAGAAATTTTTGTCTTCAAATGAATGTCAACAAGCGATGGTAGCATGAGCCATATCAAAGATAGTTATGTAGGTAACTCTTAGTCACCCCTCTTAGCACGACAGAAATATTACATTGCACTCTTTCAGCTGGCGCTCTTAAACCCGGTTCTCAATTGCCGCACTTTGGCAGAATAAAGCTGTCTATAATTTGGCAAGAACTGACATTAAGCTGGCAATTTCACTCAGCGAGACCGTGTAGAGAGCTTTACCGTGCATCCATCCATTGCTTTTACTGATCAGCTGAAGCGATTCATGAAGCCAATAGCAGGAAAATGTTCCACTCCCAACACTGTCATGATACACATTAGAGTTATAAGAGTCATAACGGCACAGAAGGAGGCCATTCGGCCCATCGAGTCCATGCCGGCTCTCTGTGGAGCAATCCAGTCAGTCCCATTCCCCCGCTCTATCCCCGTAGCCCTGCAACTTTATTTCCCTCAAGTGCCTATCCAGTCTCCCCTTGAAAACATTGAGGCCTAGAAATTGGCCTGAGGCGCCCAAGCGGCGCAAAGTTCGCCTGGGCGCTGGAATTTGCGCCGCGATCGCCGCAAATTCAGTTGAAGTGCTCCTAGAGGGAGACGGGGCGCGGCTCGAGGCGCTCCGCATCCCTCTTAGGGCGCTGAAAGTGAATTTTGCAGCGCGACGTGCCGCAGCGCCACACGCTGTGGCACGGCACGCTGCGGTACTGCAGGCCTTCCTCCCACTGTTAAGGGGGAGGGGCCTGCAACAGCGCGATCCCCGATCGCGAGTGCCGGCAAAAGAGCCCGGCACCAAGGAGAAGTGCCGGTAACTTTCTCTGTTGTATATTTGTTGGTGTGGTAGATTTAACTCATCAATGTAGAGAAGTTATGCTGAACCTTTATAAAGCGCTGGTTGGGCCTCAACTGGAGTATTGCGTCCAGTTCTGGTCACCACAATTTAGGAAGGATGTGAAGGCCCTTGAGAGGGTGCAGAGGAGATTTACCAGAATGGTTCTGGGGATGGGGAATCTTAGCTACAAGGACAGGTTGGAGAAGCTGGATTTGTTTTCATTAGAGCAAAGGAGGTTGAGGGGTGATTTGATAGAGGTGTACAAGATTATGACGGGTTTGGATAGGCTAGACGGGGAAAGGCTGTTCCCACTAGTTGATGGTACAAGGACTAGGGGGAAACAGATTTAAGGATTTGGGCAAGAGATACAGGGGGGAAGTGAGGAAAAACTTTTTTACGCAGCGAGTGGTGATGACCTGGAATTCGCTGCCGACGGAAGTGGTGGAAGTGGAGACACTCAGGGGGAAAAATTGGGTGAGTAGCGCCACCTGTTAGCGCCTAAAGAGGCAGTCAGTGGCTGTAGCACCACTGGCTGCGCCTCCCGCGATATTCAGCAGGGGCTACAGTGCCGTTCGCTACCAAATATCGCGATCGGGGCGCTACGCACACCAATGACGTCATCGGTGGCGGTGCAGCGCAAAAGGCCAACGCCACCATTAGCGCCCCTGCTGAATATCGCGGGAGGCGCAGCCAGTGGTGCTACAGCCACTGGCTGTCTCTTTAGGCGCTAACAGGTGGCGCTACTCACCCAATTTTTCCCCGAGTGTCTCCACTTCCACCACTTCCGTCGGCAGCGAATTCCAGGTCATCACCACTCGCTGCGTAAAAAAGTTTTTCCTCACTTCCCCCCTGTATCTCTTGCCCAAATCCTTAAATCTGTGTCCCCTAGTCCTTGTACCATCAACTAGTGGGAACAGCCTTTCCCCGTCTAGCCTATCCAAACCCGTCATAATCTTGTACACCTCTATCAAATCACCCCTCAACCTCCTTTGCTCTAATGAAAACAAATCCAGCTTCTCCAACCTGTCCTTGTAGCTAAGATCCCTCATTCCCCAGAACCATTCTGGTAAATCTCCTCTGCACCCTCTCAAGGGCCTTCACATCCTTCCTAAATTGTGGTGACCAGAACTGGATGCAATACTCCAGTTGAGGCCCAACCAGCGCTTTATAAAGGTTCAGCATAACTTCTCTACATTGATGAGTTAAATCTACCACACCAACAAATATACAACAGAGAAAGTTACCTTGCACATAGACTTTTATGTAGCTGCGATTTTGCAGAGGTGTAATTCCTTGTCCATAGCCACTATTATTTGGGGTTTTTACCCTACACGTTGAGTTCAGCATCACAGACCACTCCTGTAAGCGAGCCCTTGCTCCCTATCACCTGGAGTACATACTTTCTCAATACTGTATTGAGCCCAAGGATCAAACACACTAGCCCTGAATTCACGGTCGGTGGCCTAGTTAAGGAGTTACGCCGCCGACATCCAAACGAAATCCGCACTTACCTTGTGCGAATGCCCCCCCCCTTTCGAAAAGGCGCTTTCAAACGCTGCAGGGTTGTGTGCACCGTAGTCACCCACGGATCGCCGGGGGTGCACCGCTGTGCGTATGCGAACCTGGGATCACGTGGGGCGGTGCTCCTTTCACTTCCTGATTCTAAGCCAATCAGGAAACAAAGGAGATTGCTGATTTGTCCACAACTCATTTTAAATAATTTAGCAGCCAGAAAAGCTATTTTATTAATAAATTACAATCATTGCAATAGTAGTTAATACACAAACCAAAATTATAATACACAAATCTATAATTACAGTCTTATTGAATTTGTTTCTCCGCTATTGGACTAAATAACTTTTGATTAATTTAAATAATCTAAAATCGAGAGTTTAAATGTCTGATAACATGAAGAAATCATGAAAGTGAATTAAATCCTATCTAAATAGAAGTTCAGAATTAAACCAAAACTACAAAAGGCCTTTGGGGCAGCAAAGACAGTGACACAAAAAGGTCTTGTTTTCAAACTCGAACAAATGAAAGTTTCTTTCAAAGTTTGTATCCGATCAGTCATGAACCAGTGCCTCATTGTTATGGGTTGTAGCATAAACTAGTACAATTTTCTCATCCCCCCCCTCACCGTACACTGTGCAACAGGCTCCTGCGCCTGCTTGCACCTAGATGTAAAAATTTTCAGGGTAATCAATGCGCAGCAGATGGGCAATTAGCCCAACTTTTCGCCAGCACGTTGACTTGAATGGGTCGGTGAAACGTACAGCGAGGCCGATGCGCAGTCGGAACTTAACAGATCGCAAGCTTGGGATTCAGTGCATGTGCAAGCGCGTGTGGAAATCCCAAACTTGTGGTCAATTTCAAAGGCAGTATGACGCCTTACTCTGAGAGCATGCCGTCATACCGACTGCAAATTCAGGGCCACTGTCATTGTACATAAGAACATAAGAAATAGGAGCAGGAATAGGCCACTTGGCCCCTCGAGCCTGCTCCGCCATTCAATAAGATCATGGCTGGTCTTGGGCTCAAAGCCACTTCCCTGCCCGCTCCCGGTAACCCTTCACTTCCTTATCTTGCAAAACCCTGTCTATCTCCACCTTAAATGTATTTAATGACCCAGCCTCCACGGCTCTCTGGGGCAAAGAATTCCACAGATTTACGACCCTCTGAGAGAAGAAATTCCTCCTCATCTCAGTTCTAAAAGGGTGATTCTTTATTCTGAAACTATGCCCTCGAGTTCTAGATTTCCCCACGAGGGGAAACATCCTCTCTGCATCTACCTTGTCGAACCCCCTCAGTATCTTATATGTTTCAATAAGATCACCTCCCATTCTTCCAAATTCCAATGAGTACAGGCCCAAGCCTGCTCAACCTTTCTTCATAAGTCAACCCCCCTCATCTCCGGAATCAACCTCATGAACCTTCTCTGAACCGCCTCCAATGCACTGTATTTCGACTTACTGGATATACCATGTATCCTCATGTGATTTTCTTGACTATGGAAGGCAAAAGAATTGACACTGTGTCAGAGCATGGCTTAGACTACAGGAAACTCTCGATTTACCGGCACCTAAATAACTGGAAATCTCTGTTAACCGGCAAAATTCAGGAGTAGGTTCAGGTAAGTTTTACTTCATATTAGAGGCAGTTCCTGGATCTGTGGCCGTGTAACTGGGGTTCGTGCACTTGTTGCTAAGCAACGGGGACGCTTGGTCTGTGGCCGGAGTTCCTGCACACGCAGGGAAGCCTGGATGTGTTGCTGTGTACGGAGCTCTCGTACCTTTTAAACTATACCTCTCTGTAATCCGGACTTTTTGATAAACCGGCACCACGCCGGTCCCGTTGGTGCCGGATAATAAAGAGTTTCCTGTATAAACTGGTAGATAAGTTTACTGGATGGTAATCAGATGAATCAACTGTGTCAAATGCAAGCAGTACATTTAGGGTAAATTCAGAATTTACTATTCCTTCCCAGAATACCAAAAAACAACAAAGTGCCTTGCCTGTGTTAACTCTCACCGTAACCTATCCCAGAGACATGGTGATATACCTATCAATTCCTCCAATAAAAGGCGAAGAGTTACGAAGGTGACTAAAGGTTTTTTATTGACTAAATAACAGCCCACTCTCGTGGGTGATCCGATCCAAGCAGGAGGAATACCAGCCAGTCGCTCACCTTTATACCTGGCCTGGTGGGTGGAGCCAAGGCGGAGTCGGCAGTGGTCATCCCAGGTATAGCAGTGTGGCAAGAGGCGACCTCGTACCGTGATACAATAGTGGTCAGTGATACAGTTATAACGAACAGTGGTGAACAGTGCTAACGATAGTGAACGTGGTTTACCACATTCACCCCTTGTTTAGAATTAAGTCCGGCGGGGTGAAGTGTACTACCAATTCTGGTAGGTCAGTCTGTCCGGAGGCTTCGTAAGCCTCTCCGATCGCCGCAGCGGTGGTGTTGCCTTATCCGGTGCTGGTGCCTTATCCGGTGTTGATGCTGGTGTTTGCGTGGTCGGCGAGGGCTCGTGGGGTTCCGGCATGCCGTCTACCTGGACTGAGGTTGGGGGGGGTGGTGGCGGTGTTTCCGGATCGGCTGAGGGTGCGAGGTCTCGTAGGGAGACAGTGTCCTCCCGCCCGTCTGGGTACGCCACGTAGGCGTACTGGGGGTTGGCGTGCAGGAGGTTCACCCTCTCGACCAGGGGGTCCGTTTTATGGGTCCTCACGTGTTTCCGCAGCCAGACCGGCCCCGGGGCGGTCAGCCAGGTTGGTAGAGTGGTTCCCGTAGTCGACTTCCTGGGGAAAACGAACATTCGTTCATGGGGGGTGGTGTTAGTGGCCGTGCAAAGTAATGACCGGATGGAGTGCAGCGCTGTCGGGAGGACTTCTTGCCAGCGGGAGGTTGGGAGGCCCTTAGACTTTAAGGCTAAGAGGACGGCCTTCCATACCGTCGCGTTCTCTCTTTCCACCTGACCGTTACCTCTGGGGTTGTAGCTGGTGGTCCTGCTTGCTGCAATACCTCTCTCTAGGAGGAATTGCCGGAGTTCCTCGCTCATGAAGGAGGAGCCCCGGTCGCTGTGTATATAGTTCGGGAACCCGAACAAGGCGAAGAGGGCATTCAGGCACTTAATGACCGTGCTACTGGTCATGTCGGGGCAGGGGAAGGCAAAGGGGAAACGGGAGTACTCATCAACGATGTTGAGGAAGTACACATTACGGTCAGAGGACGGGAGGGGCCCCTTAAAGTCGATGCTCAGGCGCTCGAAGGGGCGGGTGGCCTTGATCAGGCTTGCTCGGTCCGGCCTATAGAAGTGCGGTTTGCACTCCGCACAGGTCTGGCAGTTCCTGGTCATGGTCCTGACCTCCTCGATGGAGTAGGTCAGGTTGCGGGCCTTAATGAAATGGTAGAGTCTGGTGACTCCGGGGTGGCAGAGCTGGTCGTGGAGGGTCTGAAGCCTATCGATATGCGCGCTGGCGCATGTCATTCGTGAAAGGGCATCAGGGGATTCGTTCAGCTTGCCTGGCCGGTACAAGATCTCATAATCGTAGGTGGAGAGCTCGATTCTCCATCTCAAAATCTTGTCATTCTTGATTTTGCCCTTCAGCTTGTTATTAAACATGAAAGCCACCGAACGCTGGTCGGTGAGGAGGGTAAATCGTTTGCCTGCCAGGTAGTGCCTCCAGCGCCGTACTGCCTCCACGATCGCCTGGGCCTCTTTCTCGACCGACGAATGTCGGATCTCGGGGCCCTGTAGGGTCCTTGAGAAGAAGGCCACTGGCCTCCCCTCCTGGTTTAGGGTGGCGGCTAAGGCGAAGTCGGAGGCGTCGCTCTCCACCTGAAAGGGGATGGACTCGTCCACTGCGTGCATCGTGGCCTTGGCTATGTCTCCCTTAATGAGGGAGAAGGCCGCGCACGCCTCCTCCGTGAGGGGGAAGGAAGTGGCTTTCAGGAGGGGTCTGGCTTTGTCCGCGTAATTGGGTACCCATTGGGCATAGTAGGCGAAAAGCCCCAGGGTTCTCCTAAGTGCTTTAGGGCAGTGGGGGAGGGGTAGCTCCATGAGGGGGCGCATTCTTTCTGGGTCGGGGCCGATGATTCCGTTCTCCACTACGCAGCCGAGGATGGCAAGGCGCGTGGTGTTAAACACGCATTTCTCCTTATTGTAGGTGAGGTTCAGCCGTTGGGCCGTACGGAGGAATTTCTCCAGATTCGCGTCATGTTCCTGCTGGTCGCGGCCGCAGATAGTGACGTTATCTAGGTAGGGGAATGTAGCCTGCAGTTCGTTCTGGTCAACCATCTGGTCCATCTCCCTTTGGAAGACCGAGACCCCATTAGTGACACCGAAGGGGACCCTAAGGAAGTGGTATAGGCGCCCATTCGCCTCGAAGGCGGTATACTGGCGGTCCTCAGGGTGGATAGGGAGTTGGTGGTAGGCCGACTTCAGGTCGATGGTCGAGAATACTTTATACTGTGCAATCTGATTGACCATGTCAGATATGCGGGGGAGGGGGTATGCGTCCAGCTGGGTATATCTGTTTATGGTCTGGCTGTAGTCGATGACCAGGCGGTTTTTATCGCCGGTCTTTACGACTACGACCTGGGCACGCCAGGGGCTGCTGCTCCCCTCGATAATGCCCTCTTTCAGGAGGCGCCGCACCTCAGAGCTAATGAAGGCTCTGTCCCCGGCGCTATACCGCCTGCTTTTGGTAGCGACGGGTTTGCAGTCAGGGGTAAGGTTAGCAAACAGAGAGGGTGGCGGGACCTTGAGGGTGGAGAGGCTGCAGGTGTTACGCGGTGGGCGGTTTAACGTTTGCTGGTTGTTGACTGTGAGTGGGGGGAGGGGTCCACCGTATGCTAGGGTTACGCTTTGGAGGTGGGATTGGAAGTCCAGCCCTAGTAGGACGGCAGCGCAGAGATGGGGGAGGACGAGGAGTTTAAAGTTTTTATACTCCGTGCCCTTAACCGACAGGGTCACGACACAGTAGCCGCTGATGTCCGTGGCGTGGGACCTCGATGCCATCGAGATTCGGCTGCGCGTTGGTAGGACAGAGAGGGAGTAGTGGCTCACCGTGTCTGGGTGGATGAAGCTCTCCGTGCTTCCGCTGTCGAACAGGCAGGTCGTGGCGTGGCCGTTCACTTTGATGTCCATCATTGACTTGGACAGATGGTGCGGGCGGGCTTGGTCCAGGGTGACGGAAGCTAGTGTGTAGCTGAGCGAGTCGTTGTCATCTGCGGGCGAGGCGGTCGGGCGTGGTGAGTAAAATGGCGTCTCCCACGAGGTAGGGCCCCATGAGGCACTATTGGGGTCGGTTGCCTTAATCAAAGATGGCCGCCCCCATGACTCATGTGTGGGGATGCTGGCCTCAGTTGCCCTAAACAAAGATGGCCGCCCCCATGACTCATGTGTGGGGATGCTGGCCTCAGTTGCCCTAAACGAAGATGGCCGCCCCCATAGTTCGCATGCGGCACTGCTGGCCTCTGAGGATCCGCTCCTGCAGGCCTTGGAGAAGTGGCCTTTCTTCAGGCAGGTTCTACATATGGAGTTCTTGGCTGGGCAGCGCGACCTCGGGTGCTTCTCCTGGCCACAAAAAAAACAGCCGGCGGCCCGATCGCGGATGCCCGATGTCGGGGCCGGTGCCGGGGGTGGCGGGGCCGGTCGGGTCCGGGACGCCGACGCAGAGGTAGGTCCCGGGGGCGGCGCTGGGAAGGGTGCTGTGGTAGGGGTCGGGCCCGAGTCCCAGGGTCGCGAGCAGTACCTGGTGAATGCTTCCTGATCTTGGTGGGCCACTTCCAGGGAGATAGCGAGGGCTTCAGCTTTTTCCATGCTGAGGTCTTTAGCTTCCAGCAGTCTTTGCCGTGAGTACTCGGACCGTAGGCCTTTCAGGAATGCGTCGCGGATATTATCTTCAGTATTTTCGGCTGCCGACACCGATTTAAAGTCACAGTTCCTGGCGAGTGCATATAGCGCCTGTGAGAATTCGGCTACTGATTCTCCTGGCTGTTGCGGCCGTGATCTTAGGAGGTGCCTAGCGTACATGTAGTTTACCGGGGTCCGGTACTTCTGTTTCAGCAGGTTGATGGCGGTCTCGTAGGTAGTCATGTCCTCGATGAGAGTGTATACTCTCGGGCTCAGTTGTGCCTGCAGGACACTTAGTTTGGATGCCTGAGGGACGCTGGATTCTCTCAGGTATGATTCGAAGCAGACCAGCCAGTGTTTAAAGTCTGCGGCTGAGTTTGCTGCTCGTGGGTTCAGGTCCAGGTACGGCGGTCTGAGGGCTCGCAGCCAAGCTGGCTGGTGTGGCTGTGCTCCTGGGAGCTGCGCTGGTGGCTCCTCCGCCGGTTGTGACTCGTTGTCGGACATCATTAAATTTAGTCAATAAAATTGATATACCTATCAATTCCTCCAATAAAAGGCGAAGAGTTACGAAGGTGACTAAAGGTTTTTTATTGACTAAATAACAGCCCACTCTCGTGGGTGATCCGATCCAAGCAGGAGGAATACCAGCCAGTCGCTCACCTTTATACCTGGCCTGGTGGGTGGAGCCAAGGCGGAGTCGGCAGTGGTCATCCCAGGTATAGCAGTGTGGCAAGAGGCGACCTCGTACCGTGATACAATAGTGGTCAGTGATACAGTTATAACGAACAGTGGTGAACAGTGCTAACGATAGTGAACGTGGTTTACCACACATGGTCTCCAACTAAACTTACATGGTGGCTCACTGCTGACCGACTCACAAAGGCTCTGGCATATCTCTCTCTATCATGGCTTCAGTATACTGCAACAGAGGAAATGTTTCTCTTGAATTCAGCCAGAGCTGACAGTCAAGCATATACCAAAAGATGTTTGTATTTGAATTTAATGGCTTGACACCCCCACCCCGCTCTGCCTGGGGAAGAAATTATCCTGTCCCACTGAAATGCTGTTGGAAGAATCCAATGAATGCCTATAAGTAATAACATTTTAAACACAACAGCCTCTGAGTCAGAAGGTCATGTGTTCACGAGTTCAAATCCCACCACGGCAGCTGGGGAATTTAAATTTAGTTAATTAATTAAATCTGGAATAAAAAAAGCTAGTATTAGTAATACTGACCATGAAACTACCGGATTGTCGTAAAAACCCATCTGGTTCACTAATGTCCTTTAGGGAAGGAAATCTGCCATCTTTACCCGGTCTGGCCTGTATGTGACTTCAGACCCACCCTCTTAACTACCCTCTGAAATGGCGGCTCACCACCACCTTCTCAAGGGCAATTCGAGATGGGCAATAAATGCTGGCCTATAAATGCTGGCCTTGCCAGCGACACCCACATCCCATGAATAAATATTTTTTAAAATCTGGCAGAGCAGATCACCTGCCCTTTATTGAACCTGCACAATTTTCATTCCATTTCATTTCAATGGAATGAAAATCAGGAAGATTGTATAACGGGCAGCTGAACCACTCTGCCAGATTACTGCCCATGTGGTGAAGATGAAAATCTACCCCAGTGTGTATGAAAACTCCTGTGCTATTTTCTTAACGGGAATCTTAATTTTAACCGTGTGCACCATAACCCAAGAAAAGCATTAAAATAATACACTATGGACAAAAATGCTTCATTTCTGTCACACTGCCAACACTGTAGAATCTGTCCACAATTGAGACAAGGCAGATTTCTTGGAATTTTTATACTCCTTTACATTAAAATCTCAACTTAAGTGCACTGTAATGTAAAATGAGGCAGGGAACTGCTTAAGGAGGAACGGAAATCAATCTCAAGAGTTTTGCGCTTGCTTGCCTCTGAAAGCAGCAGCATCATCACTACAAATGTATTTTTTTATTATTCATTCTCGGGATGTGGGCCTCATTGGCAAAGCCGGCATTTATTGCCCATCCCTAGTTGGTTTGAAAAGGTGACTTTGGGCCTGCTTCTTGAACTGCTGCAGTCCGTGTGGTGAAAGTACTCCCACAGTGCTGTTAGGGAGTTCCAGGATTTTGTCCCAGTGACGATGAAGGATCGGTGATATACTTCCAAGTCAGAATGGTGTGTGACTTGGAGGGAAACTTGTAGTTGATGGTGTCCCCATGCGCCAACTGCCCTTGTGCTTCTAGGTGGTAGAGGTTGGGGGTTTGTGAGGTGCTGCCGAAGAAGCCTTGGCGAGTTGCTGCAGTGCATCTTGTAGATGGTACACACTGCAGCCACGGTACGCCGGTGGTGGAGGGAGTGAATGTTTAAGGTGGTGGATGGGGTGCCAATGGGCTGCTTTGTCCTGGATGGTGTTGAGCTTCTTGAGTGTTGTTGGAGCTGCACTCATCCAGGCAAGTGGAGAGTATTCCATCACACTCCTGACTTGTGCCTTGTAGATGGTGGAAAGGCTTTGGGGAGTCAGAAGGTGAGACACTCGCCGCAGAATACCTAGCCTCTGATCTGCTTTTGTTGCCACAGTATTTATGTAGCTGGTCCAGTTAAGTTTCTGGTCAATGGTGACTCCCAGGATATTGATGGTGGGGGGATTTGGTGATGGTAATGCCGTTGAATGTCAAGGGGCAGTGGTTAGACTCTCGCTTGTTGGAGATAGTCATTGCCTGGCACTTGTGTGGCGGGAATGTTACCTGTCACTTATCAGCCCAAGCCTGAACGTAGTCCAGGTCTTGTTGCATGCGAGCATGGGCTGCTTCATTATCTGAGAAGTTGTGAATGGCGCTGAACACTGTGCAGTCATCAGCGAACATTCCCATTTCTGACCTTATGTTGGAGGGAAGGTCATTGATGAAGCAGCTGAAGATGGCTGGACCTAGGACGCTGCCCTGAGGATCTCCTGCAGCGATGACCTGGGGCTGTGATGATTGAGCTCCAACCACCACAACCATCTTCCATTGTGCCGGGTATGACTCCAGCCAGTGGAGAGTTTTTCCCCCGATTCCCATTGACTTCCGTTTTACTAGGGCTCCTTGATGCCAGACTCGGTCAATTGCTGCCTTGATGTCAAGGGCAGTCACTCTCACCTCACCTCTGGAATTCAGCTCCTTTGTCCATGTTTGGACCAAGGCTGTAATGAGGTCGGAAGCCGAGTGGTCTTGGCAGAACCCAAACTGAGCATCAGTGAGCAGGTTATTGGTGAGTAAGTGCCGCTTGATAGCACTGTCGATGACACCTTCCATCACTTTGCTGATGATTGAGAGTAGACTGATGGGGCAGTAATTGGCCAGATTGGATTTGTCCTGCTTTTTGTGGACAGGACATACCTGAGCAGTTTTCCACATTGTCGGATAGGTGCCAGTGTTGTAGCTGTACTGGATCAGCTTGGCTAGAGGCGCGGCTAGTTCTGGAGCACAGGGATCACTTAAAAAATACACGAACACATGAAATACATTTTTTTTAAATACATATTTAAATTTAATTAAAATGCTATTTATTTAAATATTTTAAATAAAATGTATTAAAAAAAAATTATGTTTTAACGGGGCTAAAAATAAACTTACCTTATTGGACAGGATTTTTTAATGTATAAATGAGTGATAAAATTTTATTTTTCAATTTTTTAAAACTAAAGATTCTTGACAGATTGCAAGTTCCGGGTTTCAGCGCATGCACTTCGCGCGACTAAACCCGGAACTTGCGCGGTCCCTACGGGCGCGTGCGCACCTCGTACGCAGCTGTAGGGGTCACAAAATACAGCCTGGTAAATGTTTCCTTCCCTAAAGGAAATTAGTGAACCAGTTGGTTTTTTTCATGACAATCCACCTACTTCATTGTCGCTTTTACCTGCTTTTTAATTCCAGATTTTGTTTTTAAACATAAGAACATAAGAATTAGGAGCAGGAGTAGGCTATACAGGCCCTTCGAGCCTGCTCCGCCATTCAATAAGATCCTGGTTGGTCTTCGACCTCAACTCCACTTTCCCGCCCGATCCCCATATTCCTTGATTCCCCTACAGTCCAAAAATCTGTCCATCTCAGCCTAGAATATACTCAACGACTGAGCATCCACAGCCCTCTTGGGGTAGAGAATTCCAAAGACTCTCAACCCTAAACAGAATTCAAATTTTCACGGTGGGATTTGAACTCGCGTTCTCTGGATTATTAGTCCAGGCCTCTACTACGCTAGCATAACCTTGGCCCAGGGCTGCCATTTCCCCCCCCCCCCCCCCCAAGCTACAGCCCCCAGGCACTGGGAAAGGTCTGCTGCCAGAAATAAAAAAAGACTTGCATTTATACAGCACCTTTCACGACCACCAGACATCTCAAAGCGCTTTACAGCCAATGAAGTAGAGTCACTGTTGTAATGTGGCAGCCAATTTGCGCAGAGCAAGCTCCCGCAAACAGCAATGTGATAATGACCAGTTAATCTGTTTTTGTTAGTTGAGGGATAAATATTGGTCAGGACACTGGGGAGAACTCTCCTGCTCTTTGAAATAGTGCCATGGGATCTTTTACATCCACCTGAGAGAGCAGATGGGGCCTCAGCTTAACATCTCATCTGAACGACAGCACCTCTGCCAGTGCAACGCTCCCTCAGCACTGCCGTGTCAGCCTAGTTTTATGCACTTGAGTGGGACTTGAACCCACAACTTTCTGACTCAGAGGTGAGTTGTGCTACCCACTGAGCCACAGCTGACGCTGATAAAGTTGGATTTCGGGACTTCTAAGCAACTTCTAAAACAACAGTTCCCTCCTCCACTGGCACCAGTGCCCATGATAGGAGTAGGGTAGATCCTTGTGTCTCCCAGCAGCGTGCGGATCCAAATCAGACACAAGTTTTGGCATCATCAAAACAGGATCTTGATAAAAATATCTTTACATGACCTTTCTTTTAAAACTGTTCAGAAACAGCTCATATAAAAATCATTACAGGTGCAATGTGTCTGCTGTTATCGCTGGTATTAACTCCAGCTGGGCATTTCCTTAAGAACAATAACCTCATGGGCATTCTGTAAACAGGAACTTCTGCCTCAGAAGATGACATAAACAGCGAGAGCAACGCTTGACAGGTTTATAGTCTAACAGTATTCATCAAAATCCCGAGGCAAAATTGCTGTGTCATAATCACTCCCACATATCCATTATGTCTGACTTACTCTACAGTCCCGCCAGTCCCTTTATTTTTCAAACGCCTATTCTCCGATGATCTCTGCATAGTGTGTAGCAGGGGCTGTCCAAGCTTTTTTGGTCGTCACGAGGCATATTTGACATATCACGGAGCCTCGGGGACCACACATAAGGGTGGATTTTCCTTCCAAGTGAGGTTCATTTTGAGGGCCGGGCCTCAGGAGCGTCCAGACGGCGGGCTGTGGCCATAGTTCGAGCGCCCCGGGGTAGGTCTACTTCTAGGCCGCAAGAAGGTAGGTCCATGGCGGGGGGAAGAGCCAGAGTGGCAGTGGTTTGGTCGTTCCTGGAGAAACACTCCTGCTTCTCCTGGCCCCACAAAAAGAGGAACGTACCTTGGGTATCCTCTTCGGCCGGGCTGCCAGCTGATAATGGTCGGAATGGCACGCACTTCACCCAGTTCAATCAAAAGCCGCAATCGGGGGAGTCCTAGGTATGCCATAGAACGCCAATTAGCATTTTAAATGGGTCTAACTCAGGGAGCCGCTCCAGCCGCCCATCCATAGGCCCGGGGGAGCACTCCCATGGTCACAGCAGAAACGAGGCGATAGGTCTTCGCTCACTGTTTTTGGGGGTGCTGTCGCGCCGTTTCCACCGTGAATCCAGCCCGTGGTGTTTAAATCCTAATCCCCGTGCATCTCGAATCGCCAACACTAACAGATTTATGAACTTATTCACCGACAAGGCAACAGGGATAAAAACACAGCCTTTCCAAGCCTCGGGGCTGCCAAATTCAAATGGGGCAAACCAGCAAATAATAAATATAAAGGCAAATAGGACTGAGCTGCCTGGGTTTTAAGGGCCAGACTGCATGTGGTCCACAGGCTATAGTTTGGGCACCCCAGCATTATAAAATCAGGCATCTCCAGGAATTGAAGATTAATCTCCACGAGAGCCTAGAAATAGGGGTCATAGTCTCAGGATTAGGGATTGGCCAATTAGGACCAATTAGATGAGGGATTGCTTCACTCGGAGGGTTGTGAATCTTTAGAATTCTCTACCCCAAAGGGCTGTGGATGCTCAGTCGTTGAGTATATTCAAGGCTGAGATCGACAGATTTTTGAATATTAAGGGAATCAAAGGGATATGGGGATAATGCGGGAAGGTGGAGTTGGGGTCGAGGGTCCGTATGGCCCACTCCTGCTCCTAACACTGCTGCAAACAACACAGGAGAGAAATCACAGGGGTTTTAAACAAAACTGCGTGGTTTTTTTTCGTTTTCTTTGAACACTTTCCGAAAAATATTGGAGATTGGAGGAAAAAAGGCTGTTTTCACTCTCAGTCAAAATTAACTTTATAATTGGAATGGGGAGGCAGGATGGGCCAATGGTGCGAGTGTGGGGGTTGGGAGGGGGACTTTGTGGTTGCAGGTCATGTGTCCAGGAATACACCCGAGCAGGGTTAGCGACCCTAGCCATTCACCTCATTCATTCAATCTTTGTGAAAGTGGCCAGTAGATCTGAACTTGTGATCTCTGCCTGTCGTTCTCCCCTCCCTCTCTATGTTTTTTTAGCATTCTGCAGACATTTCCTCATGAATCCTACAAAAAGCAGCTTCTCTAGCCTGAGCATGCCAATTTTCATGAATGATCTCAGGCAAAACGTTAACCTGCCTTTCTCTTTCAGATACAAATTAACTTCTTCTTGTAACATTTTCTGAATATATGGGGAAAAATTCAGTATCGCCCCGTTTGGGGCGCCATTATCGGCCGTGCACAAAGTTTAGCGCCTGGCGCTAATTATCGCCTCCGACGGCAAACTTGGCTTTTATCGCCCCTGGAGGTGATGGAGCGCTAAATCAGGCACTACACACCTGTCTTAAGGCGCAAAGGCCGAGGAGCGAGGCGCTACCTCACAGCGCTGGCGAAGCTCATGTGATGTCAGTCAGCAATGGAACACAGACACACTGGCACCGGCCAATTCTTAAAGGGGAGTTGAATGGTCATCGACCTGAAATGTTAACTCTGTTTCTCTCTTCACAGATGCTGCCTGACCTGCTGAGTTTCTCCTGCATTTTCTGTTTTTATCTTAAAGGGGAGGGTTGATCTTGCACTCCATCCACATCCTGCTCATTGCAGCCTTGAATCTCAGCCTGGAGAGACCTGTACATCAAATCTGCTGGAAAGAACAATGGAGAGGCCCAGGGAAAGAGCTCAGAGTGCAGCCCCCACAGTCGCTTCTAAATCGATACAAGGAAGGGCAAATCCAAATGAACCTGCAAAGTGCTGCTCAGTACCCAAAACTCCTTCACACAGCGTTGAATCTCTCCAGAAGTCTCTCTCTCTCTGAATGCGTGGTGCAAAAACGTCACCAACAAAAAAAGGCAGGAAGCGGTCGCCTTTAAATAGCGCTCCCCCAGTCCCTTCCTGACTGCAAAACGCTCCCCTCAACCTGTCGTTGCTAGCGGCAGGCGGTAAGGCAGGGGGCACCACTCAATATCCGGTCCGGGGCGCTACCGGGGGTTTGCGCACTCGACTGACGTCACGATCTGCCAGCGCAGGAGATCGCGGCGGTAGTGTTTAGCGCCGCCGCAAAATGTCTAGTTAATTTCGCGAGCGGCGCAAACATCGCCGCACCCGGGCGCTAGTTGCTTTGCGCCCCATTAGCGCCCTCTTAAGGCGCTAACAGGAGGCGCAGACAACTGAATTTCTCCCCCATATAGTCTACATAATGGTGTGGTGGCTTCATCATTGAAACATTAGTGCCTGGAACATAATCCCTTCAATTTATATCGAGCAATAATAATTAGCAGTTTATTGCTGGAAAATAAGAGTGCGCATTGTAAATAACAGTCAAACCGAGGTCCCATCTGTCTGTGGTTCAGGTGGATGTTAACGGTCCCATGGCACTATTCAAAAGTACAGCAGGGAGTTCTCCCAGCATATCGGTCGAATTTCCTTCTTCAAACAATAACACCAAAAAAATAATAAAACACATCAACCGATCATTCATCTCATTGCTGTTTGTGGGATGTCGACAAGGTAGACACAGAGAGGATGTTTCCCCTTGTGGGGAAATCGAGAACTCGGGGGCATATTTTCAGAATAAAGGGTCGTCCTTTTAGAACTGAGATGAGGAGGAATTTCTTCTCTCAGAGGGTCGTAAATCTGTGGAACTCTCTGCCCCAGAGAGCCGTGGAGGCTGGGTCATTAAATACATTTAAGGTGGAGATAGACAGATTTTTGCAAGATAAGGGAGTGAAGGGTTATGGGGAGCGGGCAGGGAAGTGGCTTTGAGCCCAAGATCAGCCATGACCTTACTGAATGCCGGAGCAGGCTCGAGGGGCCAAGTGGACCATTCCTGCTCCTATTTCTTATGTTCTTATGATGTTGCCGACACAAGTTGGTTCTGGCATCTGCCTACATGACATCGGTCATTGCAGCTTACAAATAACTCATGGTGAAGAACGTTGAGACGTTGTAAAATGATAAGGCACTGCACCAGTACAAGTATCTGTTATTTCTTCTTGTTCAAAATACGATTAGTACAGTACCGTGTATATATTATAAATAACATGGTCAGTATATGCCTGTACAATAAGAATATAAAATAAAATGGAAAATGCTGGTTCGGTGGCTTGGCGCACTGGCCTTTTCAGGACTGGGGCGGGGTTCAGTTTAGTTTCAAAGAAAATATTAAACTGTAAAAAGCAGGAAATGATGTCATATAATCAATCACATGGGTTTTTATAAATAGTGGCCTAGAGCACAAGAGTAAATGGGTAATGATAAATTTTTTACAAGGCATTGGAACTGACCACAGTTGGAGCGTTGTGTGCAGTTTGGGGAGCCCCCATTATAGAAGGCACATTAAAGCCCGAAAAAGTATAGAGCTTAGCTTCACCGGGATAATACCAGCGATGGGAGCGAAAGACCTTGCATTCATATAGTGCCTTTCATGATCTAAGTATATCCAAAAGTGCTTCACACACAATTAGGTGCTCTTTGAAGTGTGGTCACTGTTGTAATGTAGGGAAATGCAGCAGCCACGGTGCGCACAGCAAGGTCCCGCAAACAGCAATATGATTAATGACCTGATAATCTGTTCTTCAGTGATGTTGGCTGAGGGATCAATATTGGCCAGGACACCAGCAGAACTCCTTTGCTCTTCTTTGATCTTTTATGTCCAGCTGAGAGGTGGACGGGGCCTCGGTTTAATGTCACAGCCAAGAGACAACACCTCCGATAGTGCAGTACTCCCTCAGTCTAGTTTTAAGTGCTCAAGTCTCTGGAGTGGAGCGTGAACACACAACCATCTTACTAAACAACAACAACTTGTATTTATGTAGCGCCTTTAACGTAGTAAAACGTCCCAAGGTGCTGCACAGGATTACTGTAAGACAAAACATTTGACACCGAGCCACATAAGGATAAATTAGGGCAGGTGACCAGAAGCTTGGTCAAAGAGGTAGGTTTTAAGGAGTGTCTTAAAGGTGGAAAGAGAGGTAGCGAGGCGGAGAGGTTTAGGCAGGTAATTCCAGAGCTTAGGGCCCAGGCAACAGAAGGCACGGCCACCGATGGTGGAGCGATTATTATCAGGGGTCCTCAAGAGGGCAGAATTAGAGGAGCGCAGATATCTCAGGGGGTTGTGGGGCTGATGGAGATTAGAGATAGGAAGGGGTGAGGCCATGGAGGGATTTGAAAACAAGGATGAGAATTTTGAAATTGAGGCGCTGCTTAACTGGGAGCCAATGTAGGTCAGCGAGCACAGGGGTGATGGGTGACCGGGACTTGGTGCGAGTTAGGACACGGGCAGCCGAGTGTTGGATGACCTCAAGTTTACGTAGGGTGGAATGTGGGAGGCCAGCCAGGAGTGCGTTGGAATAGTCAAGTCTAGAGGTAACAAAGGCACGAATGAGGGTTTCAGCAGTGGATGAGCTGAGGCAAGGGCGGAGACGGGTGATGTTACAGAGGTGGAAATAGGCGGTCTTTGTTATGGTGCAGATGTGGTCAGAAGCTCATTTCAGGGTCACATATGACACCAAGGTTGCGAACAGTGTGGTTCAGCGTCAGACAGATGTTAGGGAGAGGGATGGAGTCGGTAGCTAGGGAACGGAGTTCGTGGCGGGGACCGAAAACAATGGCTTCGGTCTTCCCAATATTTAATTGGAGAAAATTTTTGCTCATCCAGAACTGGATGTCGGACAAGCAGTCTGACAATTTAGAGACCATTGAGGGGTCGAGAGAAGAGGTAGTGAGGTAGAGCTGGGTGTCGTGAGGCGTACATGTGGAAACTGACGCTGTGTTTTTGGATGATGTCGCCAAGGGGGCAACATGTCGATGAGAAATAGGAGGGGGCCAAGGATAAAAGGCAAGAGTGCTACCACTGAGCAAAGGCTGACACCTTGTCAAAGATATGAGGACAGATTGATTTGACATAGTGGGATTATTTCCAATGGAGCAGAGATAGCTGAGGAGAGATTTTGCTGAGTTTTTTTTTAAATTATGATGCGTTTTGATAGGGTGGGGAGTCAACAATCAGGTTAATCCAAACCTTGTTGCCTGATCAGAATTGGTGATTACAGGTAATAATACTGATGAGCATGTTACACTCAATTTAGTCATAGATAGTGATAAGTTTATATACTGGAGAATTTGAGGCGTAGTTTGGTATTGCTTTTTAATACAATTTAATTTTCTGTTTCATCCCCCTACTTGTTATGTAAAAAGCTATGAAATGAAAAAGGCCTTAATTTAAAATAATAATATTAATTTTCAAGAACACCAGTTGGGAAGAACTTATACAGTATCAAGGATTAAACCATCGGCTGAATTTTCTTTTTCATTTTTCTCCCTTTTCCATTAATAGGGCTATAGTTTCACGATCGCCAGCAGCCCTCTGCTACCTCGCTCAAAGTAGTCTCTCATCGTGTGTGAGCCTATAACAAGCTTATCAGAACGCTTGAGGAAGGGCCCCCACCTGAAACATTAACCTCTCTTTCTCTTTCCGAAGGTGACTGACCTGCTCTGCATTTCCTGTTTTTATTTTAGATTTACAACATTTGTAGCCTTCTTAATTTATCTTTATGTGTTACTGCGTGTTGCAGGGAAATATCATAGGCTGCACTTCGGGGACACTGGGCTGCAGAGCGAGCTGGACAATGGCCTTTCACTGTTAGGACTCAGGATCAAAGCCAGTCCAGATTAGAAGATAGGAACAGGAGGAGGCCATTCAGCCCCTCAAGACTGTTCCACCATTCAATTAGATCATGGCTGATCTGCAGCTTAACGCCATCTACCTGCCTTGGTTCCAAATCTCCTTAATACAGGAAACTTTGGTTTATCCGGAGGTTAACTGTCCGGAATGCTCGATCCACCGGCAAAATTCAGGAATCGGTTCAGTAAGTTTTTTTTCTTTTCGTTGCTTTTTTTTCATTAGTCAGGCTCTGCAAGGTCTAGCTAAAGCTGTTGCTTAGCTACCGAGACGCTTGCAAGCTACGGCCGGCTGTTTAGAAGCTGTTGCTAAGCAACAGGGTTTGTTGCTAGATACGGAGCTCAAAAGCTTCCGTATGTTTTAACATTAGCGCTGGTTTGTCTGGCAGTTTTGATGGGACGGCAACAGCTCGGTCCCGTCGGTGCCGGATAGCACAAAGTTTCCTGTACCCTTGCCTGACAAGAATCTATCAATCTCAGTTTTGAAATTTTCAATTGACCCCCCAGCCTCAACAGCTTTTTGGGGGAGAGAGTTCCAGGTTTCCACGACCCTTTGTGTGAAGAACTGCTTCCTGACATCACCCCTGAACGGCCTGGCTCTAATTTTAAGGTTATGCCCCCTTGTTCTGGACTCCCCCCACCAGAGGAAATCGTTTCTCTCTATCTACCCTATCAACACCTTTAATCATCTTAAAGATCTCGATTAGATCACCCCTTAATCTTCTATACTCGAGGGAATACAAGCCTAGTCTATGCAACCTGTCCTCGTAATTTAACCCCTTTTAGCCCTGCTAACATTCTGGTGAAACTGCACTACACCTTCTCCAAGGCCAATATAGCCGTCCTGAGGTGCGGGGCCCAGAACTGAACACCGTGCTCCAGATGGGGTCTAACCAGAGCTTTGTACAACTGTAGCATAACTTCCACCCCTTTGTATTCCAGCCCCCTGAGATAAAGGCTAACATTCCATTAGCCTTTTTAATTATTTTTTTGTACCTGTCCACTAGTCTTTAGTGATTTCTGTACTTGGATAACTGAATCTCTCTGCTCCTCCACAGTTCCGAGCTTCTCACCATTTAGAACATTTAGAAAAGGTCTCCCTTAGCTCCAAAGTGCATTACTTCACCCTTTTCCACATGTTGAATTTCATCTGCCACAATTTTGCCCACTCACTTGATCTATCGATGTCCCCTTTGCAACTTTCTACTCCCATCTCCACTACTTACTGTGCCGCTTAACTTAGTGTCTGATGGGATGAAAAGTCTCCCCTGCCTGTTTGCTGTAGGGATCCAACATAAAGTGACTTTCATCAGTCATAACCCAGTTCCGACTAGTCAGTAGCCCTAACTTTGTGTCAACTGTCGATCATACCCAGAGAGGCCACAAGATGGCAGCTGGTATAGCAAGCGAGAAAATGTCACACTAGTGAAGTGGGAGGTTGCTCATCCGAGGTTGGGGCTGAGGCGTGTTGATGGGACAGGGTAGCGTGTTACACCTAACCTGAGAATTCCTGATGCTAACGGGTCATGGAAGTGGACAGTTGTTCCATTCACAGCACTAACCTCCCTCGCCTAGATGGGCAAAGCATTCACAGAAAGAATCAACATGAAAAGACAGATAATGTCTGCTGATGAGGATGACTACATCATCCCTCACCACTGTCACTTGGGAGCTATCTGATGGGCCTCGGCAGCGGAGTTTTATGTTTATCATTTGACCATGATAGGGTTCGAGTGATCTTGTGATTTATTGGTAAATGTAATCTTTCCCTTCTGTGGGATCATAATTATATTGTTTGATTACAACCTGCCAGTTCATTACACTGCTGAAAGAAAATGATGGCACATAAAAGCTTTATGCTTTCGGACATATGTTTTTGATTCTCTTACCCCTTTGCCCTCGTCAATTCTTTACTTATAAAAAAAAAACTTCCTCTCAAATAACTGCCTTTGGAGGACAAAGAAATTCCCTGACTGGATGAATGCAAATTAATTGTGGATGTGGGTTCAAAGAGCGATCGTTACAATTTATAACACCCATGTGGACCCAGAAACCATGGAAAATAAAATTCCTTTTCATACCGCTCGTATGATCTTGCAGCTGTGGAAGTCAGAATCATATTCCCGCAGCTGCCACATCATCAACCAGGATGCCGGCGCGATTGCCTGACCAGGCAGCCGGCCCAGCATCCTGGTGCAAATACCAGACCGCGAAACCGTGCCCAGCACTGACACGATTATCAGGCCAGGTAGCCCAGTCAGCATCCTGACACGATTACTGCACCAGGTACCATGCCCATCGTCCGGACACAATTGCCGGATTCAGGCACGCTGACGCGATCCCTAAACTAGACAGGTGACCCAGTCAGCATCCTGACACGATAACTAGACCAGGCAGACCCAGTAGAATTGCCAGATCAGGCAGCCAGCCCAACATTGGATGCATTTACCAAACCCACCAACCTCGTCAGCAGTCAGCCGTCATTACCACTTCAAGCAACAAGACCGGGCATCCCAGCGGGGTTACTGGGCCAGACAGAGCGCTCTTCAAGGAACTGGACTTTCCACTCTAAGAACAGACATTTCCTCGTCTTTGGCACTGCTCTCAGGGTTTCCTACCTTTTAACAAAGCTAGACAGAGGGCTGGATAGAGACAAGATACGTGATGGGATCATTATGTGAGCTCCGAGTTTTTTCGCTGTTGCTGATGAAAATGAATTGCAAACCTTAATTACAAATGACTTCACATCATAAGATGTGGAAAAATTGGACCTGTATTTTAAAAATCAGACTTTTGATACCTGGTTTACAGTTTAGAATTTGCTGGACAGCGCACTGAAAAAATGGATGGTCTAATCCCAAACAGACTGGAGTTGAATGATAGAGCAGGATAAATCCCAACTGCACCTAGCTATTCATAAATACTGTCCAACATTACTGACTAGGTTACAGTAATGACTTTGCCTGTTCAATAGTGCCCTCATCCATTAGATGCAGGCTTTGTACTTGGTCTTGCTCTTGATCTTGGGGACAATCAGAAGGAATCGTTTTAAAGCCTTGTATTTATAATAAAACATCTCTCAGAAACATCTCAAAGCGTCAAAGCACCTCACATACAATTAGCTACTTTGAAGTGCAGCCACAATTGCCACGGCAAACGGTTATGAGGTGAATGACCGGTCAATTTGGTTTTGGTGGAGATAGAAACATTGGCCAGGACACCAGGAGAACAATGCAGTAGCAGTGCTGTTTCAGTTGCCGAAGCCCTTCTCAGGAATGAGTTTTGCTCCCTGCCTTCGGAGGCAAAGTGCCTTTTCAGCTTTTAGACCAAGACTCTGCCTACCTGTTCAGGTGGTTGAGGTTGAAGGGTCCAATACACTATTTGAAGAAGAAACTCTTCAAATAGTGCCATGGGATTTTAACGACCTGCACAGCAAGACAGGGCATAACAACCAAACAACAGCACAAGAAAAAAAAACCAGCAACCAAGCAACAGCACCTCCAATAATACAGCATTTCCTTAATACTGAAGTATCAACTTAGTGCTTTTTTAAAATGTGCTCAAGTCCTCGAGTGGAGCTGGAATCCAGAGCCTTCTGATTTAGAGGCAAAAGCTTAACAGCGAAGCTGCCTCCTGTGATTGTTCTGTTAAATCCATTCCCTGCAGACCGGTGGCACAGACTCTGGTTACAGCATAAACACCCGGAGCTAGTTCATCATGGGTACTAGCCTCCCATGATCTGAATTAAAAGAACAATCTAAAAGTAGATTTCACCTTACTACAGCTAGATCCCACAAACAGCAAATGATATTAATGACCAGTTAATCTGTTTTTGGTGGTGTTGGTTGAGGAATGATGGCCAGGACACAGGGAGAACTTCCTGCTCTTCTTTAAATAGTGCCATAGGATCTTTTGCAACCACTTGGAACTACCAGAACAGGCAGAGGGGGCCTTTGTTTAATATCTCATAGAAACATAGAAGATAGGAGCAGGAGTAAGCCATTCGGCCCCTCGAGCCTGCTCCGCCATTCAATGAGATCATGGCTGATCATCCAAATTCAGTACCCTGTCCCTGCCTTCTCCCCATATCCCTTGATCCCTTTAGCCTTAAGAAATATATCTAACTCCTTCTTGAATATATTTAATGAATTGGCCTCTACTGCCTTCTGTGGTAGAGAATTCCACAGGTTCACCACTCTCTGGGTGAAGAAATTCCTCCTCATCTCTGTCCTAAATGGCTTACCCCTTATCCTTAGACTGTGACCCCTGGTTCTGGACTCCCCGGCCATCGGGAACATCCTTCCAGCATCTAGTCTGTCTAGTCCTGCTAGAATTTTATAAGTTTCAATGAGATCCCCTCTCATTCTTCTAAACTCCAGCGAGTATAAGCCCAATCGACCCAATCTCTCCTCATACGTCATTCCTGCCATCCCAGGTATCAGTCTGGTGAATCTTCGCTGCACTCCCTCCATGGCAAGAACATCCTTCCTCAAATAGGGCGACCAATACTGCACACAATACTCAAGATGTGGTCTCACCAAGGCCCTGTACAACTGCAGCAAGACATCCTTGTTCCTGTACTCGAACCCTCTCGCTACGAAGGCCAACATACCATTTGCCTTCTTAACCGCCTGCTGCACCTGCATGCTTACCTTCAGCGACTGGTGCACAAGGACACCCAGGTCTCGTTGCACTTCCCCATCTCCCAATCTACTGCCGTTCAGATAATAATCTGCCTTCCTGTTTTTGCCATCAATGTGGATAACCTCGCATTTATCCACATTATACTGCATCTGCCATGCATCTGCCCGATCACCCAACTTGTCCAAATCATCCAAAATGCAACAGCAATTGAACACTCCCTCAGCACCGAGGTGAGATGGCAGCCTTAAGTTATGTACTTAAGGCCTGGAGTGGGACCTCAACCCACAACCTTCTGACTAAGAGGCAAGAGTACTACCAACTGAGCTAAGCTGGCAGATACCTTCGGGCAGTACCACAAAATAAAGACTTCTCAGAGCGGTGTCAATGAACCGCACATTTCAAGCCATCTGTTCCTTTAGAGATTGTCTCAATGCGGATTGAGTTATAAAGGAGCCAAACTTCTTTTATTTGGCAACGTAGTATATTTAGTTCATACTGGGTTGGACAGCTGTTCCTGGTAATCTCCCCATGTGTATGAAATATAGTAACTTCAAGCCCGGATATAACGTACTGTCATGAAAGATAAAGCAATAGGAGTTTTAAAGTTTTAGTATCTTTTCCACTGGACCTGTGATAGTGAATTCAAGCATTGGTATATTTGTAGTGTTTGTTTTTCCATTTTTCACCTCACCCTCTCCCCCACTTTCTCCCTGTTTAGAATCCCCCACTGCTGGTGCTGACTGCCTGGCCTCCTCGGTCAGTCAGGATGACATGGTGAAATAGATGGACGAGAGGTTTCTCTGTGGACCCCATCAGCGATGCCATGGTGTGATCAGCTGACAGGAGGCCCACATATGAGAGTAGGACAATGGGGTTTTGCCACCCACAGAAGACCTGACGCCCAGTCGCAGCAGCAGTAGCCATCTAATCTTTCCCGCCACTGCCACTTATGCCTCCAATGGCAAGGCAGCAATACCCACTCTGAGGAGGGTTGCAGCAACTGCAATGGCACTGCCACTGCAATGTTTAGACTACATGCCAAGGAGGCAACCCAGTAAAGGAGACAGGGTGTAAGTTGTGTGAGAGAGACCTGGGCACAGCATTAAGTTGTGGAGAGACAGATGGAAGATCTCCACACTGCAAACAGCTCTAGTACCTGACATAGGTCAGGATATCATTGATATCTCAGCTTTAATTAATAGTGCCTAGCTTTCATACACACTAAAATTATTTAAAGATGCAATACGTCTTTTCAACAGATAACTTATGGAACTTGAGATTTAATCAGTCAACACACAATCTATCTGTTGAATAATCTTTATTTTTCTAATTGAAGGTTAAGAGAGCAATGGAAATTTCTTAGATTTTACCCTGCTTTTCCTTGTAGAATCATATTAAGTCAGACATGCGGCCTCTTTATACCTGGCCCAGGGAGCAATTTGCTGCCCTTCTGGCTACTGCCAGGGTATCATTATAGTATTACTATGCGATGGGGCTAAACTCCCTCTGTCCTCCTCCAGAGGAGCACTCCACCTATCTGTCAAGCTGAGAAGAGACAGGCTCTGGCAGGCAGATTGAAGTGACCGAAAGCAGCACCGAAATTCTTGACTATCTGGAGGTGAATTGAAAGCTGCACTACTTACTGCATCAAGCTGTTCATGCAGTTACATGTTTTTATACTCACATGGCGGAGGAATCACTGTTAAACACAAATTGGCGGCGTGCAATTTAAAATTATTGGTGGGGGGGGGCGAAACTGCTAGACGTCACTCACTAGTCACTGTAAACAAGATCTGTGGCAATGGTGCTTCCGTCAAAAAAAATATATCCAAGTTTAAAGAAATAAGCGACAAATACTTTATTCCATGGGTCCCTCGCTGTTTCTGATGCTGACAGACTCAATAACACTGACGCCCTCCACAAGAAGCATCATGCACTCGTCTTAATTCTGAGTTGGCTTTACAATCCGAACCATCCTTTGATGATGTGCGTTGATTTTTGGTTTAATTGTTTCCGCTCGTAAGTGGCATCCATTGCAGTTTAGGGTTTCAAGTGACAAATAAGAACAAAATGGGGTTTTTTTTCCCCTCGTATTTTAATGTAATAATCATATGCTATCAATTAAGAACATAAATAACTTTTGGGAAACGGAAAAAAAAAACCGCTGTGTCCAAAAAAGTCTGTCCCTTTTTGACAGATCTCAAAACCCACCTTCCCGCCCTATCCCTCAGTCCTCCCTCTCTCCAGAAATGCATCTAATTGTCTCTTGAGCCTATTTATATTTAAATAACCTCGTCTGGTAACAAATCCACACACAAAAAAAACTTCCGTCTAACTGTCCATTCCTACTCCTAACTTCCTGATATTTTTCGTTAAGGTTTTTTCGTGCTCATCCAGATTGAGGATGTCAGTGTTGAGAATTAAAGAGCTGTCCTTTCAAGCACCGGATTTCAGCATCAAGCAGTTACAGTTCAACTGTATCGCATTAGCTGTTTTCACTTTATGTGAGACCTGCGCTAGTGCAGTTGGTTCCCAGAAGCTAAATGTAAAACTGCCAGGGCTTGCTAAGATTGACGGCCTAATAGCACTAAGAATGGATCTTGCTGGCTATTGATCTCAGTGTGTCCTGGCAGACTTACATTCAACTTGCAGCCAGCTGCATGAAGCCTGCACTTTCAGGGACAGGCAGCACTATCATTGCTCTCATGCAATGTAAAAGCAGCTAGTTGGAATATACTTTTTATTTATTCATTCACGGGATGTGGGCATCGCTGGCAAGGACAACATTTATTGCCCATCCCTAGTTGCCCTTGTGAAGGTGGTGGTGAGCTGCCTTCTTGAACCGCTGCAGTCCGTGAGGTGAAGGTACTCCCACAGTGCTGTTAGGGTGGGAGTTCCGGGATTTTGACCCAGCGACGATGAAGGATCGGCAAAATATTTCCACGTCAGGATGGTGTGTGACTTGGAGAGGAACTTGGCGGTGGTGATGTTCCCATGTGCCTGCTGCCCTTGTCCTTCTAGGTGGAAGAGGTCGCGGGTTTGGGAGGTGCTGCCGAAGAAGCCTTGGCGAGTTGCTGTAGTGCATCTTGTAGATGGTACACACTGCAGCCATGGTGCACCGGTGGTGGAGGGAGTGAATGTTTAAGGTAGTGGATGGGGTGCCAATCAAGCGGACTGCTTTGTCAAACTCAACCCCAACCTCATGCCCTACTGCAGTAGAGTGACATGTTTCAAATTCCCACATCAGCTAACCTATGACCTTTCTGAGTGACATTAGTGCTGAATTAGTGGCCGTTTAGTGTTGTCGGCCCATGCCCACGAGGAACTGGAGTGATACTGCCCATTTTTATTACATGTGGGCACCTTACAGGCAGCGGGTAGAGTATATTTTCATCCCATCAGCCTAGGCTCAACGTAAACCTAGGTTGCTCATTTTAACGAACAATGTGCTAGGCCTATTCCCTAGTTAGAATTGCTATTAACTGCTTGAAATAAAAAGGAGTATCAATGATACTTTGGTTGACTGACACTGACCACCTGATCTCACATAGGAACAATAGCTACTTGGGGGTGAAGTACTAGAGGCCACTTAGCACCCATTCCCAAGCATGAGTTAAGGTCAAAAGGGGGGAAATTAAGGGAAAGAAATTAAGGCAAAACAAGTTGTACAGTTTATACAATAGTGTGGACATAGAGTCAAGATGAATTAAAGCACGATGTGAGAGCTCAGCACTGTGGCGTCACAAATATACTGAACCTTTCCTGTTGCTGAGAAGCAGTTCCTGTTTCCCGGTTAGTTGAAACGGACAGTATTAACTGTAGTTGAGCTTTGACTTCAGTTTCTAAGACCATTTAAAGAGGTAGCCAGAAATCTCTGGGCGCTTACGTTGGCTCCAATATATTAAAGCTAACCTTTATATTAAAGTGGAAAAAGTTTGTCCAGGATACTCAGTTTGTAGCCAGCATCAGAAATGTTCCTGATTTCAGATACCAGCAAGCAGTATGTAGGAACATAGGAACAGGAGTAGGCCATTCAGCCCCTCAAGCCTGTTCAGCAAATCAATGAAATCATGGCTGATCTGTATCTTAACCCCATCCACCTGCCTTGGCTCCATATTCTTTTATACCCTTGTCTAGCAAAAAATGTGTGTGTTTAAACATACGTGCACGCTGTTTTACTGTAACCCAGTTTGAGATTGGTGAGATGGCAGCGGTATAATGTCATGCCACCACTGTAAACGCTGATAACTCTCTCAAACCATGCCTGCAGTATAAATGAAACATTCGATCAAGGCTACCATTTCCAGAATCATGCTGGTGTGCTCAGACCCTCTTAACACATTAGGGTAATCTGGTGCATGGACTCTTTAAGAACATATGAAGACATCTGTTTTTCAAATTCAATTAATAGTTACGAAATAATTACAAAAACTGTGGCACGCGTCATTAGAAATGAAGTAGTTGTACACATGTTATAGTACAGGTGAGAATATTTGCTCAACACAGTTTTTTTAAAGTCTGGCACCTGCCTCACAATTTAGTACTGTACCGGGATTTACACAGGGGTCTGTGAAGGAGCTAGATGGTAAAGCTTCAATAATCCAGCTGTTATACTGCTACTTTCATGCTGTCGCCAAATGGCTTAGGATGTGCATTTGTACACACATGGAAATATAACTCAGGTCCCAATCTGGTTCTCGAGTCTGCAAAGCCAAGTGGTGTGAGCTTCCCACACAGCTCACGTCAGGTTGAGTTCACACCAGATGCGGGACAGTTCCAGCCCAGCAAAAAAGCCGCCTTTTAAAACTGCCCAAATCCATCCCCTAGGCCTCCTGAGAACTTTATAAACTTACTGCTCTATGTTTTTAAATCTCAGCACAGGCCTGCTCTCCCACCCGCTTTCTCTCAATGTTACAAATTAGCCATCTGGGTAGCAAAGCTCTGTGCGTGTCCCCAAGCATGCGTGTGCATGGCTCCTTTATCACTGACCTCAGGGCATCAGCAGTATAACCCAGATTTGCCAACTATGAATTGCTCACAAATACCAGTCTGAAGGACAACTGTGCATTTAAAGCAAAATTTCTAGACTAATTGCGATCAGCTCTATGAGGGTCAATTTTCAAAGAATATTCACCAACATATGAGAGTAACATCTAGCAGTGTCATTAATTTCCATTAAATGCTTTTACTTCAGAGCGGGTCTCCATTCAATAACACTAACTCTCCGATATGGCCTAACGTAATTACTTAAATGTGTTTCATGCATTCTGGAAATTTGAAATCCCAGTACTCGGGTACATTTAATACAAATGTTTAGCAGATTTCCCAGTCACTTTGACAAACTGCAATTGGCCAACAAGTGAAATCATTAGACGAAAAGCAGCTGATGGGTCACTTCAGAACAAAGTCACTGTTGGTTTATCCCACTCAGTCAGCCCAACTGGTGCAACACATGCGACTAGTACACTGCATGCAGCTGGTGCACCACATGCAACTGGTACACTGAATGCAACTGGGGTACCACATGCGACTAGCGCACTGCATGCAGCTGGTGCACCACATACAACTGGTATATTGCATGCAACTGGGGTACTACATGCGACTAGTACACTGCATGCAGCTGGTGCACCACATGCAACTGATACACTAAATGCAATAGGTACACTAAATGCAACAGGTACACTGCATGCAACTGGTGCACCACATGCAACTAGTACACTGCATGCAACTGGTGCAGCACATGCAACTGGTACACTAAATGCAGCAGGTACACAAAATGCAACAGGCACACTACATGCAACAGGTACACTACATGCAACAGGTACACTAAATGCAACAAGTACACGACATGCAACAGGTACAATAAATGCAACGGGTACACTAAATGCAACAAGTACACTGTGCAACAGGTATACTAAATGTAACAAGTACGCTATGTGCAACAGGTACACTGCATGCAACAGGTACACTATGTGCAACAGGTACACTGCATGCAACAAGTACACTACGTGCAACAGGTACACTAAATGCAACAGATACACTGCATGCAACAGGTACACTAAATATAACAAGCACACTGTATGCAACAGGTACACTGAATGCAACAAGTACACTACATGCAACAGGTACACTAAATGAAACAGGTACACTGCATGCAACAGGTACACTAAATACAACAAGCACACTGTATGCAACAGGTACACTGAATGCAACAAGTACACTATGTGCAACAGGTACACTAAATGAAACAGGTACACCAAATGCTAAATGCAACTGGTACACTATGTGCAACCGGTACATTAAATGCAACAGGTACACTACGTGCAACAGGTACACTAAATGCAACAGGTACACAAAATGCAACAGGCACACTACATGCAACAGGTACACTACATGCAACAGGTACACTGAATGCAACAGGTACACTAAATGCAACAAGTACACTACATGCAACAGGTACAATAAATGCAACAGGTATACTAAATGCAACAAGTACACTATGTGCAACGGGTATACTAAATGTAACAAGTACGCTATGTGCAACAGGTACACTGCATGCAACAGGTACACTATGTGCAACAGGTACACTGCATGCAACAGGTACACTAAATGCAACAGGTACACTGAATGCAACAAGTACACTACGTGCAACAGGTACACTAAATGCAACAGGTACACTAAATGCTAAAAGCAACTGGTACACTATGTGCAACAGGTACATTAAATGCAACAGGTACACTACGTGCAACAGGTACACTAAATGCAACAGGTACACAAAATGCAACAGGCACACTACATGTAACAGGTACACTAAATGCAACAGGTACACTAAATACAACAAGTACACTAAATGCAACAGGTACACTATGTGCAACAGGTACACTAAATACAACAGGTACACTACCTGCAACAGGTACACTATGTGCAACAGGTACACTGAATGCAACAGGTACACTAAATGCAACAGGTACACTATGTGCAACAGGTACACTAAATGCAACAGGTACACTACGTGCAACAGGTACACTAAATGCAACAGGTACACTACGTGCAACAGGTACACTAAATACAACAGGTACACTATGTGCAACAGGTACACTAAATGCAACAGGTACGCTACGTGCAACAGGTACACTGAATGCAACAGGTACACTATGTGCAACAGGTACACTACGTGCAACGAGTACACTACATTCAACTAGCTACAACCCATGCAACTGACACACCACGTACATTGTGCACACGCTATTTTGCTAAATTTAAACGTTCCTTCTTATTCCTCCGCATTTAATACGTTGCATTTTACACAGAATTTCTTCAAAAGTAATACATGAAATATCGAAATCAAATCGGACATTCGCAAACCACAGCGTTAAACTTTATTTAATTGGTAGCAATTGTTACAAATAAACTGATTTTGCAATTAAATTATCGCTTTTACTTCCCGTTCTTTTGCAAACTTAACTCCACGATGAGAAGTTTCTTGCAAAATGCAAAAGCACCTGGGTTAGGAAATGACATTCAGCACAGAAATCGACATTGCCACACAAAATTGCAAAAGAATGAATCGTGCGGTCACTGAGCTCCGGGGAGAAGGAATCAAACACGCTGCCTCAAGTCAGTCGCTCTCCCTCGTTCAGCGCAACCCCTCTCTCTCTCCGCCGCATTCAGCCGAAGTCCCCCTGTACTTCCTTGAACCAAAACACCACCACACCCCGAGGGCCTGGCCTGCTCTTCCTACCTGTTATCGTGATGTTGTTGTAGGTGTTGGAGAATTGCTCCTTCGCCAAGACCACCTGCATCTGCGATGCTTTCTCTCTCTGTAACTCCAGCATGATGTCCGGGTGCTGCGCGATTTTACAGCCCTTCTGCTTATCCAGGGCGATGTCACTGCGGACAATATCTGAAATTTCAAACAAAATCCTCAACGTGTGAGTGAAATTACTGTCCTGGTAGTTATCACCCCTTCCCCCACCGCCACACCAAAAAAAAAACATACTCTCTGATCGCTCAACACAGGGAATTAACAGGAACATTTTTAATCTTCAAATTAAACATTCGTTTACATTGGAAATCCCATCAAGGGAACAACCCGGGGATATTTTACCCAAGATTTTGATACCATCTCCCAACCGGAACGCCGGGGATGTTTAATGTTTAATGAAAGTTAATGGAAATATGAAATATGCACAAAGTGTGACAGGTAACACGTCTTACATGTAACTATAACATTCACAGCGTGACCCGTGGCGAGTTATGCAGGCAATTCATGCATTATATACATTTATTACATTATAAACAGCTTGACATGTAACAGATATATACATGGCATATACAGTAGGAAATGCGGCAGATTTACATGTTGTGGTAGAAAGAAAGACTTGGATTTATATAGCGCCTTTCACGACCACCGGACCTCTCAAAGCGCTTCACAGCCAATGAAGTACTTTTTTTGAAGTGCAGTCACTGTTGTAATGTAGGAAACGCAGCAGCACAGCAAGCTCCCACAAACCGCAATGTGATAATGACCAGATCATCTGTTTTTAGTGATGTTGATTGAGGGATAAATATTGGCCAGGAGGGGACAACTGCCCTGCTCTTCTTCGAAATAGTGACCACGGGATCTTTTACATCCACCTGAGAGAGCAGACGGGGCCTCGGTTTAACGTCTCATACTAAAGACGGCACCTCCGACAGTGCAGCGCTCCCTCAGCACCGCACTGGGTGTGTCAGCCTAGATTTTTGTAAAGATAAAGAGATAATATATACAGAGATAGTGTGTAGAAAGAATATATAGGGAGAGTATATGTATAATAATATGCATTTGTTTCATTATATGTGTATATTATATATAGATACAAAATGCCACGAATATAAAGCGCTTCAAATATAATTAATGTGAAACATCTTTCAGTACCTTTTATGCATATTTTGTCTACTATGTCATTGCACAAATTGTAAAACGTGACTATATACTATCTGCAGCAAGCGGTGTTGAAACAGCATTTAGTGTTAGCAAGGGGCGGGTGACAGGAGAAGGAGATACTGAGAGCAGTGCTGAGAGACCAGAGGTGGTCAAAAAAGATGCAGATACCGTCTTCGTAGTTTTTCAGGTAGTAATCTGGCCCCAGCTCGCCCCTGTGCTTCGCCAGATTGCGGTGATTCTGGAATTGTAGAAAATCCGTCCGTTTCCCACCGAACCACAGAAAGGCTGGAGACAACCCTCGCGCCAACGTTACCAGCCTCTTGGAGCTGTGGAAAAACACACACACACACACACACACACTCATTTTAAGGGACCCTTTTTAAAAAAAAGTTTTTAACCTCAGCTTTTCACTGCCTGTGTGTGCAAAAAAAAAACATCGTCTCACATAAAGGCACGTTGTTTGCGCGAGTTGTACATTAAACATAAGGAGGGTGAAGTTAAAAAGAGTTTTTGTATTTAAAAGGAGCCCCTTTTCTCTTAACTGGACCCATGCAGTGTTGCAAACTTAAACAGCAGTTGTACACGACGCGCTCTGGGATGTTGCGGCTAGTTTCTGGTAACACGCTGGATAAATGCGAGTTCTTTATACAGAGACCACTGAGATTGGAAGTCAAGCTTGAGCCGGTAAACTGATGGTGGTCGGGTTTATTTACTGTTAAGGTTTGATGGAGGTTTCTTTTTTTTGGTTTTCCAAGGGACGAGCTCTGATATTTTTCGCCCTAATCCAGGCATGCTCGCTACAGTGGAAAACATACTTGAGTGAAAATGATGCATGGGGAAGGGAAGGAGTCTCTGCTCTTTATTGAGGAGGTTTTTTTTTTACTCGTGTACACACACACAGTAACTATTTACAGAATATTGGTTACAACAATGAGGGGGACGAGTTGGCAGTAGAAATCCAAAATTAAAAGGAATTTAAAATAGGACACCTGGGACTCTCGCCCCTAGAAATAAACATTTTGGCTCCTTTTTAAAAAAAAAATGATTTCACGCTCAACATTTTGAACTTAGATGGACCAAATAAATTCCGCAGACAGCCCAGTTTACTGGGTGTTATAACTGGGGGTTTGATCCTCGATGGTTTCAAATCCTGCCTAGTCTCGATCCGTATTGATAAGAAGGGTTCCACTCGATAGTTGAGATGGGTCGCTATCATTGTGTGAAATCGATTTTATTTATTTTTTTTAAAGTCTTTTTTAAAAAAAAAACGAAAATCCGCGAAGGGACACGAGAGAAGCCAAGCGGTTTTATTTCCCAGTTGGACAGACTTGGGAAATCTCAGTGCTGACAATTCAATTCTACCGCGGTGGGGGGGGGGGGGGGGTCTGTCCAATATTCAGCTACTCTGCTTTATTTTAATCATTTGAAGTCTCGGTTTAAAAAAACAGAACGCATTGCCGTCATTTCGCTCCATTGAGATTATTTTTTCGATGTCCCGTTGTCAATGAGGCAAACCGGTTAACTCTTATCCTAAATAACAACAGAAAATGCTGGAAAAACTCAACTCTTATCCTAAATGTTTCTCGCGGTGTAATTCCAGCGAGTTCTGATCGGCGCTTTGTAAACGATTTCCTGATTTTTTAACAAAACAAAAAAATCTGGTTTCGCTTTATCGAATTCAACGGCATTTCTGTTTCTTGAAATGAAGTCGCATTTTTTTCCCCAAATCGCTTCACAGGTTCAAATATTAAGATTTCTTTTTAGTTTTTTTGTCCGAATTGAGGAACAGCTTGAAAGATAAATGTCTCTGAATAATCCGGACCATAAAATAGACCTTTGATCAGCCTGGATTAGATATGAAATACGCCACGTCCCGAATGCACAGAAGCGAAATGATTGTGTGTGTGTGTGTGTGTTTTAATTAAATGAAAGTTGATCTTAATCTATTTCCAGTCAGTTTCAGGCTATTCGCTGCCGCGCGCTTTTGAAAGTAAATAAATTAAACCGAATGAAAAAAAGCGTGTCAATTTCAACGTTGGAGATTATTAACCCGAGAGAGAAAAAAATATTTCAACACACACACAAAAAAAAACCTATCCTTTTCTGGCTCCCAGAATAATAAGATTGTACCTTAAGAAATCGATCCAGCCATTGTGCACCACGGCGGGGTCGAGTTGGATGGACAGAAAGTTTTCGCTGACGGTCCGGATCGAGCTCCTGATGCTCACATCCAACAGGATGAGGGTTTTCATTTCTCTCGGGTGACTCCTGGCACGACTGAGACCCCCGGCCGCCGATCTTCGTTCTCCGATGTGAGCCCCGGCCGGGAGGTGAGCCAGCATGGGGAGGGATGCGAAGAAATACAAGATCTTCGGGAGGATGCAGTGAGACAAGGCACGGGGGGGCATCATGGTTTGAGAGAGAGAGAGAGACAGACAGAGAGAGAGGGGGAGAGAAAATCAAATCAAATCGAATCAAAATCTCCCAATGCTCGGCAGATGGGAACTTTCAAGCCGGTGGCCACAGTGAATTATTTCTTTATCTTGCCCGTGTGTATGTGGTTTACAATGTTTTGATGGCGTGGTTAGCAACTCCACGCCCCCTCTCCGCCAGCCTCTTCCAGCAACAGCCCACACCCCCCCCCCCCGCCCTTTAAGATAAGCCTCTACCAGACTGTAGCGCCGATTGCACCCCGAGGCACCGTCCCATTCATTCTTGACGGCAAAAGCCAGACTGCGGTTTAAAAGCCAACAACACAATTTCCCCTCCTGCGCCTCCCGTGCAATCACCTTGTACATTAACTGAACCACCAGAGTCCTCCCAGAGAGGAGAGAAAGCAGCTGAGGGGAGATCAGCGGCAGAAACTGAAACTGTGGCACAACAGGTCCGTCACAGAACTAGGTTCATTTTCTCTTTTTTTGTTGGAATGGGGGGCTAATGCATGGTCCTACTCCAAACCTGAACCTGTCTTTCTGATCAGACCTGCTTCCACCGTTCCTCTTTAATCTCTCATAGATCGATGTTAACAAGCCAATTCAGGCAACGTGAACCCAAAGCAAAGCTCATGCATCAATACCTGGTACTCTGTGTAACGAGGTCCTCATAAATGATGAATATAGTCTCAGAGTGGGACCTTGTATTTTTATTTTGTTTCGCGTTTCGGCCGCTGCTATGTAATTTCTGGGCAGCCCCTGGGCAATCCTATCCTATTCCGATTGGAAACCTTCCAACCTCTTTAGGTTTGGCCGCTTGTGCAAGAACAGAGAAAGCGCGTAGTTTTCAGAACTGATAGTTTCTTTTTTGTTTATTTCATTTCCAACGCAAAGTGAAACGACCGCGTTACTGAGCGGATTCAATTATCTGTCAAATAATTCTGCCATGTGTTGGATTTAAAGAGGTGCTCATTATTTAATCAGACATGTAAAGGTTGAGCCTTGTGCCCTGAACCTTGTTCTGCAGCGCCAGGTCAGACTTCCGTGATATGACTGAGAACGCTTTGGGTCTGCTGTCTTGTTTTTTTGGTCAGTCCTGCGTTTTGCGGACTGTTGTGTTTTGGGTGTCTCTCGTTATTTGTGTATGTCCTGTGTTTTGGGTGTGTTGTTATTTGGGCATGTCCTGTGTTTTGGGTGTGTTATTTGAGTATGTCCTGTGTTTTGGGCGTCTCTCATTATTTGGGTATGTCCTGTGTTTTGGGTGTCTCTCATTATTTGTGTATGTCCTGTGATTTGGGTGTGTTGTTATTTGGGTATGTCCTGTGTTTTGGGTGTGTTGTTATTTGGGTATGTCCTGTGTTTTGGGTGTCTCTTGTTATTTCGGTATGTTCTGTCTTTTGGGTGTGTTATTATTTGGGTATGTCCTATTTTTTGGGTGTGTTATTTGCGTAAGTCCTGTGTTTTGGGTGTCTCTCATTGTTTGAGTTTGTCCTGTGTTTTGTGTGTCTCTCGTTATTTGTGTATGTCCTGTGTTTTGGGTGTCTCTCGTTATTTGGTTATGTCCTGTGTTTTGGGTGTCTCTTGTTATTTGTGTAGTCCTGTGTTTCGGGTGTGTTGTTATTTATATAGATACATAGAAGATAGGAGCAGGAGTAGGCCATTCGGCCCTTCGAGCCTGCTCCGCCATTCAATGAGATCATGGCTGATCATCCAAATTCAGTACCCAGTCCCTGCCTTCTCCCCATATCCCTTGATCCCTTTAGCCTTAAGAAATATATCCAACTCTTTCTTGAATATACTTAATGAACTGGCCTCCACCGCCCTCTGTGGCAGAGAATTCCACAGGTTCACCACTCTCTGGGTGAAGAAATTCCTCCTCATTTCAGTCCTAAATGGCTTACCCCTTATCCTTAGACTATGACCTCTGGCTCTGGACTCCCCGGCCATCAGAAACATCCTTCCTGTATCTAGTCTGTCCAGGCCTGACAGAATTTTATAGGTTTCGATGAGATCCCCTCTCAATCTTCTAAACTCCAGTGAGTATAAGCCCAATCGACACAATCTCTCCTCATACGTCATTCCTGCCATCCCAGGTATCAGCCTGGTGAATCTTCACTGCACTCCCTCCATGGCAAGAACGTCCTTCCTCAGGTAAGGCGACCAAAACTGCACACAATACTCAAGGTGTGGTCTCACCAAGGCCCTGTACAACTGCAGCAAGACATCCTTGTTCTTGTACTCGAACCCTCTTGCTACGAAGGCCAACATACCATTTGCCTTCTTAACCGCCTGCTGCACCTGCATGCTTACCTTCAGCGACTGGTGTACAAGAACACCCAGGTCTCTTTGCACTTCCCCTTCTCCCAATCTATTACCATTCAAATAATAATCTGCCTTCCTGTTTTTGCCACCAAAGTGGATAACCTCACATTTATCCACATTATAGTGCATTTGCCATGTTTCTGCCCAATCACCCAACCTGTCCAAATCGTGCTGGAGTTTCACGACATCCTCCTCACAGCATACCCTCCCCCCCAGCTTTGTGTCGTCTGCAAATTTGGAGATATTACATCCAATTCCCTCGTCCAGATCATTAATATATATTGTGAACAACTGGGGTCCTAGGACCGATCCTTGCGGTACCCCACTAGTCACTGCCTGCCACTCGGAAAATGACCCGTTTAATCCAACTCTTTGCTTTCTGTCCGCCAACCAGTTCTCTATCCAAGTCAATACCTTGCCCCCAATTCCATGTGCCTTAATTTTGCATGCTAATCTCTTATGCGGGACCTTATCGAAAACCTTCTGAAAGTCCAAATACACCACATCCACTGGTTCTCCCTTATCTATTTTACCAGTTACATCCTCAAAAAATTCCAGTAGATTAGTCAAGCATGATTTACCTTTTGTAAATCCATGTTGACTTTGTCCGATCCAGTCACTGCTTTCCAAGTGCTCTGCTATTACATCTTTTATAATCGACTCTAGCATATTCCCCACTACCGATGTCAAGCTTACCGGTCTATAATTCCCCACCTTTTCTCTACCACCTTTTTTGAATAGTGGGGTAACATTAGCTACCCGCCAATCCATGGGTACCGTTCCAGAGCCTATCGAGTTCTGGAAGATGACCAGCAATGCATCTACTATTTCTAGGGCCACTTCCTTAAGTACCCTGGGATGTAGATTATCAGGCCCTGGGAATTTATCGGCCTTCAGTCCCATCAATTTTCCTAACACCATTTCCCTACAAATACTGATTTCTTTCAGTTCCACCCTTTCATCAGACCCTATGTTCCCCGGCATCTCTGGGAGGTTATTTGTGTCCTCCTTTGTGAAGACAGAACCAAAATATGTATTTAGTTGGTCTGCCATTTCTTTGTTCCCCATTATAAATTCCCCCGATTCTGACTGCAAGGGACCTACGCTTGACTTCACCAATCTTTTTCTCTTCACATATCTATAAAAGCTTTTACAGTCAGTTTTTATGTTCTCTGCAAGCTTACTCTCATATTCTATTTTCCCTTTCTTAATTAATCCCTTTGTCCTCCTTTGTTGAATTTGAGTTTGTCCTGTGTTTTGGGTGTCTCTTGCTATTTGCATTTGTCTTGTGTTTTGGGTGTGTTATTTGGGTTTATCCTGTATTTTGGGTGTGTTGTCATTTGAGTATGTCCTGTGTTTTGGGTGTCTCTCGGTATTTCAGTTTGTCCTGTGTTTTGGGTGCGTTGTTATTTGAGTATGTCCTGTGACCACGAAACACCAAGACTGGTTCGATACGATCCAGGAGCTAATAAGCCGCAAGCGCAAGGCATTCCTGATCTGGAAACAGCATCACAACTCGAGAGCAAGAAAGCAGCTCTACAGATGCCTGAAGGCCGAGGTCCAACAAAAAACTCACGACCTAAAGAACAGATGGTAGGTGGAGAAAGCGCAGGAGATCCAGCAGCTAGCTGACAACCACGACATGCGTGGATTCTTTAGCGCAGTCAAGACCATCTACGGCCCAAGCACCCAAGGCCCTTCCCCACTGCAGGCCAAGAATAGAGAGGTACTCATCAAGGACAGAGAGGGAGTCAGTGCCCGCTGGAAGCAGCACTTCGAAGATCTCCTTAACCACGACTCTGTCTTCAGCACGAGTGTACTCAACTCCATCCCACAGCATGCTATCCGCCACCATCTCAGCACAACCCCAGCCCGGCGTGAGGTTGAAAAGGCCATCCGACAACTGAAGAACAACAAGGCCTCAGGAGCAGATGGAATCCCCGCCGAGGCACTAAAGCATGGCGGAGAAGCACTACTGGTGCGAATTCATGAACTAATTTCTCTTATCTGGACGGAGGAGAGCATGCCAGTGGATCTCAGAGATGCTGTAATTGTGACCATCTTCAAGAAAGGTGACAAGTCCGATTGCGGTAATTACAGAGGAGTTTCCCTGCTGTCTGCCACAGAGAAAGTCATTGCAAGAATCCTCCTCAATCGCCTTCTCCCAGTGGCTGAAGAGCTCCTCCCAGAGTCGCAATGTGGATTCTGCCCACTAAGGGGCACAATGGACATGATCTTCACCGCACGTCAATTACAAGAGAAATGCAGGGAACAGCACCAACCGCTGTACATGACCTTCTTTGATCTCACAAAGGCCTTCGACACTGTCAACCGTGAGGGATTATGGAGTGTCCTCCTCAAATTTGGCTGCCCTCAAAAGTTTGTCACTATCCTCCGCCTGCTTCACGACGACATGCAAGCCATGATCCTGACCAACGGTTCCACCACAGACTCAATTCACGTACGAACCAGGGTCAAGCAAGGCTATGTCATCGCACCAATGCTCTTCTCGATCTTCCTTGCTGCAATGCTCCATTTCACCCTCAGTAAGCTCCCCACTGGAGTGGAGCTAATTTACAGAACAAACAGGAAACTGTTCAACCTCCATCGCCTCCAGTCCAGATCCAAGTTGTCCCATCCTCTGTCGTCGAATTACAGTATGCAGACGACACTTGCGTCTGCGCTCACTCGGAGGTCAAACTCCAAACCATTGTCAACACCTTCACTGAAGCGTACGAGAGCATGGGCCTTACACTAAACATCCGTAAGACAAAGGTCCTCTACCAACCTGCACCCACCACACAGTAGTGCCCCCCGATTATCAAAATCCACGACAAGGCCTTGGACAACGTGGACCACTTTCCATACCTCGGGTGCCTACTGTCAACAAGGGCAGACGTCGACAACGAAGTCCAACACCGCCTTCAGTGTGCCAGTGCAGCCTTCGGTCACCTGAGGAAGAGAGTGTTTGAAGACCAGGACCTCAAACCTGGCACTAAGCTCATGGTCTACAGAGCAGCAGCGATACCCACCCTGCTGTATGCCTCAGAGACATGGACCATATACAGCAGGCACCTCAAAGCACTGGAGAGGTACCACCAACGCTGCCTCCGCAAGATCCTGCAAATCCATTGGCAGGATAGACGCACCAATGTCAGTGTTCTTGCTCAGGCCAACATCCCCAGCATCGAAGCTTTGACCACGCTTGATCAGCTCCGATGGACAGGTCACATCATCCGCATGCCCGATACAAGACTCCCAAAACAAGCGCTCTACTCGGATCTCCGGTACGGCAAGAGAGCCCCAGGTGGGCAGAGGAAACGCTTCAAGGACACCCTGTGGTGATTATTCTTGTTTTATAAGAAGCATTGTAATTGGTTGCCTGTTTTCCTGCCTTGAGATATGTGGTAAACCACTGTTTGTATACTGTTTGTATTCCATTGTGTACATGCCTGGACATGCCTCGGCTGACTCCTCCCACAAGTCCTAGTATAAAGGTGACTGCTCCCCAGCCCTTTGTATTTCTGGACCGGTCGACCACTCGAGGCAGACCTCCATTCTTTTGTTAATAAAAGCCTTTAGTTACTCTTCTAACTCTCAGTCTTTTATGAGTAATTGATAGCGCATCAATTTTATTAACAAAATTTTTATAATGGAAAAGATCCTCACACCAGCATGCCTGGACTTAGATCATCGGGAGGCGGACTCATCCACCAAGTTTACTCACTGGCTTAAGTGTTTCGAAAAATTCCTGACCGCCTCCGAAGCAATCAAATCGGAAGAGGACAAACTGGATGTCCTGACCTCCAAAGTGAACCACCGAGTGTACTCGGTCATCCAAGACGCGACCTCGTACGTGGATGCTATCAAGCTCCTCAAGGACCAGTACACGCGCCCAGTGAACGAAGTGTACGCCAGGCACCTTCTGGGGAGTCGTAAGCAACAACCTGGGGAATCGACCGTGGAATATCTTCAGGCACTGTCCGTGCTTGGCCGGGCCTGTGGGTGTAAGGATGTAAAGGCCGCCGTGTACACAGAGGAACTTCCGGGACGCTTTTGTAGCGGGCCACAGATCCAATTACACCCGACAGCGACTGTTGGAGCAGAGTGACCTCAACCTCAACAAGGCCTCTGAACTCGCACTATCATTGGATGCAGCCTACCAGGGCATGGATGCCTACTCCTCTGCACCGTGGACGCCGCGGGGAACGACAGCCTGGGACATGGTAGGACCGCCTCATAGCGCCGTGCCACCCCAGCCACACCCCAGCAACGGCCCAACTACCGCAGCAGTGTCCCAAGGCCAGACAGCAGTGCCCCAAGGCCAGAAATGCTACTTCTGTGGCCAGGCAAAACACCCCAGAGCGCGCTGCCCGGCGAAAAACGCGATCTGCTCGGGCTGCGGGAAGAAGGGACACTACGCTAGCGTCTGCAGGGCCAAAGCCACCCCGAACCCCAGCAGCGCCGCGTGTGGGCCATGCGGGCCGCCATCTTGGGCCTCCTCGGCCATGTGCGAATCACCGGTACAGCAGCCATTTTGGACGCCTCCAGCCACATGGGGATCATGGACGCCGCCATCTTGGACGACAGCCGGGACGCAGCAGGCCCCCGACACCGCCTCATCTGATACCCGCAGCGACACACCGACCCCTACGCTGGCATCCGTTACACTGGACCAAGCGAGACCGCACCAACTGGCCAGTTCCACAATGGACATTAAGGTAAATGGTCACGATACAATCTGCCTTTTTGACTCTGGGAGCATGGAGAGCTTCATCCACCCTGACACGGTGCGGCGTTGCTCTCTCCCAGTCCTGCCTGCGCACCAGCGGATTTCTATGGCCTCCGAGTCCCAGTCAGCGGACATTGGCGGCTACTGCGTGGTGACACTCATAGTAGACGGGACTGTGTACGATAATTTTAAACTTCTGGTCCTGCCCGACCTCTGCGCTGCCGTTCTACTGGGGTTAGATTTTCAGTGCCACCTTAAAAGTGTTACGATGGCGTACGGTGGACCCCTCCCCCCACTCACAGTCCGCAGCCAGCAGCTTCCAAATTGCCCGCCGCGCACCAGGTGCAACCTCTCCACACTCCGAGTCACCCCCCCCCCACTGTTTGCTAACCTCACCCCCGACTGTAAGCCCATCGCCACAAAGAGCAGGCGATACAGCGCCGGGGACAGGGTTTTCATTAAAACCGAAGTGGAGCGGCTCCTGAAGGAAGGGATTATTGAGGACAGCACCAGCCCCTGGCGAGCCCAGGTTGTGGTCGTTAAGACCGGCGAGAAGCAGCGCCTGGTCATCGACTACAGCCAGACAATAAATCGCTACACCCTACTGGACGCTTACCCACTCCCCCGCATAGCTGATATGGTCAATCAGATCGCGCAGTACCGCGTCTTCTCGACCATTGACCTGAAATCAGCATACCACCAGCTCCCTATCTGCCCTGAGGACCGCCAGTATACTGCCTTTGAGGCAAACGGCCGCCTCTATCACTTCCTTAGGGTTCCCTTTGGCGTCACCAACGGCGTCTCCGTCTTCCAAAGGGAGATGGACCGGATGGTAGATCAAAATGCGTTGCAGGCCACTTTCCCATACCTGGACAATGTGACCATCTGCGGCCGTGACTTGCAGGACCATGACGCAAACCTCGAAAAATTCCTCCGCACCGCCCAACTCCTGAACCTGACATATAACAAGGAGAAGTGCATATTCCGCACAAACCGCCTCGCCATCCTTGGCTGTGTTGTGGAACACGGAGTCATCGGTCCCGACCCCGACCGGATGCGTCCCCTTATGGAACTCCCACTGCCCCACTGCCTCAAGGCCCTGAAGAAGTGCCTAGGGTTTTTCTCCTATTACGCCCAGTGGGTCCCCTACTATGCGGACAAGGCCCGTCCGCTGATCAAGTCCACCTCTTTTCCCTTGACGGCAGAGGCCCGCTTAGCCTTCCACCATATCAAGGAGGACATCGGCAAAGCCACCATGCACGCAGTGGACGAATCCATCCCCTTCCAGGTGGAAAGCGACGCGTCCGACTTTGCCCTGGCCGCTACCCTCAATCAGGCGGGGAGACCCGTGGCCTTCTTTTCACGAACCCTCCAGGGCCCGGAGACCAGACACTCCGCTGTTGAGAAGGAGGCCCAGGCTATTGTGGAGGCTGTGCGTCATTGGAGGCACTACCTGGCCGGAAAACGATTTACCCTGCTCACTGACCAGCGTTCAGTCGCTTTCATGTTTAACAACAAGCAGAGGGGCAAAATCAAAAATGACAAGATCTTGAGGTGGAGAATCGAACTTTCCACCTACAATTACGAGATCTTGTACCGGCCCGGGAAGCTCAACGAACCCCCGGATGCTCTATCGCGTGGCACCTGCGCCAGCGCGCAGATCGATAGACTGCGGGCCCTCCACAATGACCTCTGCCACCCAGGGGTCACCAGGTTCTTCCACTTCGTCAAGGCCCGCAACCTACCTTACTCCATTGAGGAGGTCAGGACCATGACCAGGAACTGCCAAGTCTGCGCTGAGTGCAAACCGCACTTTTATAAACCAGACAGGGCTCACCTGATAAAAGCCACTCGCCCCTTCGAGCGCCTGAGCGTCGATTTTAAAGGGCCTCTCCCCTCCTCCGACCGCAACGTGTACTTCCTCAATATTATTGATGAGTACTCCCGTTTCCCGTTCGCCATCCCCTGCCCGGACATGACCAGTGCCACGGTCATTAAATGCCTAAATGACCTCTTCACCCTGTTCGGTTTCCCCAGCTATATCCATAGCGACCGGGGCTCATCGTTTATGAGCGACGAACTCCGTCAGTACCTGCTAACTAGGGGTATTGCCACAAGCAGGACCACTAGTTACAACCCCCGGGGGAACGGACAGGTGGAAAGAGAAAATGCGACAGTTTGGAAGGCCGCCCTGCTAGCCTTAAAGTCTAGGGGCCTTCCAACCTCCCACTGGCAGGATGTGCTACCCGATGCGCTCCACTCTATTCGGTCACTGCTCTGCACTGCCACTAACGCCACCCCTCATGAGAAAATGTTTGTCTTCCCAAGGAAGTCCACATCGGGGACATCGCTACCGCCATGGCTGACGTCCCCAGGGCCGGTCCTACTGAGAAGACACGTGAGGACCCATAAAACGGACCCCCTGGTCGAGAGGGTCGACCTCTTCCACGCCAACCCCCAGTACGCTTACATTGCATACCCGGACGGGCGGGAGGACACAGTCTCCATAAGAGACCTTGCACCCTCGGGGGCTGCAGTAACCCACTACCCACTACCACCCCCCCCCACGATCCGATATCCAGCCCCAGCAGACGGCAGGCCTGGGTCCCGCGACCCGCTCAACATCTACGAGGACGACACGCCAGCGCCACAGCCTACGCGGGACTTGATGCCGGAAGCTTCACTACCCCTGCCGTCGCCACGCCGATCACAGCGGCAGACAAGACCTCCGGAGAGACTCCAATACACTAACTTTTAATACACTTCACCCCGCCGGACTCAATTTTAAACAAGGGGTGAATGTGGTAAACCACTGTTTGTATACTGTTTGCATTCCATTGTGTACATGCCTGGACATGCCTCGGCTGACTCCTCCCACAAGTCCTAGTATAAAGGTGGCTGCTCCCCAGCCCTTTGTATTTCTGGACCGGTCGACCACTCGAGGCAGACCTCCATTCTTTTGTTAATAAAAGCCTTTAGTTACTCTTCTAACTCTCAGTCTTTTATGAGTAATTGATAGCGCATCAAGATATATGCTGTAAACTTATTGGTTAGTTGATTCCATGTGACCTGTGGTGGCCATCTTAAATTCAGTTTTCTACAGTTTGGTTGAGACTGGGTGCTCAACATGTACTTGCTGGCTTTTTAAGGTTAATAAAGCCTAGCTTTTGAAAGGCAATCTACTCTTTATTTCAATTTATTAACCTTTTGCTATAATGGAACGATATCTTCGACCGGAACGATTTAATGCTGACCCTAATCCTGCAGGAGTGGATGATCAATGGAAACATTGGTATCGTACATTTAAAAACTTTTTGGGTGTGTTGGATCAGCAATCTCTAAATAAGTTGGATATACTAATCAACTACATTGCTCTGGATGTGTATAAGTATATTTTGGACTGTGAAACTTATGAATTGGCTATTGCTACGTTGGAATTTTTTTTTGTTAAACCCAAAAATGAGGTATTTGCACGTCACCTTTTATCTGCCCGTAGGCAGCAGGCGGGAGAATCCTTGGATGCTTATTTACAAGCACTCCGGTGCCTTGGTGCTAACTGTAATTATAAGGCCGTGTCTGCAGAAGAACATAGGGAAGAGTCGGTACGGGATGCATTTATTAATGGATTACTGTCTAGATCAATTCGTCAGCGGTTATTAGAAAATAAGATCTTGGATCTTAAGAGTGCTTTTGAGCAAGCCTCTACATTGGATTTGGCTCAGAGAAGTTCGGATTCTTATGCTCTTTTTGATCGGCCTGCGACCATGGTTTCGGCAGTTCCGGATGAAAGGGAGTTACGTGGATTTAATAGGAGTGGTTTATCAGATTCCGAAACAGTTTCTACTTCGGCAGCTGTTGCCTCTAGGATTCAGAAGTGTTATTTTTGCGGGAACGCCCGGCACCCCCGTCTGAAATGCCCTGCCCGGGAGGCTGTGTGTAGTAAATGTGGCAAGGGAGGTCATTACGCACGTGTTTGCAAATTGGTTGCCTCCTCTGCGACCAGTCAGCCTTCAGATAGGGCGTTTATTGCATCAGTTTCTGCCGCCTTTTCCCATGGCCTAAACAAAGCTATAGTTATGGCCCAAGTTAATGGGTTAGAAGTGAAGGCCCTTATAGATACGGGCAGTACTGAGAGCTTTATAAGTCTTCAGTTTGTGAGGGAGAAGCGTTTGAAAATTTCGCCTGTTTCCTATCAGGTGTGTATGGCTCAGACGACTCTCACCTCACAAGTAGCTGGTTGTTGCCTTGTGAAATTAATTCTCCTAGGTAATACGTATACTGATATACGCCTATCCGTTCTGCCTAATCTCTGTGCGGACATTTTGATTGGTCATGATGTGCTTCAATTACATGAGTCCCTCAGTCTTTCTTTCGGAGGAACCAAGCCACCTTTGTCTATTTGTGGATTAACTTCTTTATTCATTTCTCCATTATCACTTTTTTCCAATTTGATGCCGGACTGTAAGCCAATTGCTACCAAGTCAAGAAGGTATAGCAGTCAGGATAAAGAATTTATTAATTCTGAAGTTCAACGTCTTTTATCGGAAGGAATCATTGAACCTAGTTTTTCGCCCTGGCGGGCACAGGTAGTTGTCACCACTAATGAGACATAAGAAGCGAATGGTGATAGACTACTCTCAAACTATTAACAGGTATACTCAATTAGATGCGTACCCCCTGCCTAAGATTGATGAGCTTATCAATAAAGTATCTCAATATAAGGTTTTTAGCACTATTGACCTGAAGAGTGCTTATCATCAGATTCCTATCGCTAAGAGGGACAAACCATATACAGCCTTTGAAGCTGGCGGAAAGCTGTACCAGTTTTGCCGAGTACCATTCGGTGTTACTAACGGTGTCGCCTGTTTTCAACGGGCAATGGATGCTTTTATAAGTGATAACTCTCTCTCTGACACCTTCTCATATTTAGATGCCATCACGGTGTGTGGCAAATCAAGGGTGGAGCACAATTTTAATCTAGAAAGATTCCTTCAAGTTGCGGAAAAAGTTGGCTTAACTTTCAATGAAGAGAAGTGTATCTTTTCGACCACCGAGGTAAATTTACTGGGGTATATTATCTCGGGAAACAAGATTAAACCAGATCCAGAACGGCTGCGACCACTGATTGATTTACCTTGCCCTACTAATTCTAAGGCCTTGCAACGAGTTGTTGGACTGTTTTCTTATTATTCTAATTGGATTGCAAATTTCTCGCAGAAGATCCGGCCCCTTATTCAGGTTACGACATATCCTCTATCATGGGAGGCCAGGACGTGTTTTGATAATCTTAAAAAGGATATCCTTGGAGCAGTTGTGCATTCTATTGATGAGCAGGTTCCCTTTGTGATTGAGACGGACACTTCCGATTTTGCAATTGGGGCTACCCTGAACCAAAATGGAAGACCTGTGGCCTTTTTCTCACGTACTCTGAGCAATAGTGAGCAGAGACATTCATCAATAGAGAAAGAGGCGTACACAATAGTAGAAGCACTGCGTAAATGGAGACATTATTTATCTGGGTGACATTTTACGTTAGTAACTGACCAAAAATCTGTGTCCTTCATGTTTGATGTCAAACATTTCGGAAAGATTAAGAATGATAAAATAATGAGGTGGAGGATCGAGTTGGCATGCTACCATTTTGATATAGTCTATCGTCCGGGGAAGGATAATGTTGCCGCTGATGCGCTGTCGAGGGCTTATTGTTCTGTGCTTCACGGAGATACGCTTATTAATCTTCATAATGCTTTGTGCCATCCTGGTGTTACGAGGATGATACACTTCGTACGCAGTAAGAATTTGCCCTTTTCAGTTGAAGACGTCAAGCGGATGACTTCGTCATGCTCTGTCTGCGCCCGGTGTAAACCGAATTTCTTTAAGCCTCAACGAGCTCATCTTATAAAGGCTACTTCTCCCTTTGAACGCCTGAGCGTTGATTTTAAGGGGCCTCTTCCTTCAACGACTCAGAATCGATATATATTTACTGTTGTGGATGAGTTTTCAAGGTTCCCTTTTGCTTTTCCTTGTGCAGATGTATCAGCTGCTACAGTTATTAAATGTCTGACTCAACTTTTTGTCATCTTTGGGATGCCTGCGTATATCCATTCGGATCAGGGAAGTTCTTTTATGTCTTCCCAGTTGAAGGAATACCTCCAGAGTCGGGGAATTTCTACTAGCAGAACTACCCCGTATAATCCCCAGGGTAATGGACAGTGCGAACGATACAATGGGGTGATCTGGAAGGCAGTTATGTTGGCTTTGACATCCCGGAACCTTAAGAATACACAGTGGGAAATGGTACTGCCTGATGCCCTGCATTCCATTAGATCATTGCTTTCAACGGCTACTAATGTGACCCCCCATGAAAGGCTCTTCAACTATCCGCGGAGATCCACTACGGGATATTCGGTACCTTCATGGCTTACTATGCAGGGACCTGTGCTGCTCCGGTGCCATGTTAGACTGTCAAAGTATGATCCTTTAGTGGAGGAGGTGGAGCTATTGGAGGCAAATTCCCAATATGCTCACATTCGATTCCAAGATGGGAAAGAAAGTACGGTTTCAGTTAAAGACTTAGCTCCTTGTGGTGGCCAGCCCTCTCCTGAGGACATTAACAATAGCCATAATTCAGATAATGTTGATGTCATCACAGATACTACGAACATTTCCAATCCTATTGCAGACACTTACAACTCTCTTAGTCTGCCCCCGATGGATGTTCATGACCCTCCCAGTCTACCTTCTAATGGGACTTCCAATCCGGAAACCGCTGATAATCGGGATATTGATAGCCTCCCTGCAGAAGATATTTCTGTGTCTCCTGGTGTGGGAGGGCAAGGAACTCCACCAAGGCTAAGAAGGTCAACACGAACAAGATATCCGGTCGACCGATTAAAAATGGACTTTTAAAATAATTAATAATTTAATAGTAAAATTTTAAAATTGTTGAAGGCATTATACATGTATTGCTCTAGTCATAAATAACTAATTGTAAACTGTAAAGGCTACCTAGGTTGAAGTATATTTTAAAAGGAGGGGTGAATGTGGTGATTATTCTTGTTTTATAAGAAGCATTGTAATTGGTTGCCTGTTTTCCTGCCTTGAGATATATGCTGTAAACTTATTGGTTAGTTGATTCCATGTGACCTGTGGTGGCCATCTTAAATTCAGTTTTCTACAGTTTGGTTGAGACTGGGTGCTCAACATGTACTTGCTGGTTTTTTAAGGTTAATAAAGCCTAGCTTTTGAAAGGCAATCTACTCTTTATTTCACACCCTCAAAGCCTCCTTGAAAAAGTGCAACATCCCCACCGACACCTGGGAATCCCTGGTCCAAGACCGCACAAAGTGGAGGAGAAGCATCTGGGAAGGCGCCAAACACCTCGAGTCTTCGCCGGGAGCAAGCGGAAACCAAGCGCAGGCAGCGCAAGGAGCACACATCAACCCAAGCACCCCACCCACCTGCCCCTTCAACCACCGTCTGCCCCACCTGTGACAGAGACTGTAGGTCCCGCATTGGACTAATCAGTCACATGCGAACTCATTTTTAATGTGGAAGCAAGTCATCCTCAGTTCCGAGGGACTGCCTAAGAAGAAGATGTCCTGTGTTTTGGTGTGTTGTTATTTGGGTATGTCCTATGTTTTGAGTGTCTCTTGTTATTTGAGTATGTCCTGTGTTTTGGGTGTGTTGTTATTTGGGTATGTCCTGTGTTTTGGGTGTCTCTCGTTATTTCAGTATGTCATGTGTTTTGGATGTGTTGTTATTTGGGTATGTCCTGTGTTTTGGGCGTGTTGTTTTTTGAGTATGTCCTGTGTTTTGGGCGTGTCTCTCGTTATTTGGCTATGTCCTTTGTTTTGTGTGTGTTGTTATTTGGGTATGTCCTGTGTTTTGTGTGTGTGTTATTTGGGTATGTCCTGTGTTTTGGGTGTCTCTTGTTATTTGGGTATGTCCTGTATTTTGGGTGTGTTATTTGTTTATGTCCTGTGTTTTGGGTGTGTTGTTATTTGGGTAGGTGCTGTGTTTTGGGTGTGTTATTATTTGAGTATTGATGCGCCATCAATAACTCCAGAAGACTAAGAGTTAAACTTATAACAAGTAGGCTTTTATTAACAAAAGAATACGAGCATGCCTCTGCTGGTAGACCGATCCTTAAAGCCAGGGGGACTGGAGGTCAATCACCTTTATACCTGGGCTTAGGGGTGGAGCCAGGGGCGGAGCCAGCTGAGGCATGCCCAGACATGTTCTGTACAGGCAGATTAGTGGTTTACCACAAGTATGTCCTGTGTTTTTGGTGTGCTCTTATTTGGGTATGTCCTGTGTTTTGGGTGTCTCTTGTTATTTGAGATTGTCCTGTGTTTTGGGTGTCTCTTGTTATTTGGGTATGTCCTGTATTTTGGGTGTGCTGTTATTTGAGTTTGTCCTGTGTTTTGGGCATGTTGTTATTTGAGTATGTCCTGTGGTTTGGGTGTGTCTCTTGTTACTTGTGTACGTCATGTGTTTTTTGTGTGTTGTTATTTGGGTATGTCCTGTGTTTTGGGTGTGTTGTTACTTTGGCATGTGCTGTGTTTTGGGTGTGTTGTTATTTGGGTATGTCCTGTGTTTCGGGTGTGTTGTTATTTGTGTATGTCCTGTGTTTTGGGTGTGTCTCTTGTTATTTGTGTATGTCCTGTGCTTTGGGTGTGTTGTTATTTGAGTTTGTCCTGTATTTTGGGTGTGTTGTTATTTGGGTATGTCCTGTATTTTGGATGTGTTATTATTTGAGTATGTCCTATGTTTTGGACGTGTCTCTTGTTATTTGTGTATGTCCTGTGTTTTGGGTGTGCTGTTATTTGAGTTTGTCCTATGTTTTGGGTGTGTTGTTATTTGAGTATGACCTTTGTTTTGGGTGTGTCTCTTGTTATTTGTGTATGTCCTGTGTTTTGGGTGTGTTGTTACTTTGGCATGTGCTGTGTTTTGGGTGTGTTGTTATTTGGGTATGTCCTGTGTTTTGGGTGTGTTGTTATTTGGGTATGTCCTGTGTTTTGGGTGTGTTGTTATTTGGGTATGTCCTGTGTTTTGGGTGTGCTGTTATTTGAGTTTGTCCTGTGTTGTGGGCGTGTTGTTATTTGAGTTTGTTCTGTGCTTTGGGCATGTCTCTTGTTGTTTGGGTATATCCTGTGTTTTGGGTGTGTTGTTATTTGAGTTTCTCCTGTGCTTTGGGCATGTCTCTTGTTATTTAGGTATGTTCTGTGTTTTGCGTGTGTTATTAATTGGGTATGTCCTGTGTTTTGTGTGTGCTGTTATTTGGGTATGTCCTGTGATTTGGGTGTCTCTTGTTATTTGAGATTGTCCTGTGTTTTGGGGGTCTCTTGTTATTTGAGAATGTCCTGTGTTTTGGGTGTCTCTTGTTATTTGGGTATGTCCTGTGATTTGGGTGTCTCTTGTTATCTGGATATGTCCTGTGTTTTTTTGTGTGTGTGTGATTTGTGTATGTCCTGTGTTTTCAGTGTCTCATTATTTGTGTATGTCCTGTGTTTTGGGTGTGTTGTTATTTGGGTATGTCGTGTCTTTTGAGTATGTTGTTATTTGGGTATGTCCTGTGTTTTGGGTGTGTTGTTATTTGGGTATGCCTTGTGTTTTGGGTGTGTTGTTATTTGGGTATGTCCTGTGTTTTGGGTGTGTTGTTATTTGAGCATGTCCTGTGTTTTGGTTGCCTCTTGTTATTTGGGTTTGTCCTGTGTTTTGGACGTGTTGTTATTTGAGTTTGTCCTGTGTTTTGGGCATGTCTCTTGTTATTTGTGTATGTCCTGTGTTTTGGGTACCTTTTGTTATTTTAATATGTCCTCTGTTTTGGGTGTCTCTTGTTATTTGGGTATGTCCTGTGTTTTGCGTGTGTTGTTATTTGCGTATGTCCTGTGTTTTGGGTGTCTCTTGTTATTTGAGATTGTCATGTGCTTTAGGTGTCTCTTGTTATTTGAGTATGTTCTGTGTTTTGGGTGTCTCTTGGTATTTGGGTATGTCCTGTGTTTTGGGTGTCTCTTGTTATTGGAGTTTGTCCTGTATTTTGGGTGTGTTGTTACTTGGGTATATCCTGTGTTTTGGGTGTCTCTTGTTATCTGGATATGTCCCATGTTTTTTGTGTGTGTGTGATTTGGGTATGTCCTGTGTTTTGGGTGTCTCTCATTATTTGAGTATATCCTGTGTTTTGGGTGTGTTGTTATTTGGGTATGTCCTGTATTTTGGGTGTCTCTGATTATTTGGGCATGTGCTGTATTTTGGGTGTGTAATTTGGGTATGTCCTGTCTTTTGGGTGTCTCTCATTATTTGCGTATGTCCTGTGGGGAAAATGCTAGAGGCCATTAAAAAAGATGTAATAGCAAAGCACTTGGAAAACAGTGACAGGATCGGACAAAGTCAACATGGATTTACAAAAAGTAAATCGTGCTTGACTAATCTACTGGAATTTTTTGAGGATGTAACTGGTAAAATAGATAAGGGAGAACCAGTGGATGTGGTGTATTTGGACTTTCAGAAGGATTTCGATAAGGTCCCGCATAAGAGTTTAGCGTGTAAAGTTAAGGCACATGGGATTGGGGGTAAGGTACTGACTTGGATAGAGAACTGGTTGGCAGACAGAAAGCAAAGAGTTGGAATAAACAGCTCTTTTTCCAAGTGGCAGGCAGTGACTAGTGGGATACCGCAGGGATTGGTCCTTGGACCCCAGCTATTCACAATATATATTAATGATCTAGACAAGGGAACTAGGTGTAATATCTCCAAGTTTGCAGACGACACAAAGCTGGGTGGGCGTGTGTGCTGTGAGGAGGATGCCGAGAAACTCCAGGATGATTTGGACAGGTTAGGTGATTGGGCAGAAGCATGGCAGATGCAATATAACGTGGATAAATGCGAGGTTATCCACTTTGGTGGCAAAAACAGGTAGGCAGATTATTATCTGAATGGCAATAGATTGGGAGAAGGGGAAGTGCAACGAGACCTGGGTGTCCTTGTGCACCAGTCGCTGAAGGTAAGCATGCAGGTGCAGCAGGCTGTTAAGAAGGCAAATGATATGTTGGCCTTCATAGCGAGAGGGTTTGAATACAGGAACAAGGATGTCTTGCTGCAGTTGTACAGGGCCTTGGTGAGACCACATCTTGAGTATTGTGTGCAGTTTTGGTTGCCTTATCTGAGGAAGGATGTTCTTGCCATGGAAGGAGTTCAGCGAAGATTCACCAGGCTGATACCTGGGATGGCAGGAATGACGTATGAAGAGAGATTGGGTCGATTGGGCTTATACTCGCTGGAGTTTAGAAGAATGAGAGGGGATCTCATTGAAACTTATAAAATTCTGACAGGACTGGACAGACTAGATGCAGGAAGGATGTTCCCGATGGTCGGGGAGTCCAGAAACGGGGTCACAGTCTAAGGATAAGGGGTAAGCCATTTAGGACAGAAATGAGGAGGAATTTCTTCACCCAGAGAGTGGTGAACCTGTGGAATTCTCTACCACAGAAGGCAGTAGAGGCCAATTCATTAAATATATTCAAGAAGGAGTTAGATATATTTCTTAAGGGTAAAGGGATCAAGGGATATGGGGAGAAAGCAGGGACAGGGTACTGAATTGATGATCAGCCATGATCGCATTGAATCGAGGGGCCGAATGGCCTACTCCTGCTCCTATGTTCTATGTTTCTATGTGTTTTGGGTGTGTTGTTATTTGAGTTTGTCCTGTGCTTTGGGCATGTCTCTTGTTATTTGTGTATGTCCTGTGTTTTGGGTGTCTCTTGTTATTTGGGTATGTTCTGTGTTTTGTGTGTGTTATTATTTGGGTATGTCCTGTGTTTTGGGTGTGTTATTATTTGGGTATGTTCTGTGTTTTGGGTGTGTTATTATTTGAGTATGTCCTGTGTTTTTGGTGTGTTCTTATTTGGGTATGTCTTGTGTTTTGCGTGTGTTGTTATTTGGGTATGTCCTGTGATTTGAGTGTCTCTTGTTATTTGAGTTTGTCCTGTGTTTTGGGTGTGTTATTCGGGTATGTCCTGTGATTTGGGTGTCTCTTGTTATCTGCATATGTCCTGTGTTTTTTTGTGTGTGTGTGATTTGGGTATGTCCTGTGTTTTCGGTGTCTCTCATTATTTGTGTATGTCCTGTGTTTTGGGTGTGTTGTTATTTGGGTATGTCGTGTCTTTTGGGTGTCTCTTGTTATTTGGGTATGTCCTTTATTTTGGGTGTTTTATTTGAGTTTGTCCTGTGTTTTGGGTGTGTTGTTATTTGGGTATGTCCTGTGTTTTGGCTGTGCTTTTATTTGAGTTTGTCTTGTGTTTTGGGCATGTTGTTATTTGAGTATGTCCTGTGTTTTGGGTGTGTTGTTATTTGGGTATGCCTTGTGTTTTGGGTGTCTCTTGTTATTTGGGTATGTCCTGTGATTTGAGTGTCTCTTGTTATTTGAGTTTGTCCTGTGTTTTGGGTGTCTCTTGTTATCTGGATATGTCCTGTGTTTTGTGTGTGTGTGTGATATGGGTATGTCCTGTGTTTTGGGTGTCTCTCGTTATTTGAGTATGTCCTGTGTTTTGTGTGTGTGTGTGTGATTTGGGTATGTCCTGTGTTTTGGGTGTCTCTCGTTATTTGAGTATGTCCTGTGTTTTGTGTGTGTGTGTGATTTGGGTATGTCCTGTGTTTTGGGTGTCTCTCATTATTTGAGTATGTCCTGTGTTTTGGGTGTGCTGTTATTTGAGTTTGTGCTTTGTTTTGGATGTGTTGTTATTTGAGTATGTCCTGTGTTTTGGGTGTCTCTCGTTATTTGAATATGTCCTGTGTTTTGGGTGTGTTGTTATTTGAGTATGTCCTGTGTTTTGGGTGTGTTATTTGGGTATGTCCTGTGTTTTGGGTGTTCTGTTATTTGAGTTTGTCCTTTGTTTTGGATGTGTTGTTATTTGAGTATGTCCTGTGTTTTGGGTGTCTCTCGTTATTTGAATATGTCCTGTGTTTTGGGTGTGTTGTTATTTGAGTATGTCCTGTGTTTTGGGTGCCTCCTTTTATTTGGGTATGTCCTGTGTTTTGGGTGTCTCTTGTTATTTGGGTATGTCGTGTGTTTTGGGTGTTCTGTTATTTGAGTTTGTCCTTTGTTTTGGATGTGTTGTTATTTGGGTATGTCCTGTGTTTTGGGTGTCTCTCGTTATTTGAATATGTCCTGTGTTTTAGGTGTGTTGTTATTTGAGTTTGTCCTGTGTTTTGGGTGTGTTGTTATTTGGGTATGTCCTGTGTTTTCGGTGTCTCCCGTTATTTGGGTATGTCCTGTGTTTTGGATATCTCTTTTTATTTGAGTTTCTCCTGTGTTTTGGGTGTGTTGTTATTTGCGTATGTCCTGTGTTTTGGGTGTCTCTTGTTATTTGGGTATGTCCTGTGATTTGAGTGTCTCTTGTTATTTGAGTTTGTCCTGTGTTTTGGGTGTCCCTTGTTATCTGGATATGTCCTGTGTTTTGTGTGTGTGTGTGATATGGGTATGTCCTGTGTTTTGGGTGTCTCTTGTTATTTGAGTTAGTCCTGTGTTTTGGGTGTGTTGTTATTTGAGTATGTCCTGTGTTTTGGGTGTGTTATTTGAGTATGGCCTGTGTTTTGGGTGTCTCTTATTATTTGGGTATGTCCTGTGATTTGAGTGTCTCTTGTTATTTGAGTTTGTCCTGTGTTTTGGGTGTGTTGTTATTTGGGTATATCCTGTGTTTTGGGTGTCTCTTGTTATCTGGATATACCCTGTGTTTTGTGTGTGTGTGTGATTTGGGTATGTCCTGTGTTTTGGGTGTCTCTCGTTATTTGAATATGTCCTGTGTTTTGGGTGTGTTGTTATTTGAGTTTGTCCTGTGTTTTGGGTGTCTCCCGTTATTTGGGTATGTCCTGTGTTTTGGATATCTTTTTATTTGAGTTAATCCTGTGTTTTGGGTGTCTCTTGTTATTTGAGTTTGTCCTGTGTTTTGGGTGTGTTATTTGAGTTTTGTCCTGTGTTTTGGGTGTCTCTTGTTATTTAGGTATGTCCTGTGATTTGAGTGTCTCTTGTTATTTGAGTTTGTCCTGTGTTTTGGGTGTGTTGTTATTTGGGTATGTCTTGTGTTTTGGGTGTCTCTTGTGATTTGGGTATGTCCTGTGTTTTGGGTGTCTCTCGTTATTTGAGTATGTCCTGTGTTTTGGGTGTGTTGTTATTTGAGTATGTCCTGTGTTTTGGGTGTGTTGTTATTTGGGTATGTCCTGTGTTTTGGGTGTTTCTTGTTATTTGGGTATGTCCTGTGTTTTGAGTGTGTTATTTCGGTATGTCCTGTGTTTTGGATGTCTCTTGTTATTTGAGTATGTCCTGTGTTTTATGTGTGTTGTTATTTGAGTATGTCCTGTGTTTTGGGTGTTTCTTTTTATTTGGGTATGTCCTGTGTTTTGAGTGTGTTATTTCGTTATGTCCTGTGTTTTGGGTGTGTTGTTGTTTGAGTATGTTTTGTGTTTTGGGTGTCTCTCGTTATTTGAGTATGTCCTGTGTTTTGGGTGTGTTGTTATTTGAGTATGTCCTGTGTTTTGGGTGTGTTGTTATTTGGGTACATCCTGTGTTTTGGGTGTCTCTTGTTATTTGGGTATGTCCTGTGTTTTGTGTGTCTCTCGTTATTTGGGTTTGTCCTGTGTTTTGTGTGTGTTGTTATTTGAGTTTTTCCTGTATTTTGGGTGTGTTGTTATTTGAGTATATTCTGTGTTTTGGGTGTCTCTTGTTATTTGTGTTTATCCTGTGTTTTGGGTGTGTTGTTATTTGAGTATGTCCTGTGTTTTGGGTGTCTCTTGTTATTTGGGTATATCCTGTGTTTTGTGTGTCTCTCATTATTTGAGATTGTCCTGTGTTTTGGGTGTCTCTTGTTATTTGAGTTTGTCCTGTGTTTTGGGTGTCCCTTGTTATTTGGGTATGTCCTGTGTTTTGGGTGTCTCTCGTTATTTGAGTATGTCCTGTGTTTTGGGTGTTTCTTTTTATTTGGGTATGTCCTGTGTTTTGAGTGTGTTATTTTGTTATGTCCTGTGTTTTGGGTGTGTTGTTGTTTGGGTATGTTTTGTGTTTTGGGTGTGTTGTTATTTGGGTACATCCTGTGTTTTGGGTGTCTCTTGTTATTTGGGTATGTCCTGTGTTTTGTGTGTCTCTCGTTATTTGAGTTTTTCCTGTATTTTGGGTGTGTTGTTATTTGAGTATATCCTGTGTTTTGGGTGTCTCTTGTTATTTGTGTTTATCCTGTGTTTTGGGTGTGTTGTTATTTGAGTATGTCCTGTGTTTTGGGTGTCTCTTGTTATTTGGGTATATCCTGTGTTTTGTGTGTCTCTCATTATTTGAGATTGTCCTGTGTTTTGGGTGTCTCTTGTTATTTGAGTTTGTCCTGTGTTTTGGGTGTCCCTTGTTATTTGGGTATGTCCTGTGTTTTGGGTGTCTCTCGTTATTTGAGTATGTCCTGTGTTTTGGGTGTTTTTTTATTTGGGTATGTCCTGTGTTTTGTGTGTCTCATTATTTGAGTTTGTCCTGTGTTTTGGATGTCTCTTGTTATTTGGGTATGTCCTGTGTTTTGGGTGTTTTGTTATTTGGGTATGTCCTGTGTTTTGGGTGTCTCTCGTTATTTGAGATTGTCCTGTGTTTTGGGTGTCTCTTGTTATTTGAGTTTGTCCTGTGTTTTGGGTGTCCCTTGTTATTTGGGTATGTCCTGTGTTTTGGGTGTCTCTCGTTATTTGAGTATGTCCTGTGTTTTGGGTGTTTTTTTATTTGGGTATGTCCTGTGTTTTGTGTGTCTCATTATTTGAGTTTGTCCTGTGTTTTGGATGTCTCTTGTTATTTGGGTATGTCCTGTGTTTTGGGTGTTTTGTTATTTGGGTATGTCCTGTGTTTTGGGTGTCTCTCGTTATTTGAGTTTGTCCTGTGTTTTGGGTGTCTCTTGTTATTTGGGTATGTCCTGTGTTTTGGGGGTCTCTCGTTATATGAGTTTGTCCTGTGTTGTGGGCGTCTCTTGTTTTTTGGGTTTGTCATAAATCGCAACTTCTACAAGAAGTAACTCAGGAAGTACTACTGGACGGACAGCTGAGGGCGCCGTCCAAGGAGTATAAACACTTGGGCGTGGGCCCAACTTGGCCAGAGACAATCTGGAAACAGGAAGCTAGTGACTACTAACTAGACCTCCATGTTTTGTTACAAGTTGATTAAAGCCTTGCTTTATGTTCAACCAAGTGCGTAGTGAGTCTTTATTACGTCAATTTCTTCGACTTGTTATCGTCTCCACGTTTTGGGTGATTCGGAACAACCAGCTGCAACTCGCATCGCAGAAAGGAACTTGGGCAAGAAACTGATCCATCATGGAAAAACTCCTTAGACCCGCTCGTCTCGACCTGGACCCGAATGCACCTGCGGCAGCGAAGGTATGGAAGCATTGGTTTCGTACCTTTAGCAACTTTCTTGAAGCATGTGGGGCGGATGCCCCTAATAAGTTACGAATGCTTATTAACTACATAGCCCCTCATGTGTATGATTATATTGAGGACTGTATAGACTACGACGCTGCTATCCAAATTTTACAGCAGCTATATGTCAAGTCCCCGAATGAAATCTTTGCTCGACACCTACTGGCCACAACTCGGCAGCAGCCTGGGGAATCACTCGATGAATTCCTCCAGAAACTTCGCAGGCTCAGCAAAGATTGTAACCTTAAAGCGGTTACAGCTGAACAGTATCAAGAAGAACTAATCCGCGATTCCTTTATCAATGGGATTGCGTCCCCTTTTATACGTCAGCGCCTGCTGGAAAATAAAACCCTCAATTTACGGGCTGCTTATGACCAGGCGTGTTCCCTGGACTTGGCCAAGAAGAATGCAGACACTTATCTCCCACCACATGCACGTGCGGCGGCTATCACCTTTAATGAGTCTTTCGATAGGTCTCGGGCGGATGCCCCCGCTGATGATGACTACTCTAACGGGCGACGATCCTACCCTAGAGGCCTTCGCTGATGACGACCCCGCCCTAGCAGCATGCTGGCAATCAGGAAGAAAGTGTTTCTTTTGTGGAGGTACGTTCCATTACAGAAAATTTTGCCCGGCTTGGTAATGCGACCTGCAATCATTGCAGCAAGAAAGGACACTTTTCCAAAGTATGTCAGTCACGGGCCTCTGCTAACAAGAAAGGCTGCTCCTCTAAAGTATACCGGTCAAGAGCCCCTGTTAGCTTCACAGCTGCTATCGATGGAGCTGCTCCTCCTCCAAGAACCACTGCTAAGGCTACAGCTGCCGAAGGAAAAATTGCCCCTCCTCCCATCACAGCTGTTTTTCCCCAAAGTTTGTCCCATGCAGCCACGAAGGTTTCAGTAAATGGGCACACTCTAAGCGCGCTAATCGACTCCTGCAGCTCAGACAGCTTCATTAGTAAGCGGGCTGTCAGCAGGTTAAAACTGCGCGTTTATCCCTCGGACAGGGAGATTGCAATGGCTCTGACGACTCTGACCACCAATTCTTCTGGCTTCTGTCTTGTCAACCTCATTCTCAATGGCCGCACTTATCTCTCCACCCGGCTCGGAGTACTCAAAAACTTATGCAGTGATGTGCTTCTGGGACAGGACTTCCAGAAGCAGCACAAAAGACTCACTTTTGAGTTTGGAGGGTCGAAGCCGGAGCTTACCATTTCTAAGGTGCCGTTTTGTGCGCTCTCGGCGGCCTTACTCGGTGAGCCCTCCCTGTTTGCCAATCTCTCCCCCCGCTGTAAACCCATAGCCACCAAATCGCGGCGCTTTAGCCAAGACGACCGAGCATTTATCGAGGCAGAAATCTCTCGCCTTTTAGCTGACGGTATTATCGAGCCGTGTTCATTTCCCTGGCGGGCTCAAGTCGTCGTTGTGAAAACCCCTTTAAAACAACATAAGAAACGTCTGTGTATTGATTATTCGCAGACTATTAATCAATATACCGATCTGGATGCCTACCCGCTACCATGCATAGATGACATGGTCAACAACCTTGCCAAATACAAGGTATTTTCAACCTTCGATTTAAAGAGTGTGTACCATCAGGTACCGCTGAAAGACTCTGACAAAAAGTATACGGCCTTTGAGGCCAATGGTCGGCTTTATCAGTTTCGTCGCCTTCCATTTGGGGTCACCAATGGGGTGGCCGTCTTCCAATGGGCAATGGATGGCCTAGTCCGGCAAGAGAACTTGATGGATACCTTTCCGTATTTAGACAATATCACTATTGCCAGCCATGATCAAAAGGAGCATGATGCCAATCTTCAGAGATTTTTTGACGTTCTCCGTCGTCGCCACTTAACGTTAAACGAATCCAAATCGGTGAAATCGGTGCCATCAGTGAACATTCTTGGCTACTGGGTGGGCAACGGTGTTATTAAACTGGACCCAGAGCGACTTCGTCCACTTCAGGAGCTCCCTCCCCCTACAAATCTCGGCTCTCTTCGTCGGGCACTTGGCATGTTTGCTTATTACGCAAAGTGGATACCTCACTTCTCCGATAAAATATAGCCCCTGCTTCATGCGAAGTCTTTTCCATTGGAAGCAACGGCTATTTCTGCCTTCAACCTCCTCAAACGACAGCTGGAGAAAGCCACGCTTCGCTCCATTGACGAAAACCTTCCTTTTGTGGTCGAATGCGATGCATCGGAGGTGGCGATCTCGGCTACCTTGAATCAAGGTGGTCGACCCGTGGCATTCCTATCCAGAACCTTGCAGGGTAGCAAGCTCCATTACCCCCTCCCCCCATCGAGAAGGAGGCTACAGCCATCATCAAGGCTGTACGCCAATGGAGTCATTTTCTTGCTCGGTGTCATTTCACGCTCATAACTGACCAGCGCTCCGTGGCCTTCAGGTTGGATAACTGGAAGCGCACGAAAGTCAAAAATAATAAAATTCAACTCTGGAGGACGGAGCTGGCCGCCTTTGGATATACTATCTGTTACCGACCCGGCAAACAGAATGTGGCCCCAGATACCTTCACACGGGCATTTTGCTCTTCAATGTCAACGTCGACTCTGGCAGATCTGCATATGGACTTATGCCATCCTGGCGTTACCCGTATGTTGCACTTTGTGCGCTCCAAAAATCTACCATTCTCAACGGAGGACGTAAAGAAAACATGCTCCTCCTGTAGGATTTGTGCAGAATTGAAACCACAATTCTTCCACCCATCAGATGGCTTACTCATACATGCAATGCAGCCTATGCAGAGGCTCAGCATAGACTTTAAAGGGCCATTGCCTTCATCTACGCGGAACACCTACCTACTTACGATGGTAGACGAGTATTCAAGCTTTCCCTTTGCCTTCCCCTGGCCTAATATGCTTACCTCTACGGTAATTAAATGCCTCGATCGGGTCTTTTCCCTTTGCGGGACGGCCAATTTTATCCACACGGATCGGGGTCCCTCCTTTATGTCGAGTGAACTTAAAGGTTATCTCTCCCAACGGGGAATCGCCTCGAGTAAGACGACACCATATCACCCAATCGGCAACGGACAGGTTGAACGATACAATGCCATCATCTGGAACGCTGTCCGTCTGGCACTGAGGTCACGCAACCTACCAGACCAGCAGTGGGAAACTGTGCTCCCCAACATGTTACACTCTATCAGGTCTCTTCTCTCCACATCCACTAATGTCACGCCTCATGAGCGATTCTTCAAGTTCCAGCATCGCTCTACACATGGGACATCTCTACCGTCATGGTTGGTGGCTCCAGGCCCTGTGCTACTCCGGAGGTTCGTCCAGTCTGCCAAGAACGACCCTCTCGTTGACGAGGTGGAGTTAACGGAGGTAAACCCCACGTATGCACACGTGCGGTACCCTGATGGCCAGGAGTCCACCGTCTCGCTCAGAGATCTGGCTCCCTGCCCAACTGGTCACACGGGCCCAAATGATGAAGGATCCCATGACGATGATGTCAACACTCTGCACCCCTAAGAAGATGACGCCCTACCTGGGACATCGAGGGATCTGCCGGCAGTGCTACCAGATCAACTCAGGGAGCCGAACGCTCCCCGTAGGATGGCCACCCGAAACCAGGACGCTGGACAATCTCCGGCTACGACCCAGGATGAGGCCAGCTCTGCGCCTGTGGGGACCCGCACCCGGAGTCATGATATTCCCAGTCCTCCACAGGACAATCAAGATGACGCGGACTCTAACGACTTACCGGGACGGGCCAAGCGACCCAGGGACCAGGACACGGTCCGGGGAGACGTGCCTTCCGGTCACAAGCAGAAAGTTAAACGACTACGGCTATTTTTGGTCCGCCTAGTCCGTTAAAGGAAGACTGGACTTCCAAACCTTTTAGGGAGGAAGAATGTCATAATCGCAACTTCTACAAGAAGTAACTCAGGAAGTACTACTGGATGGCCAGCTGAGGGCGCCGTCTGAGGAGTATAAATACTCAGGCGTGGGCCCAACTTGGCCAGAGACAATCTGGAAACAGGAAGCTAGTGACTACTAACTAGACCACCTTGCTTTATGTTCAACCAAGTGCGTAGTGAGTCTTTATTACATCAGGGCTTGTCCTGTGTTTTGGGTGTCATTTGTTATTTTGGTTTGTCCTGTGTTTTGGGTGTGTTATTTGGGTATGTCATGTGTTTTTGGTGTGTCTCTTATTTTTGGCTATGTCCTGTATTATGTCCTGGACTGTAAAGTTTTATGGGGTCTGCCCTGTATTATTGGGGTCTGCCCTGTGTTATTGGGGACTGTAAAGTGTTATTGGGGTCTGTAAAGTGTAATGGGGACTGTCCTGTGTTGGGGACTGTCCTGTGTTGTTGGGGTCTGCCCTGTGTTATTGGGTCTCTCCTGTGTTATGGGGTCTGTGCTGTGTTATTGGGGTCTGCTCTGTTAATGGGATCTGCCCTGTGTTATTAGGGTCTGTGATATGTTTTTGGGGTCTGTCCTATGTTATTGGGGTCTGCCCTGTTTTATTGGGGTCTGCCCTGTTTTATTGGGGTCTGCCCTGTGTCATTGGGGTCTGTCCTATTTTGTTTGCGCCTGTTCTGTTTCTCAAACCTTGTCAAAATGTTTTCAGCAGCGCCACTTGCTGGATGTTATAGTGCTCCTGCAAGTTCCTACATTGCATTTTACAGTGCTGCCCTACTGTGGCTGAATGCCTGTGGGACTCCCCAGCATCAGTGGAAGTTGTAGCAACAGGAAATTTATACACTGCAGAGTATATAGTGTCCCGAGAACCCAAAGGAAAAAAACATGTTTCTTTTCAACCTTTGAAGGTGATCTATACATAAACAAAATTCTCCTCTCTCAAGATGTAAAGACATCTGCTGGTTTCATATAGTTTGATGTCTTGATATCAACAAGTGTTCAGAAACAAAAAAAAAGTGTCTGCTTTTCCAGAACCCAACAAAATAAAGCAATGTTAATCTGCGATTCACTCCTGATCACTCTCTATTATCTTCTACTTTGTGTATGTGGAGTGAGCAGACAATCAGTCCTGCCCTGTATACCCATCACCCCTCTAACTGTCTGGACACACAGGAGGAATGGCTACTTGGACAAGGTATCAGGTGAGACAAGTGCCTGGCTTTAGAATTATGAGTAGAGATATTTGGGCAGGATTTTCATTCAGGAGTCGGGTTGGAGGCGGGACTACAACTTTTGGGGTTGTAGTCCCGCCTCCATCGAGATGCGGCCAATCCACGCGATTTTAACTTGATTGACCTTGTTGAGCCCGCCCAGCGGGCTCAGCAGGCCAATTAAGGGCCACCTGGCAACAGGTGACGTCACAGACTGAAATTTCATCTGTCAAGAGGTTTTGACAGATGAAATATCAGTGTTTGAAAGCTGTTTGAAGCTGTCAAACACTGACAGTCTTACTTCTAACCTGAGTCCTTCTCCACAGACTCAGTTAGAAATCTCTCCTGCACAGAAAGCTGAAGGCTGTCACTTTTGACAGTTCGCAGCCATTCTGCTTTCTGTGCCGGTGAGATGAGTGTCTCCCGGGACCTAAAGGAAGGAAGGCTGAAAAGGTAAGAAAAGGTCATTTAAACTTCTTTAATCACTTTAGACACACCAAACACACTTACCTTTGCACTCCTGCACACATCACTCACCTGAACACCGACATCTCAACCCCTCCAAGTCCTTCAACCCGACGGCCCGCCTCCTCTAACTTGCCGTGGTTTGGAGCCATCGAGAATCCTACACTTCAACCTTAAAAATAGGGATTAGGCTAAAAACTGCCTGTTAACTACCTGTTAACAGGCAGTTAATTGGCACTAATTTCTTCCCGCCTTGGGTAGGTGGGTCCCAGTGCGGGGCGGGTACCCGCCTCCTTTGAAACTGGCATGGAGGCGGGTTTGGGTGCGGGATGGGGTCGGGACCCCTGATTTTGGGATTTTAACTCCCCGCACGCCTCCAATCCCGACTCCACGACCCAATGAAAATCCTGCCCATTGTGTCCAAGTTTCCTATTGATTTGACCAAGCTGTGCTTGCTGGAATAATTATTTTTCTCTTTACTTGGAGAATTCCAGCAAGCATTGGCATCAGCAGATCTGATGAGTTGAGTTACATTCTTGATAAGCAGCTCTTTTGAGTGGGTTAATAGTGGCTGGTCTTGGGCCTGGGCATTAGGCTTTCTTTAGGGGTCACAGTTGGAGAAAAGGAGCTGGCGTTGCCATGGTAATTATTGTTAATTCCTCTCCTCCTTGTTTATCGCCCCACACCCTCTTTACTCTTTCCTTTGGCCCTTGCATTCTTCTTAGAATAATTGCTGTCAAGAAGAAAGCGCAGCCTGTCCACGCCGCACCCAGGGCCCCGTTGCCATGGCAACGTGATGGCGGTGTAGGGCGTGCCCCACCTGTCCAGAAGGGCACCAGCCGCCATTGCAGGGTCATCAGGTGCGCCCATGCAACTCTACCCTGTCTAGAGTTAGTGCCTTCAGGGGAGTGGGAGAGAATATTAAGAAGAAGAAAACATTTTTAAAAAAGTTTTAAAGTCAAATGAAGAAGGACAACAGCAACGTGGCAAAACAATAAGGTTGCAGTTTGAACAATACAATTAAGGATCGCTGTTCTCCCATTTTAAAGTTTTTATTTCCTTTCTTCCTCTTCATCTGTCTTCAGAAATCTTTAATGATTCCAGCTTTTTCCTGTGCCTTCCCCTTGCCTGCCCAATGTCCATAGCTCTGCAAAATCTATGTTGTTCTGCTGATGTAATCGTAAAAGTCCCACACGCTCTGTCTTGATTTCTTTATGCAATCCTATATAAAATGGTTTTCCTACTGCTTCTGGGCTATATAAAAACAAGCCTACTGCTCTCAAGGTTTAAGAGCTATTTCTGAACATTACTGCTCTATAAAAACAAATTCCTCCAGCTCCTGTACTTTAATTATTACTTCTCCCACTCCTGCTGGAACAAATAGTAGAATTTTTCCACTGCTACTGTTTTAATGCAAATTTTCAGGCTGCTCCCACTGCAGTAACTGTAATTTTGTCTGCATTGTCACCTTGGCTCAGTTAGTAGAACACTTGCCTCTGATTTCAGAAGGTTGTGTGTGTTCAGTACTCCACTGCGGGATTTGAACATATAGGGGGAAGAAATTGGTTTTGCGCCAGGAACCCATGCAACGTGGATGGCGCGTCTGGAGTGTGTGCTCAAAGGTGGAATGTAGGAATATCCTGTAAATGAAGGAACTGTGCTTTTCCGGTTATCATGAAATTCTTATTGTGAAAGGCAGCTAGACCTCAGGGATGTTTGGGGTGGAGATCTCCTATCGGTACATGGCCGGCGGAGTGGTCCGCACTTTTTGGAGTCTACCTGCCTTTCTTTCTCCACATTCCCAAGCCATGGCAACCCACCAGATTTTACATATTTCCCTCCACCCACTTTTGCCTTGCACCCTCATCCCTTTTGTGATTTAATCACTCCTATCCTACACCCTATCACAGACCTTCTCCATTGTTCTTTCCTGCACCCCACCCTTCTTCCCTGGCATTGTACTTATTTAAAAACTGTTAATCTCTGCATTCTCGGCTGTGTTTATTTGCAACACCAGTGGGTTGGACCAGATTTCTGCTTGGTCCCCTTGGAGGACAAGACACACCCAAAAGTTTGTCTGGAATGTGTAATTTGATCCTGCCTGCTGTAGCCAACCCTGCAATGTGTAATTTGATCCAGTCTTGTCAAGCTACAGAAAGTAGAACTATAGTTAGCTTTGTGAAGATCCTCTGTTATCTAGTGTTCTGCAATTGTAATTATAGTTGTTCTTGGCTGGTAAAATAAAAGACTTTATACTCTAATTAGTGGTTTAGTTATTTCTTTGTTTTTTTTTCCTTCTGCAAATGATCAAAATTCTTTAATTCAGAATGAAGGGACCAAGGTCAAGATACGGGGGTGCTAACTTTGCCGGGGTGCTTCTTTTAGTGCCCCGGAAAAATTAGCGCCCCCACGGCCGAAATTGAGCGGTAGCGCCTCAAGAGGGAAGCGGGGCGCTACTGGAAGCGCCCCACCTCCCTCTTGGGGCGCTGCGAGGGAATAATGCGGCAATGCGGCACGTTGCGCCATGGTTTTGCAGGCCTTCCTCCTCTTCTTAAAGGGGAGGGGCCTCGAGCAGCGCGACCCGGGGCCCAGCTGGGCCACCGGGGATCGGAGTGCCGGCAAAAGAGCCCGGCACTCAAGAGAAGTGCCGGGCTCATGGAGCGCAGCCAGCACTCTGCGGGGGGAGGTGGGTCAGGAGGCCGGGGACGGGAGTGGAGGCAGGTGCTGGCAGGCGGCCAGCAACAAAAATGGCTGCCCAGCACCTCGCCTTTAAATAGCGCTGCCCCGGCCGCAGGTAGGTCCCCCTGACCCCATCGGACATAGCGTCCGGCGGTAAGTCAGGGGGCGCTACCGAAGATTGCGGCTGGGGCGCGAGCGGGGCGCTGCGCACGGCGATGATGTAATCGCCGGCGGTGCAGCACCACGGGGCGCTAACGGTTACCGCCGCCGCTAACCTCCTGCTGAATTTCGCGGGAGACGTTGGTGGTGCCGCGCCCGGGCGCTAGTTGCTTTGCGCCCTGTTAAGGTGCTAACGGGAGGCACAAATCAACCGAATTTTTTCCCCTACAACTTTAAGAAACGCTCATTAAAATAGGAAATGGAATACAAGAAATGCAATTACTCAATGGCTTCCGGATCTCAGGTGGTGCTACAATAGCAGGAAGCTAGTAAGGATTTGCCAGTCAATAAACCAATGGGTGCGGGCGTGTGAGTGAGGTGCGTGTGTGTGTGGGGTGCGTGTGTGTGTGGGGTGCGTGTGTGGGGTGTGTGCGAGGTGCGTGTGTGCGAGGTGTGTGTGGTGCATGTGCGTATCCTACCTTCTGACACACCAGCGAGTTCACACTAGGGAGAAGGTGTTCACCTGCTCTGTGTGTGGGAAGGGATTCACTCAGTCATCCAACTGATACACCAGAGAGTTCACACTGGGGAGAGGCCTTTCACCTGCTCAGTGTGTGAGAAGGATTTACTAATTAATCCGGTTGGAAGAAAGTGATCCACAGCTAACAGAGGAGAACGTGATCCGTCCTCCCAACTGGAACACGTTCTCGCTCTCCTTCCCCCCCTCTCCCCACCTAGGCCTGGATCACGTTCTTCCCCCATCCCCACTGTTCCCTCCATGCTCTAACTACCCCACACCCTGAGTTCCTGACCTTCTCCTCCCACCCGAGTTCCTGACCTTCTCTCCCTCCCCCTGAGCTCCTCTCTTCTCCCCCCTTCGAGCTCTCCTCTCCCCGCTCCTCCCTCCTCTCCTCTCCCCCTCCAAGCTCCTCTCCTCCCTCTGAGCTCCTCTCCTCTCCTCCCAGCTCCTGTCCTCTCCTCCCTCCAAGCTCCTCTCCCCCCCTCCAATCCCGTCTTGTCTCCCCCCTCTGATCCCCTCTCCTCTCCCTCTCCAATCCCCTCTCCTCTCCCCCCTCCAATAAATTTCTCCTCTCCCCGTCCTAGCTCCTCATGTCAACCCCCTCTGATCCCCTCTCCTCTCCCTCATCTGATCCCCTCTCCTCTCCCCCCTCCGATTCCCCCATCTGATCCCCTCTCCTCTCCCCCATCCAACCCCCCTCCTCACCTTCATCTGATCCCCTCTCCTTTCCCCCCTCGGATCCCCTGACCGTCCCCACAGGGAGGAGAGCATGGCTGAGGCCGCATGCCCCAGCCCTGCGGCTAGGCGCATGCATGTTTGGAACCTCCGGTGCGCATGCGTGGTTCCGGTGGGGGCAGCAAGGATGCAGAAGACCCCTTGCAAATAATCACTCCAAACATTCTCCAGTTCTGATGAAAGGTCATCAACCTGAAACGTTTTAACTGTTTCTCACCCCACAGCCTGACCGCCTGGGTGTTTTCCAGCATGTCTGTTTTTATTTCAGATTCCCACCATCCACAGTATTTTCCTTTTGTTTTAGTAGAGACGTGAGGTTGGACTATTATTCTGAAGTTTTCTTTAATAGCCTTTGGGGATCAGGGCGTTTTTATTTAGAACTTTCCCTCGAGCGATTAAGTGGGTGAGGTAGAACCTATGATAAGGCAGTAAACAGGGCTTGAAGGCCCAAATGAGCTTTCTTTGGGCAGTATTTTCTCAGATTCTTGTGTATAGAGATAAACATAAAGTTGCTTTGACTATTGATATTCGCATTATTGTTTCTGCTGCCGCCATCCACCGTGGAAATAATGCTCGAGTACAAATATTCCAATGCTGGCTTGTACAAAACACAACACATTTAGGATGAACTGCTGGTTTATGTGGATATTATAGAAATAGTTGATTTCTCCAATATCTTCCCTTTTCTATACATCTTGCCTGAAGACTGTAATTTAAGCTGGAATGGAATTTTATAGGTGCTGGCAGTTCTCCTATACCTCAAGTCCTCCTATATCCCAAGCAGGCATTCAGTTTGAGCCTAGACGGGACCTGTGCATTCAATGGACGCTGCTGACACGTAGGCTGATTGTTCATGTGTATATCCTCATGCCACGCAAAGTAGATTGACATATATTCCAATTTGCAAGGAAAGCAGCAGATTCTGATTTTGAACAAAAAAAACGGACAATGAGAGGATTACAAATTGCTTCTGGACCTTGTAACGTCATCTGTACCAGGGGGAGGGACGAGGGAGGGGCAAAGAGGGGAGGGAGGAGGGGGGATATCAATTAAGAGCCTGCAGATATTGTGGGTCTAGTATTTCCTCTTCCTGGAGCATGTTCTGTTTGTCATAAGTGACTGTCCTTGTTTCTATATACTTTTTAAAAAGTGTGATACAGAAATTTACACTAGTGACATCTGAAGTACAGTATGATGGAAAGGAAATGTGCACATGCAAGCTGGTTAGAATAATTTCAGACAAACCTGTAGCACAATCGCAGAGTTCAAGTCGTTTGAGCTTTCTTCTGTGGTTTATTTTGTCACTTACATAGTATTTACAGCACAGAAATAGGCCATTCGGCCCAACAGGTCCATGCCAGTGTTTATCTCCACACGAGCCTCTATATCCTTTTTTATAATATGGAGACCAGAACTGTTCACAGTACTCCAAGTGTGGTCTAACCAAGGTTCTATACAAGTTTAATGTAACTTCCCTGCTTTTCAATTCTATCCCTCTAGAATGAATCCCAGTGCTTTGTTTGCTTTTTCTATAGCCTTATTAACCTGTATCGCTACATTTAGTGATTTGTGTTTGTACCCCCAAATGGCTTTGTTTCGCTCCCCCATTTAGACACTTATTTTCCAAGGAGTATGTGGCCTCTTTATTCTTCCTACCAAAATGTACCACCTCACACTTATCTCAATCTATTAATACTGTGCTGCAGTTACACTGCAGATACTGTTAGGTTTTTTGGATACTTGCTACCCTTCACCTCAATGCAGATTCAAGGACCAGGAAATATAGAGACATCTGATTAATATCTTTTATTAAGAAAAACTCTAATACAACCCATTACATGCAGTGTCCATGAGATTGACGCAAAATATTCAAAGACAAAGAATTCATCAAGGCTGATGAGTTGTCTCCACCGCTCACAGTAGTCCTGGTCAGACTACACAGAGTTCCGAAAGTACAGCAGTGTAGCCTGTACCTATATGGTTAACTATTGGGTCCAATACCTCATTACCTTCTGTGCACACGCTGTTGATACCTCAGCTTGTTTAGTGGTTAAGTGAAGCTGCTATCATTCGGTCCACATGTCAATTAATGTCATTTAAGGTTTATTACACCCTGGATGCTCCCCATGCATGAGGGCTCATTATATTCCCTGTAGCCTTTAAACCCTTATCTTTTCCGATCTTTATTGCAAAAAGGGACTTATTTTCTAGCCACCCTGGAGTCCATTCAGCAATTGACATTCCTTTCTCTCACTCACCCCTGCTGTGCAGAAGAGCCTGCCTGGTCCATCTGTGTGTCTGTCTGAAGTGTGTTTTAACCTTAACCCTACAGTACTCTAGCTCAACAACTTATATAATTCTATATAATGCCAACTCGCTTATTCTATTTCATAATCTAAACGTGCCTATCATAAGAACATAAGAACTGGAGCAGGAGTAGGCCATATGGCCCCTCGAGCCTGCTCCGCCATTCAATAAGATCATGGCTGATCATCGACCTCAACTCCACTTTCCTGCCCGATCTCCACATCCCTTGATTCCCCTAGAGTACAAAAATCTATCTATCTCAGCCTTGAATATACTCAAGTACTCAGCATTCACAGCCCTCTGAGGTACAGAATTCCAAAGATTCACAACCCTCTGAGTGAAGAAATTCCTCATCTCGGTCTTAAATGGCCGACCCCTTATCCTAAGACTATGCCCCCTAGTTCTAGACTCTCCAGCCAGGGGAAACAACCTCTCAGCATCTACCCTGTCAATCCCCCTCAGAATCTTGTATGTTTCAATGTGCTCACCTCTCATTCTTCTAAACTCCAGAGAGTATAGGCCCATTCTACACAATCTCTCATCATAGGACAGCCCTCTCATCCCAGGAATCAATCTAGTGAACCTTTGTTGCACTGCCTCCAAGGCAAGTATATCCTTCCTTAGATAAGGAGACCAAACTGTGCCCAGTACTCCAGGTGTAGTCTCACCAAGGCCCTGTACAATTGTAGCAAGACTTCCTTACTCTTATACTCCAACCCCCTTGCAATAAAGGCCAACATGCCATTTGCTTTCCTTATTGCTTGCTGTACCTGCATGCTAGCTTTCTGTGTTTCTTGCACGAGGACACACAAATCTCTCTGAACACCAACATTTGAAAGTTTCTTACCATTTAAAAAATATTGTTTTTCTATTCTTCCTACCAAAGTGAATAACCTCACATTTCCCTACGTATCCTTAGGTATCACATAGGTACCTACTTTAGACTGCTGTGAGCAGGTTGCACTATTATGATGATGTCTATTTAATTTCTGACTTTGCTTCTGGGTCACTTTTTCTCCGTTAAAGGTGCTATATAAATGCAAGTTATTGTTGTGTATCTATTGTCTACGTTTTGCAGTTATAAAGGGTGTATCTTTTATGTATACATTACGCGTTGCATTAGATAACTATGTTGCATAGCATAACAGGAATAACTATATACAATAAGTGGTTATGTTTTGAAAATCTGTATGATAAATTTAAAACATCTCATTCAGAATAGTGTCAGTCGTGGCTCAGTGGGTAGCACTTTCTCTCACCTGAGCCAGAAGGTTGTGGGTTCAAGTCCCACTCCAGACGCTTGAGCACCAAAATCTAGGCTGACACTCCGAGGGAGTGCTGCACTGTCAGAGGTGCCGTCTTTTGGATGAGACGTTAAACCGAGGGCCCGTCTGCTCTCTCAGGTGCACATAAGTGATCCCATGGCATTATTTGAAGAAAAGCAGGTGAATTCTTCCAGTGTCCTGGCCAATATCTATCCCTCAGTCAACATCACTAAAAAAGATTACCTGGTTATTATCACATTGCTGCTTGCTGTGCGCAAATTGGTTGCCGCGTTTTGTACATTACAACAGTGACTGCGCTTCAAAAGTACTTCATTGGCTGTAAAGCACTTTGGGATGTCCGGTGGTCGGGAAAGGCGCTATATAAATGCAAGTCTTTCTTTTTCTAACAGTGCAGACCTTCCTCAGCACTGGAGAGTCAGCCTAGATTTTTGTACTCAAGTCTCTGGAGTGGGACTTGAACCAACAACCTTCTGAGTCAGAAGTGAGTGTGTTACCCGCCGAGCCACTCTGGCAGCATTTCAGTCTAGTCCTGTGTATTTATCCACATACATTTTGACAATTGCAAAGCTCGCACATATTACGCAACAGATCATTGTTCATAGAATGGTTACAGCACAGAAGGAGGCCATTCGGCCCATGCCGGCTCTCTGCAAGAGCACCTCAGCGAGTCCCACTCCCCCGCCCTTTCCCCATAGCCCTGCAAATTTTTTTCCTTCAGGTATTTATCCAATTCCCTTTTGAAAGCCATGATTGAATCTGCCTCCATCACCCTTTCAGGCAGTGCACTCCAGACCATAACCACTCGCTGCGTAAAAATGTTTTTCCTCACTTCGCCTTTGGTTCTTCTGCCAATCACCTTAAATCTGTGTCCTCTGGTTCTCGACCCTTCCGCCAATGGGAACAGTTTCTCCAGACCCCTCATGATTTTGAACGCCTCTATCAAATCTCCTCTCAACCTTCTCTGCTCTAAGGAGAACGCTCCCAGCTTCTCCAGTCTATCCACATAACTGTAATCCCTCATCCCTGGAATCATTCTAGTAAATCTTTGCTGTTCCCTTGCCAAAGCCTCAACTTCCTTAAGTGTGGTCCCCAGAATTGGACACAATACTCCAGTTGAGGCCGAACCAGTGTTTTATAAAGGTTCATCATAACTTCCTTACTTTTGTACTCTATGCCTCTATTTATGAAGCCCAGGATCCTGTATGCTTTTTTAACTGCTTTCTCAACTTGCCCTGCCACCTTCAACAATTTGTGCACATACACCCCCAGGTGTCTCTGTTCATGCACCCCCTTTAGGATTGTACCCTTTAGTTTATATTGCCTCTCCTCGTTCCTCCTACCAAAATGTATCACTTGTTACCTAAAAAAGTTTTTCCTCATGTCGCCTCTGGTTCTTTTGCCAATCACCTTAAATCTGTGCCCTCTAATGAAAAATAATCCCAGCTTCTCCAGTCTCTCCACATAACCGAAGTCCCTCAGCCCTGGGGTATAAATCTTCTCTGCACCCTCCCCAAGGCAATAAAGGCAGTAATAGTGCAACGTGGCACTGCCTTCTGATGTGGTGGCAATGTGACCCCAGGATTATTAGTAGCACGAGACAGAGAAACAAATGGTGACTTGTAGCAGTAAGGGTCAGAGCTCTGCTGACTTTGCTTCCATACCTTCAGTGAAATCCTTGAATTAGTTTATTGTCTTTGGGGTAGCGCAAAAGTTAAAGGCGCTGTATAAATGCAAGTTGGTGTGGGTTTTTTTTTTGCTCCTTGAGCAGAGGGTGCTGTTAAATGAAGGCACACCTCTCCCTTTGTTGATTGATGGGAGAGTGGCCTTCTTCCCTCTGCTCAATGATCAATCAATAAAATAATTAAGGTGCCTGTCAGAGAGAGGGGGTGGGGAAGGAGGGAGGCCGCAGGGGCGGGTTTGCCACCCTCCGATGGTGGGTGGGTGCTTGCAGGGGTGCACAAAGTCTTTGATGTTCTTCTGGGGGGGAGCGGGCGGAGAAGATGTCTTCACCTGGGGTGCAAGTTGGTGTGGTGGGATCATGTTTTGGCCAACTAAAACTGTAACTTAACAAAAAACACAACAAATGAAACTTAATAAATTAAATTAAAATTTTGTTTCCGGTGGTGATGATGCACTCCAGTCCCCGCGGTGCCCACCGGTCGCGGAAGGCCTCAAGTGTGCCGGCAGACACCGCGTGCTCCATCTCCAGGGCCACCCGGGCGCGAACGTGGCCATGGAAGAGAGGCAGGCAGTCAGGCCGAACGACCCCCTCGACCGCCCGCTGCCTGGACCAGTTGATATCCACTTTGGCCAGGCCCAGGAGCAGTCCTACGAGGAGGTCACACCCCCCACAACCCCCCGACCCGACCTTCCCGCTCCCACCCCACCGCACCGGGTGACCAAAGATCAGGAGTGTGGGACTGAAGTGCAGCCAAAAATCGAGGAGCAGCCCCTTCAAATAGTGAAAGAGGGGCTACAACCTCTCACACTCCACATACACGTGGAACGCGGACTCCTCCAGGCCGCAGAAAAGGCAGGTGGCCTGAGAGTCTGTGAACCGACTTTCAGTTCTGACAACTTGAAATGTTAACTCTGTTTCTCTCTCCACAGATGCTGCCTGACCTGCTGAGTATTCCCAGCATTTTTCTTTTTTTATTTCAGATTTCCAGCATCCACAGTACTGTATTTTGCTTTTGTATTAATAATTTATTGGACGGGACTGCTCCGTGCAACACCTTCCAGGACAAGTGCTGGTGAGGTGGGGATTGCGCTGCTGGTGAGGTGGGGATTGCGCTGCTGGTGAGCTGGGGATTGCGCTGCTGGTGAGGTGGGGATTGCGCTGCTGGTGAGGTGGGGATTGCGCTGCTGGTGAGGTGGGGATTGCGCTGCTGGTGAGGTGGGGATTGCGCTGCTGGTGAGGTGGGGATTGCGCTGCTGGTGAGGTGGGGATTGCGCTGCTGGTGAGCTGGGGATTGCGTTGCTGGTGTGGTGGGATTGCGTTGCTGGTGTGGTGGGATTGCGCTGCTGGTGAGGTGGGGATTGCGTTGCTGGCGAGGTGGGATTTTGCTGCTGGCGAGGTGGGGATTGCGCTGCTGGTGAGGTGGGATTGCGCTGCTGGTGAGGTGGGATTGTGCTGCTGGCGAGGTGGATTGCGCTGCTGGTGTGCTGGGATTGCGCTGCTGGTGAGGTTGGGATTGCGCTGCTGGTGAGGTGGGGATTGCGCTGCTGGTGTGCTGGGATTGCGTGCTGGTGTGCTGGGATTGCGTGCTGGTGAGGTGGGATTTTGCTGCTGGTGAGGTGGGGATTGCGCTGCTGGCGAGGTGGGGATTGCGCTGCTGGCGAGGTGGGGATTGCGCTGCTGGCGAGGTGGGGATTGCGCTGCTGGCGAGGTGGGGATTGCGCTGCTGGCGAGGTGGGGATTGCGCTGCTGGCGAGGTGAGGATTGCGCTGCTGGCGAGGTGGATTGCGCTGCTGGCGAGGTGGATTGCGCTGCTGGCGTGCTGGGATTGCGCTGCTGGCGAGGTGGGGATTGCGCTGCTGGTGAGGTGAGGATTGCGCTGCTGGCGAGGTGGATTGCGCTGCTGGCGAGGTGGATGGCGTGCTGGGATTGCGCTGCTGGTGAGGTGAGGATTGCGCTGCTGGCGAGGTGGATTGCGCTGCTGGTGAGGTGAGGATTGCGCTGCTGGCGAGGTGGATTGCGCTGCTGGCGTGCTGGGATTGCGCTGCTGGCGAGGTGGGGATTGCGCTGCTGGTGAGGTGAGGATTGCGCTGCTGGCGAGGTGGATTGCGCTGCTGGCGAGGTGGATTGCGCTGCTGGCGTGCTGGGATTGCGCTGCTGGCGAGGTGAGGATTGCGCTGCTGGCGAGCTGGGTGGGGGAAAAAAAAGGGTCGGTCACGTGGTGTGAGCGCCCCAGCCAGCCAGCGCGCACGCGCACTGGGCTCAGCATCATGGCGGTGCCATACAGCCAGCCGCCGTTAGCCGTTTACCTGTGGCTGTGGAGCGGGCTGGCGGTGGCCCAGACGGCCTTCCAGCCGGCGTACCGCCGCGCCGAGTTACTGAGCATGCGGCCCGACAGCACGTCGGCGGGCGCCGTGTTCCTGGAAGGCGGGCTGCTGAAGGTGGCGGAGGGGACGCGCTTCAAGCTGCGGCTGTACGGCACCGGGCTGCGACGCAGCGGGTTGCTTGGCAACGGAGGAGGAGGCCGCGGCCTGTCGTTCATCGAGATGAGCGGCCTGGTGGACACCGGCGGCGGGCAGCAGCGGCTCTGCCAGCAGCACAGCTCGGACATCGCCGTGCTGGGCTCGACTTTCAGCGAGCGCTCGGCCCTGGTGGAGCTGGAGGCCCTGTACCTGCGCAAGGGCGAGAAGATGAAGCGCTACTCGCTGTGCGCCCGGGTGGGCGGCCTGGGGGCCCGCCAGTGGGTACACTTCAGCACGCCCGACTTCCAGCTGGCCGTGGTGGAGCAGGAGAAGCGCAGCACCCTGCGGCTCCAGCTGCTGGTCACTTTGCTCTTCGTCTGCCTCTCCTCCCTCTTCAGCGGCCTGAACATCAGCCTGATGGCGCTGGACCCGGTGGAGCTGCGGGTCATCCAGAACAGCGGCACCGACAAGGAGAAGGAGTACTCGGAGCACATCGAATCGGTGCGCAAGCACGGCAACTACCTGCTGTGCACCCTGATGCTGGGCGATGTCCTGATGAACTGCTCGCTGACCGTGTGGCTGTGCGAGATCTTCCACAGCACCTGGTTGACGATCCTGGTCTGCACCTGTTGCATCTTTTTCTTCAGCGAGCTCATCCCTCACGCCGTCTGCTCCAGGCATGGCCTGGCCCTGGCGTCCAAGACCGTCTGGGTGACCAAACTTTTCATGGTCATCACCTTTCCCGCCTCCTATCCCATCAGCAAACTGCTGGACCTGGTCCTGCACCAGCAGATAAGCAATTTCTACACCAGGGAAAAGCTGCTGGAGATGCTCCGGGTGACTGATCCTTACAATGATCTGGTGAAAGAGGAGCTCAACATTATCGAGGGAGCGCTTGAGCTCAGGAATAAGACGGTCGAGGACGTTCTGACCCCTCTGAGCGATTGCTTTATGCTGAACTCCGAGGCGATCCTGGATTTCGGCACGATGTCGGAGATCATGCAGAGTGGCTACACGAGGATTCCTATTTATGAAAACGAGCGCTCAAACATTGTTGACCTACTTTTCGTGAAAGATCTGGCGTTTGTGGACCCAGATGACGACATGCCTTTAGCAACGATGACCAAGTTTTATAACCATCCTCTGCATTGCGTGTTTAATGACGCAAAACTGGATGTGGTGCTGGAAGAATTTAAAAAAGGTGAGGCTGTACATTTAGTAGTTTAGAATTTGAGCTGCTTCGCTGGTGTTTTGCTTTCAAGACTATTATTAGAAGTGGCAGTTGTTTTAACCTGTTGGATTATTATTTTGGAATTGGTTATATAATTGAGAAGGAAAACATTTCAGGACGATAGAGCGGGACTAATTGGACAGCTCTTTCAAAGAGCCTCCTTCTGTGCTGTAAGATTCCAAGTCGACTTTGTAGATATTCAGCAAAACTTGCTTGTTCACAGGTTCAGAAATCCACTGGAATTAAATGTTTCAGCGGTAGCTGTCCAGGGTCTATTTCAAAATGCTGTGTGCAATAATTGCGTTGTTTTGACTTACAATCCTCAGATGTTATTGCAGCAACGTGACGGACAGCTGCGTTTCTCAGTCAGCTGGTGCCCAGAGAAGAGTTTGACTTTGGATGGGACAATGTTGTCACTAGGGGTTCCAGAAAGTGTTCTGCTCGGTATTTGAAATTGTACTGGCAACTGTCTGAGGCAGAACCAGACTGTTCACAACCTTGGTGTCATATTTGACCCCGAGATGAGCTTCCGACCACATATCCTCTCCTGTCACCGAGACCCCCAACCTCCACTTCCGTAATATCACCCGACTCCGCCCCGTCTCAGCTCAGCTGCAACCCTTGTCCGTGCCTTCGTAACCTTTAGACTTGACTATTTCTTGTTTGTTTGTTCCGGGATGTGGGCGTCGTTGGCAAGGCCAGCATTTGTTGCCCATCCCTAATTGCCCTCGAGAAGGTGGTGGTGAGCCGCCGCCTTGAACCGCTGCAGTCCGTGTGGTGAAGGTCCTCCCATAGTGCCGTTCGGGAGGGAGTTCCAGGATTTTGACTAGGCGACGATGAAGGAACGGTATATTTCCAAGTCGGGATGGTGAGAGACTTGGAGAGGAACTTGCAGGTGGTGGTGTTCCCATGCGCCTGCTGCCCTTGTCCTTCTAGGTGGTAGAGGTCACAGGTTTGGGAGGTGTTGCCAAAGAAGCCTTGGCGAGTTGCTGCAGTGCATCTTGTAGATGGTACACACTGCAGCCGCGGTGCGCCGGTGGTGGAGGGAGTGAATGTCTAAGGTGGTGGCTGGGGTGCCAGTCAAGCGGGCTGCTTTGTCCTGGATGGTGTTGAGCTTGTGTGTTGTCATCCAGGCAAGTGGAGAGTATTCCATCACTCCTGACTTGTGCCTTGTAGATGGTGGAAAGGCTTTGGGGAGTCAGGAGGTGAGACACTCGCCGCAGAATACCCAGCCTCTGACCTGCTCTTGTTGCCACAGTATTTATGTGGCTGGTCCAGTTAAGTTTCTGGTCAATGGTGACTGAACAACTAGCAAAAGACCTAGATGACAGGTTTGGAAGGACAAACTATGTCTTATATTGAATGAGTGCTTTGAACTGGGTTGCTGGGATGTTTACATGTTTGCCACTGGTAGTAGTGGGAGCAATTTGAAGTAAGAGTAACACAAGAAATGTATTGGCCCAACAGTAAAGTATGTGGGTTTAAGTATGTTTTTCTCCCATACTATATTGGTACCAATATGCTAAGTAAGTTCAATAATAACACTGATTCATGTGTCTTAATTCCTAACGTATAAAGTGTACTTTTATCTGTATGTAATTAAAACTGTTACTTCTGGCACATGTCTGATCTGTCAGGGCAAGAGGTATGTTGGTTGGGTTAATATTACACTACTATTGGTATGTGGGGAAAAAATTATCGCTATAAAAAGTTGTATCATTAAAATGCAAAAAAACCCACAAAACAACCGATCAAATCCCTGAAAAAATGTACAATCCTTTAATGTTCATGTTGGTTCATGATGCACCTCTCTATTTGTTACTAAAAATTACCATTTGTAACATAAACACACTCTGGGGGAAAAAACACACTTATCCATTCCATTTAAAAAAAAATTTGTTCTTGGGATGTGGGCGTTGCTGACGAGGCCAACATTTATTGCCTATCCCTAATTGCACCTGAGAAGGTGGTGGTGAGCCGCCGCCTTGAACCGCTGCAGTCCTTGTGGTGAAGGTACTCCCACAGTGCTGTTAGGGAGGAAGTTCCAGGATTTTGACTCAACGACGATGAAGGAACGGCCGATATATTTCCAAGTCAGGATGGTGTGTAACTTTGAGGTGGTGGTGTTCCCATGTGTCTGCTGCCCTTGTCCTTCTAAGTGGAAGAGAGATCGGGTTTGGGAGGTGCTGTCGAAGACATCCATCTTCTAATCCCTCCCAACAGCTTTTCTCTGCACAGCCTGCTCCTCTCTCAAGGTCTTTGAGTTTGCCTCCTGCCCTGTTCACGGAGCCAGGATCTTTCAGTTTTGCCGTCCTTCCCAATATTGTTTGCCTCTCTGTGCACATATAACTGTTGGCCGGACCTTCATCAACAGCAAATTAGATGTAAAAAAGGGACACAGATGAGAAAAGTGTGTTTGAATGGACAAAGCGAAAGCAACAAAGGGGAAAAAACAGATGGAAATATGGTGCAATAGAGAGATGAGAAGTGGGTAATTTAATCAGTTGGAAAAGAAAAGTGAAAATAAAACCTGACAAAAGTGTGTGAGGCATGCAGAGTGACACAAAGAAGGAAGAATAATAGAAGACAGAAAAACAGGGAAACTAAGTCACGCAGAGTGAGCGAAGCAGAGACACCGTTTCAAGAAGAGCAAGAATTTTTAATTGATTTCTAAGTCATGCCATGAGAAATCAATTTATTTAAGAAATATTGAAGGTCTGATGTAATTTTTATAACCAAAATATGTCAAAATAGGAGTATGGTACACAACTGTGACCTGTAATGCAGAATTTACAATAATTGGTTCACATTTGACAAATAGCTGCTGCTAGAAAAAGGGTTTACCCAACTTTAAAAGGAATTGTTGCTGTTTTTTGTCAATCTATAATGTGATGCAAAAGTGTTACAAAAAAGCTATTATAACCTATGAAATCAGCATCCAGGTTGCCACCATTTGCAAGTCCAGTGGAAGTTTTTTTAATGCTCGCAATTCACATGAGAAACTTTAAACATGCCGTTCTACATATTTAAATTTCCTGCATGTATTGCAAGCATTAAAAATATTCTGCAATTGTGAGACTTGCACGCAAGACACTATGGCCTAGAAATTGGGTTGGGGCGCAAAAGTCGCCTGAGCGCAGGATTTAGCGCAGCGATCGGAGTGATACCGATCGCCAGAAATTCAGTTTCAGTGCCCCTCGAGGAACTCTGGGAGAGGCTCGAGGCGCTCCGCGTCCCTCTTAGGGCGCTGAAACTGATTATCGCAGCGCAACGTGCCGCAGCGCCACATGCTGCGGCATGGCACGCTGCGGTACTGCAGGCCTTCCTCCCACTGTTAAGGGGGAGGTGCCTGCAACAGCGTGATCCCCGCTCGCGAGTGCCGGCAAATGAGCCCGGCACCAAGGAGAAGTGCCGGGCTCTCGGGAAACAGCCGGCAATGCCGCGGGGGGGGGGGTGGTTAGGAGGCCGGGGACGGAGGTGCTGGCAGGCGGCCGCCGAAAAAGCGGCCGCCCCGCACCTCCACCTTAACTTGCGCCGCTGCCGGCACAGTAAGGCCCCGTGAACTGGGCGCGGGTAGCGAACGGCGCAACTGCGGCGTTCGCTACCAAATATCGTGAACAGGGCACGAATGGGGTGCTGTGCACACCGATGACATCATCGGTGGCGGCGCAGCGCAAATGCCTAACGCCACCATTAGCGCCCCTACTGAATATCGCGGGAGACGCAGCCACTGGCTGCCTCTTTAGGCGCTAACAGGTGGCGCTACTCACCCAATTTCTCCCCCTATGACTTTTGGATGTTACTACATGTAAGGCAGCAGAATCAAAGATGGGCATTCAAAAAGCCGTTGGATGCAAGGCTGGATGAGCTGGAGTACAAACTAAAGGGATAAGCTCTAGAAGATAAGGAAATTGCAGATGGTTTAACCATAATCTTCCAAAGCGTGCTCGATTCAGGAATTGTCCCTTTTTAGATTGGAAAATTACAAATGTAACTCCATTATTTAAGAAAGGCGAGAGGCAGAGAAACCGGCAAATTATAGACCTGTTAGTGTAATGTCTGTTGTGGGGGAAGTAATTGGAATCTATACTTAAGGACAAAGTGACTCAGCACTTAGAGAAATTTGAGCTGGTTAGAGAGAGCCAACATGGATTTGTACAGGGTAGGTTATGTCTAATGAACCTAATTGAATTTGTTGAGGAAGTAACTAAAGTAGTAGACAAGGGAATGTCTATTGATGTAGTATATATGGACTTCCAGAAGCATTCATAAGGTTCCACATGAGAGATTGTGAGCTAAAATGAAAGCTCATGGAACTGAAGGCAAACTATTGACCTGGTTAGCAGATTGGTTAGGCAGTAGAAGACAGAGTAGGGATAATGGGTATATACTTGAATTGGAAGGAAGTGACTAGTGGTAATAAAAACAGAAAACATTGGAAATACTCAGCAGGTCAGGCAGCATCTGTGGAGTGCGGAACAGAGTTAACGTTTCAGGTCGTTGACCTTTCGTCAGTGACTCGTGGTGTCCCAGAAGGATCTGTGCTGGTGCCTCAACTATTCCCTATATTTATTAATGACTTAAATAGCACAATAGAGAGCCATATATCCAAGTTTGCCGATGACAGAAAGATTGGCATTCTCCTTAGCGCAGAGAAAGCTAAGAGGAGATTTGATAGAGGTTTTCAAAATCATGAATGGATTTGATAGAGTAAATGAAGAGAAACTGTTTCCAGTGGCAGGATACAGATTTAAGATGATTGGCAAAAGAACCAGAGACGACATGAGGAAACTTTTTTTTTTACACAGCAAGATAGTGCGTTCCAGAACACAACATCTGAAAGGGTGGTGGAAGCAGATTCAATAGTAACATTCAAAAGAGATTGGATAAATAGATTACATAGAGTGCACAGCACAGAAACAGGCCATTCGGCCCAACTGCTCTTTGCCAGCGTTAACGCTGTACACGAGCCTCACGCCACCCCTCCTCATCTAACACTATCAGCATAACGTTATAGAAATTGAAAACCTGCTTTTGCTGAATTTGTTCCCTGAAAATGAATGTTTGTTTGGGGCTAAGAGCAAAAAGGTACTTGAAGGGGGAAAAAATGTACAGGGCTCTGGGGGGGTGGGGGGAAAGCAGGGGAGTGGGATTAATTGGATAGCTCTACCAAATAGCTGGCACAGGCACGATGGGCTGAATGGCCTCCTTCTGTGCTGTGTGACTCTATGATTCTTAGTGAGTGGGGAAAACTGTGGCAGATGGATTTCAATGCAGGTAAGTGTGAGGTCATCCATTTTGAACCAACAAGGGATATATTTGAGTATTTTTTAAATGGTGAAACACTCGGAACAGTGGAGGTCCAAAGGGATTTACAGATGTACAAAGAACACTAAAATGTAGTGGTCAGGTACAAAAAGTAATCAAAAAAGCTAATGGAATGTTAGCTTTTAGCTCTAGAGGGCTAGAATATAAAGGGGAGGAAGTTTTGCTACAGCTATACACAGCCCTGGTTAGACCACATCTGAAGTATTCTGTAGTTCCGAGCACCACATCTTAGAAAGGATATATTGGCCTTGGACGGAGTGCAGTGCAGCTTCACCAGAAAGTTACCAGGGCTCCAAGGGTTAAATTATGAGGAGAGATTACATAAACTAGAATTATATCGAGGTTTTTACAAAGTTGGGATTTCTGATTGCAGCATTGTTTCACTGGTGATCTGAATATCATACTGTACCACAGAACCATGAATATTACCACAATGGATTTTGATATTCAAAAAATTGGAGCCATAGTGCCATTAGTAACAAGATACTGACTTGAATGACAGAACACGAGCACAGAAGCTGGTGTTATCTTAATTTTTTTAATTCATTCTCGGGATGTGGCATCACTGGCAAGGCTAGCATTTATTGTCCACCCCATGTTGCTCTGAGAAGGTGGTGCAGATTGTTTATTTTTTGTAGCTGTTTGGTAAAACTAAATGGCCTGCTAGGCCACTTAAGAGGACAGTTAAGAGTCAACCACATTGGTGTGGGACTGGAGTCGCGTATAGGTCAGATCAGGTAAGGACGACATTAGTGAACCAGGTAGGGGTTTTTACGACAATCTGACAGCTTCACGGTCACTTTTATCGATACCAGCATTTTTTTTAAAATAAATTTATTTCAAATTCTCAAACTGCCATGGTGGGATTTCAACTCGCATTCTCTGGATTATTAGTCCAGGCCTCTGGATTACTAGTCCAATAACATAAGAACATAAGAAATAGGAGCAGGAGTCGGCCATACGGCCCCTCGAGCCTGCTCCGCCATTCAATAAGATCATGGCTGATCATTGACCTCAACTCCACTTTCTCGCCTGATCGCCATATTCCTTGATTCCCCTAGAGTCAAAAAATCTATCAATCTCAGCCTTGAATATACTCAATGACTCGGCATGCACAGCCCTCTGGGGCAGAGAATTCCAAAGATTCACAACCCCCTGAGTGAAGAAATTCCTCATCATCTCGGTCTTAAATGGCCGACCCCTTATCCTGAGACTATGCCCCCTAGTTCTAGACTCACCAGCCAGAGGAAACAACCTCTCAGCATCTACCCTGTCAATCCCCTTCAGAATCTTGTATGTTTCAATCTGATCACCTCTCATTCTTCTAAACTCCAGAGAGTATAGGCCCATTCTACACAATCTCTCATCATAGGACAGCCCTCTCATTCGAGGAATCAGTCCAGTGAACCTTCGTTGCACCGCCTCCAAGGCAAGAATATCCTTAGATAAGGAGACCAAAACTGTGCACAGTACTCCAGGTGTGGTCTCACCAAGGCCCTGTACAATTGTAGCAAGACTTCCTTACTCTTATACTCCAACCCCCTTGCAATAAAGACGGACATGCTATTTGCCTTCCTTATTGCTTGCTGTACCTGCATGCTAGCTTTCTGTGTTTCTTGCACAAGGACACTCAAATCTCTCTGAACACCAACATTTAAAAAATATTCTGTTTTTCTATTCTTCCTACCAAAGTGAATAACCTCACATTTCCCTACATTATGCTCCATCTGGCACCTTACTGCCCACTCACTTAGTCTATCTATATCCCTTTGCAGACCCTTTAGAAACATAGAAGATAGGAGCAGGAGTAGGCCATTCAGCCCTTCGAGCCTGCTCCGCCATTCAATGAGATCATGGCTGATCATCCAAATTCAGGACCCTGTCCCTGCCTTCTCCCCATATCCCTTGATCACTTTAGCCTCAAGAAACATATCCAACCCTTTCTTGAATATATTTAATGAACTGGCCTCCACTGCCCTCTGTGGCAGAGAATTCCACAGGTTCACCACTCTCTGGGTGAAGAAATTCCTCCTCATTTCTGTCCTAAATGGCTTACCCCTTATCCTTTGACTATGACCCCTGGTTCTGGACTCCCCGGCCATCAGAAACATTCTTTCTGCATCTAGTCTGTCCAGACCTGACAGAATTTTATAGGTTTCGATGAGATCCCCTCTCAATCTTCTAAACTCCAGTGAGGATAAGCCCAATCGACACAATCTCTCCTCGTACGTCATTCCTGCCATCCCAGGTATCAGCCTGGTGAATCTTCGCTGCACTCCCTCCATGGCAAGAACGTCCTTCCTCAGGTAAGGTGACCAAAACTGCACACAATACTCAAGGTGCGGTCTCACCAAGGCCCTGTACAACTGCAGCAAGACATCCTTGTTCTTGTACTCGAACCCTCTTGCTACGAAGGCCAACATACCATTTGCCTTCTTAACCGCCTGCTGCACCTGCATGCTTACTTTCAGCGACTGGTGCACAATAACACCCAGGTCTCTGCATTTCCCCTTCTCCCAATCTATTGCCATTCAAACAATAATCTGCCTTCCTGTTTTTGCCACCAAAGTGGATAACCTCACATTTATCCACATTGTAGTGCATTTGCCATGTTTCTGCCCAATCACCCAACCTGTCCAAATCGTACTGGAGTTTCACGACATCCTCCTCACAGCTTACCCTCGCACCCAGCTTTGTGTCGTCTGCAAATTTGGAGATATTACATCCAATTCCCTCGTCCAGATCATTAATATATATTGTGAACAGCTGGGGTCCTAGGACCGATCCTTGCGGTACCCCACTAGTCACTGCCTGCCACTCGGAAAATGACCCGTTTATTCCAACTCTTTGCTTTCTGTCCGCCAACCAGTTCTCTATCCAAGTCAATACCTTGCCCCCAATCCAATGTGCCTTAATTTTGCACGCTAATCTCTTATGCGGGACCTTATCGAAAGCCTTCTGAAAGTCCAAATACACCACATCCACTGGTTCTCCCTTATCTATTTTACCAGTTACATCCTCAAAAAATTCCAGTAGATTAGTCAAAACATGGATTTACAAAAGGTAAATCATGCGAGTTTGGCCGATCCTGTCACTGCTTTCCAAGTGCTCTGCTATTACATCTTTTATAATAGACTCTAGCATTTTCCCCACTACCGATGTCAGGCTTATCGGCCTATAATTCCCCACTTTTTCTCTCCCACCTTTTTTGAATAGTGGGGTAACATTAGCTACCCTCCAATCCATGGGTACTGTTCCAGAGTCTATCGAGTTCTGGAAGATGACCAGCAATGCATCTACTATCTCTAGGGCCACTTCCTTAAGTACCCTGGGATGTAGACCATCAGGCCCTGGGGATTTATCGGCCTTCAGTCCCATCAATTTTCCTAACACCATTTCCCTACAGATACTGATTTCTTTCAGTTCCTCCCTCTCATTAGACCCTATGTTCCCCGGCATCTCTGGGAGGTTATTTGTGTCCTCCTTTGTGAAGACAGAACCAAAGTATGTATTTAGTTGGTCTGCCATTTCCTTGTTTCCCATTATAAATTCCCCTGATTCTGACTGTAAGGGACCTACGCTTGACTTCACCAAACTTTTTCTCTTCACATATCTATAAAAGCTTTTACAGTCAGTTTTTATGTTCCGTGCAAGTTTACTCTCATATATTCTATTTTCCCTTTCTTAATTAATCCCTTTGTCCTCCTTTGTTGACTCCTAAACTGCTCCCAATCCTCAGGACTATTGCTTTTTCTAGCCAATTTATATGTCCTCTCCTTGGATCTTATGCTATTCCTAATTTCCCTTGTTAGCCACGGTTGAGTCACCTTTTTTGTTTTATTTTTATGCCAAACTGGGATGAACAAATTCTGTAGCTCATCCATTCGGTCTTTGAATGTTTGCCATTGCCTACCACCGTCAACCCTTTGAGTGCCATTCCCCAATCAATCCTACCCAACTCGCTCCTCAGACCATCGTAGTTTCCTTTATTTAAATTCAGGACCCTAGTCTCTGAGTCAAATACTTCATTCTCCATCTTAATGAAGAATTCGATCATATTATGATCGCTCCGACCCAAGGGGCCTCTTACAACAAGATTGCTAATTAATCCTTTCTCGTTACATAATACCCAGTCTAAGATGGCCTGATCTCTGGTTGGTTCCTCGACATATTGGTCCAGGAAGCCATCCCGTAAACACTCCAGGAATTCCTCCTCCACAGTATTGTTACTAATTTGGTTGGCCCAATCTATATGTAGATTAAAGTCACCCATGATGACTGCTGTGCCCTTATTGCATGCTTCTTTAATTTCCCTTTTAATGCCATCCCCAACCTCTGCCTTACTGTTTGGAGGTCTATATACCACTCCCACTAACGTTTTCTGCCCCTTAGTATTTCTCAATTCTACGCATACAGATTCCACATCATCAGAGCTAATATCCTTCATTACAATTGTATTAATCCCTTCTTTAACCAGTAATGCTACCCCACCTCCCTTTCCTTTTTGCCTATCTTTCCTGAATATCGAATACCCCTGGATGTTGAGTTCCCAGTCTTGGCCATCCTTGAGCCACGTTGCCGTAATCCCAACCAAATCATATTCGTTTACTTCTATTTGCGCAGCCAATTCATCCACCTTATTACAAATGCTCCTCGCATTAAGACACAAAGCCTTCAGGCTTGTTTTTTTTTAACACTCTTAGACCTATTAGAATTATTATTTATTGTGGCCATGTTTGATTTAAACCGTTGATTTCTCTGACTGCCACTTTTGCTTTTATCCTTCCTATCTTTTGCTTTTATCCCTGTTTTCCTTTCCTCTGTCTCCCTGCTCAGGTTCCCAACCCCTGCCATTTTAGTTTAAACCCCCCCGAACAGTGCTAGCAAACCTCCCCGCAAGGATATTTGTCCCGCTCTGGTTCAGGTGCAACCCGTCCGACTTGTACAAGTCTCACCTTCCCCAGAAGCAGGCCCAGTGATCCAGGAAACTAAAGCCCTCCCTCCTGCACCAACTCTTTAGCCACGCATTCATCTGCTCTATCCTCCTATTCCTATACTCACTAGCACGTGGCACCGGGAGTAATCCAGAGATTACAACCTTTGAGGTCCTACTCTTTAATCTGCTACCTAGCTCCCTAAATTCTTGCTGCAGGACCTCATCCCTCTTCCTACCCATGTCGTTGGTCCCAATGTGAACCACGACCTCTGACTGTTCACCCTCCCCCTTCAGAATGCCCTGCAGCCGTTCAGTGACATCCTTGACCCTGGCACCAGGGAGGCAACAAACCATCCTGGAGTCACGTCTCTGGCCACAAACGCCTATCTGTTCCCCTTACGATAGAATCCCCTACCACTAGTGCTCTCCCACTCTTTTTCCTCCCTTCCTGAGCAGCAGAAGCACCCCTGGTGCCAGGAAGTTGGCTGCTGCTGCCGCCTTCTGATAAGTCATCCCCCTCAACAGTATCCAAATTCGTATACCTGTTTGAAAGGGGGATGGCCACAGGAGTCCCCTGCACTACCTGCCTGTCTCTACTGCTCTGCCTGATGGTCACCCATTTCCCTTCTGCCTGCGCAGCCCTACCCTGTGGTGTGACCAACTCACTATATGTGTTATCCACGACCCTCTCGGCATCGTGAATGCTCCACAACCCATCCATCCGCAGCTCCAGCGCCTCAATACAGCCCGTTAGTAGCTGCAGCTGGATGCATTTCTGGCACACGTGATCATCAGGGACACTGGCAGCGTCCCTGAATTCCCACATAGAGCAAGAGGCGCATAACACGGGGCTGGGCTCCCCTGGCATGACTTACCCCTTTAATTAATTTAAATTAATTCAATACCACCAGTTAAAGATATACTCTAGGGCGCTTATTTACCAACTGTCCCCATTCCTCACAGCTTACTGCCCCACCTAGCTTTGTATCGTCAGCAAACTTGGATACATTACACTCAGTCCCGTCATCTCGGTCATTAATATAGATTGTAAATAGCTGAGGCCCAGCACTGATCCTTGCAGCACCCCGCTAGTTACAGCCTGCCAGCCTGAAAAAGATCTGTTTATCCCTACTCTCTCTTCTGTCCGTTAACCAATTCCCTATCCATGCTACTAAATTACCCCCAACCCCATGAGCCTTAATCTTGTATAATCTTTTATGTGGCACCTTATCGAATGCCTTTTGGAAATCTAAATATTCTACATCCACTGGTTCCCCTTTATCTACCCTGCTAGTTACATCCTCAAAAAAACTCTAATAAATTTGTCAAACATGATTTCCCTTTCATAAAACCATTTTGACTCTGCCTAATCATAATATGATTTTCTCGATACCCTGATATCACTTCCTTAGCAATGGATTCCAGCATTTTCCTGACGACTGATGTCAGGCTAACTGGCCTGTAGTACCCTGTTTTCTCTCTACCCTCCTTTCTTGAACATGACCACTATGCAATCGTACTCCCTAACAGGAAACAGAAATGTCTATGCATATATAAATTGCAGGCATGGTGCCGGTTTATCAAAAAGTCCGGATTACAGAGCGATATAGTTAAAAGGTACGAGAGCTCCATACACAACAACAAATCCAGGCTTCCCTGTTGCTTAGCGACATGTGCAGGAACTCCGGCCACAGACCAAGCGTCCCTGTTGCTTAGCAACAAGTGCACGAACCCCAGTTACACAGCCACAGATCCAGGAACGGCCACTAATATGAAGTAAAACTTACCTGAACCTACTCCTGAATTTTGCCGGTTAACAGAGGTTTCTGGTATATAGAAATAACAAATGACTAAGGGTATGTCATGAGTTTAAAGTAATCTAGTAGTTCTTGATGTGTACTTCATAGCTTCTTGCTGCTTAAGATGCAATCAAAATCACCCAATTTTCTCATAGCCTTTTAGCACAATCCTAGCAGTTGTTTGTATTTAGCATATATTTCCCCACGTGTGTAATCTTTTAAATTTCTAAAAGAGAATCTTGCATTTTTAATTATTTTTTTCTATGCATTGGGCTTTACGTCCAATGGACGTATGACTGCGTATATTTGAACCCCAGTCCTGGTAGACACTCAGTCATATTTAAAAAGTGGCTAAAGCTTCCTTTGGTTGTTCTTTCATGTTTGTTCATTAGCTGAACCTGTATGGAAAATTAGCAGATTTAAAATCAGTGGAAGGAAAGGTTCCACATTTATCAATAAGTTAGGAGGCACAGTAAGTTGGATGGATGCGAGGAGGAAGTTACAAAGGGACATAGACAGACTAAGTGAGTGGACAAAACTATGGCAGATGGAGTTCAATGTGGGGAAGAGTGAGCTCATTCTTTGCTTGTAGTCCCATGAGTTTAGAAGATGGAGGGGTGATCTAAAGGTATTTAAAATGATAAAGGGCAGATACAGAGAAACTATTTCCTCTGGTGAGGAAGTCCAGAACAAGAGGGCACCATCTTAAGAGCTAGGCCATTCACGAGTGAATTTTTGTCGGGTAAGGATATCAAGGGATATGGAACAAAGCCTGGTAAATAGAGTTGAGGTATAGATTAGCCATGATCTAATTAAATGGTAGAACAACGGGCTCGAGGGGCTGAATGACCTAACACAAGTACAACTTGTGGTACAAGTCCTATGATATCCTCCATTATAAAAATCTTCACTGCATCAATAATGGTAAACACTCTAATTACAGCAATTCAAACATATAAGGAGAAAAAATTGCCGGGATATGAGGAAAGAGCGGGGGAGTGGGACTGACTGGATTGCTCTTCGAAAGAGCCGGCGCAGACTCGATGGGCCGAATGGTCTCCTGTGCTGTGATTTGGCAGAATATGGAAATAAATGAACATAAAAAGAAAGCAGTAATTTCAAACCTTGACTCTGTTGGTTTATGGCTTCTCACGAATCCTCCATTTAGATTAGTTGTGAGATCACACCCTGCTCTACATTATCTCTATATTTTTGTATGGGTATTTATAATTTATTAAAATTTAAACCTTTTATCAGCATATCTAACCTGCTATTGTAGACATTGTACATTACTAAATTGACTTGCTTAGATCTTTATATAGAAGGCAATTGATGTAAGAAGCAAACAAATGCTGCAATATAGTCTTAATCTTGATTGGTTAATGCACATGCCAGATGTGGTTAATGCACATGCCAGATGTGAAATTTAATGTGAATTCCAAATGCATTCTGAATTCATATCTAACCAGTGAGGCATGGTATTTCAGTGATGATCTAATGTATCCTATTATTCCCTTGAGGTTTTGTTACTGTATTGGTGAGTTTGGTGAAGGCCACATTACTGGAACAGGTAGAAATGTCCTATTTTTTTAAGAGTCAGCGCAAATGCTTAAAGGATAACTTCTTGCAAATGGTGTATCTGTCACAGCTCTAGCTTTTGCAATTAGTTCATCTTCTGTGGCATTTTCTTGCTATTCCCCTTTCCCGATGGCACATATGTGGCCTCTGCATGTTGCTTTTTCATGATAGCCGCATTGAGATTAAGGACTCTGAAATGCAGAGAATCGCAGGCTTGTACCTGTGTATTGCTGTATGATGCAGGACACTAAACCTCCAACACATTGCACCATTGTTAGTTTTTACTTCAAAGATTCAAATTTGTAGCAGTGATGTAATGACATTAACATATCAGTGATGCCATTACTGCATTATTCTTGCTGGTCTTGGTAATGAAATGATAACCTCCCTCCTGCAGTCATTTCAATAATCATAAAATACTAGCTCCTCGGAGCAGCTTGAGGCTGAGGCACCATTTTAAAGAGACTTAAGTATCCTGCAGATTCATCCAGAAACCTAAGTTTTCAAATGCAGAAACATGGTTGCATAGCTAGAATTGTGAATTGGGAGTTTTCTACTATTACACTTGGGTGTTTAGAATCTAACATTTCGGAATTCTAGAAAAATAAAAAGTGAGACAACATGACATGTCACAATGTAGGCTATCATATATGGTGCATTGTCAGGGATAATTTCATCGTCATTCAAAATTGAGCAAATGGGGGAATTCTGGAACTAATTTAAGGTGATGAAATAAGAGTTCACACAAGATGCGCAGTGCACAATATTAAAGCATACTGACCCGAGGAAGCAACTGCTCCACTAAATACAGCACTTCAAGGCTGGCAGGAAGAAGCTCTGCTCCTGCCAGCCCTGACGCAGTAAATAAATCTAAACTAGATATACAGGACAGAAATTCCCAATACTGCATGCGGATCTCAAACGCATCCGGTAGCTTACTGAAAAATCACGTGAATTTCAGTGGACAGAACATCACGGGCAAAGCAGCACCTGCGATTTTTTGATAAATTGTCACACTGGTGACTTGGGAGTCTTCAAGCATTCAGCAAAACTGTTTCCGCTAGTTAATAAAAAGAAACTGTTTCCAATGGCTGAAGAGTTGATAACCAGAGGGCACAGATTTAAGGTCATTGACAAAAGAACCAGAGGTGACATGAGGAAATACCTTTCTACGCAACGAGTGGTTAGGATTTGGAATGCACTGCCTGATAGGGTAGTGAAAACAGATTCAGTAGTAGCCTTCGAAAGGGAATTGGATAACAAAGCAGAAAAAAATTGCAGAGACATGAGGAAGGAGTGGGACTAACTGGATTGCTTTTCGAAAGAGCCGGCGCAGACTCGATGGGCCGAATGGCTTCCTTCTGTGCTGTACTATTCTATGATTCTATACTTGAAGGGATAATTACTAGTCCTAGCCCCTTTAGGGCTACTCCGGATCAGGCGTATTCCCCAGACGTTCACCTTCAACTAAAGTTAGAGGTAGCCGAATCCTAAAGACGCTTAATTGGGTCTAAAGGTCCAGACTATCTCTCCCTAAAGGAAAGGAACGACCTGAAGATGTTACCGTCCTCCAGATAGCACTTTTAATAAGTTTAACTAGACTGTAACCTACCGGATATTATGAGGGTCCAGATAACTCCCCCAGAATTCTGCAACTCCTCACCAAAGAGTGTACAGAGATTGAATTTGCGAGTTTAATACAGAAGTACTATGTGAGACAATTCTAATAAAATATAGATTTATTAAAGAACCGACATGTAATTACAGCTGGTGATTCAGTCACAACATTAACAGTTCCAAATACAAAAGCTTACAAATCTTATCAGAGATCCTTATTCTCAAATCTTAACTTCGTTACATTTTTACATTTCTTAGTCTATTCCAGGATATCCACCAAAATCAAATACCTTTGATACCCGAGACTCAGAGTTAAAGACTTACAGAACCTGCCTCTGAAGCCTGAGAATTGCTTTGCCCCTTTCAGCGAATCTATCTTCCCATTTGAAAGTTCTATATTTATACCCTTTTTTCAGTGGTATGTCCTTTGAAGTTTTCTGCTGATGTAAGCTAATTATCTCTAGTCATTTTTCTGTTGACCCCTGCTATTCTTAGTCAGTTCAGCTGGTAGCTTGCAGAATTATGGCTGCTGTGTAGGTGTCTCAAGCTTATCATAAATAACGGTTGTAACAGATGTATCTATTTGATGTCATTTTTCTCAGTCTCCTCTTTGTATCTTTTGCATTTAGAACACCTCAACTGGTTGCAATACAGACTTTGTGTCTCCTAGGTGTTCCAAGTTCAACACAAAAACAATGTGATGGCTGGTGCCTCCCGTGTTTCATTTGATGTCAGGTGTTTCTTTTACTTGATGTCATTTTTACAAAGGCACATGTTTCTTTAATGTTCTGTGTTTCTTTCCAAAGTGTTGGTTTATAACACTTAAACTGGGTGTATCATTGTCTTTTTTCCAATGCTGCAAACTTATAGGAACCTCCAATCTGCTGCTTCAATAGGGCTATTGTTTCAGTGTCAACAACTTATATTATCTCAAAAGCCTGTATGCTGTTTACAGCTTTTGATTGTTAAGGCTTCCAGACCCAGTATGTCATGTTTTAATAAAGTCAAAATTCTGTTCATAGGATGGTGTTTTTTTTCCCTGAATATGGCATATTCTTTCACATACTTCACTGTGCAATTATACATCTCAAAGTGCTATCTGCAGATACAACGCAAGTTTTGAAGGCAAATATATAGTTCCGTAATTGTTTCTCACAGTTGAAGTGACGTACTGTAATATGAAATATTCACATATCCACCATTTGGCGTTACTGAGATCTTAGTGTCCACAGGAGCCTCCTGCTGTTGGGATAAGTGTGAAAGGACTATCTGATTACTACATTCCCTTCCTGTGAGGAAGTGCTTGATCTTGCTGGCTATGTATCTGTGGTTCAGAACTTACTATGTGGAGAATTGTGGACTAGAACCTGTATTTTACCGTTTGTGTCTGGAATAAATTTTAGTTAGCTGCTCGGTGTCAACATCATCGAGAAAGTTGGCTGGGAGGAGTGGTTCTGCAATACGATCTGGTAGCCAATGTTCCCTTTTGTTGTGTATTTTGAATGTGTATTAGAATTTTCCCACATGGGATACCATAGTGGTGATTTGCAATGCACTATGGGAAATGTAGTGCATTGAGTGAAGAAGCACATTGTAAATAAAATGGCCGTTAACTAAACTCTCCACCCCGGAGTCCTTCTTAATTGTTATATAAGTAAGGGTATAAAACCCCTTGAGACACAACACCTTTAAGTTGCGCAGCTCTCTGAAGGTCCTGCGCAGCCGGCTTTTAAATAGAAAAACTGCGCATGTGCGATATTTTGAATGGGCCATACAGCTCATTAAAGGGGCTGCGTGGCCCCCAAAATAATTACAGGGAACATAGCGTATGTTGTAGTGCAGGGTGGATTTGGAAACAAACAACACCACCAAAATAACTGTGCGCAGTTGCTCAAAACCAATGACCACGACTTTAGCACTAATCCATACAGATCAGCAATGTACAAATTGAATTGCTGGACATTATGAATGGGCTGTGGTCAGAACAAAATGGCAGACATGACAGAAAAATGCAGTCAGCATTTACCTGGTCACTGGTAGTGTTTTACCCCCACAGGCAGAGATGGTGTTCCCAGCTTTAAAAAATCACATCTCATTTATAATATATAACTGTCTTCGAAAATAGCCCTGGCATATAAGCATGCTAAGAAACCATCAGAAGACACTATCATTAACTTATAGATGCTATAACAGTTGTGCCATTTTAACAGTGTACATTCATTCAACTCCCTCACACCATAGAGGATTCGTACCAAGATTCTCTACTTAAAAATCAACAAAAGTAAAAACAGAAAGATGTTGGGTTGATCTTTCACATTTTTTACAAAAGGTTAAAACTGCTTAGAATCGTAGAAACTTATGGCACAGAAGGAGGCCATGCTTCTTTGGCATTAATCCAAAGGATAAATTGTGCTGTTTTTGTAGAAATTTCTAATCCGCCCCCTGCTTTTGAGTTGTTTGATTATAGCAGGAGAGATGGTTAACTGTAATGTTGTTTGCTACATTGTTATTGCATATATTTAACTTAGGGTTCCATTAAACTGTAATGACTGATCAGTGAGCCATAAAACAAATACAGATGTAATTTCTCAGCACAGAGCATCAGATGGTAGAATTAACATTCATTAGAATGTGAAGTTCCTACTTCTGATGGAGTAATGCTTTAAAAACCACATTCTTCAAAATGTTTACAAAATCATTGCAGGGTTATTTTAATACTTAGTTTTGTTGTCATATTTCTTTGAATAAAGCAATATGCTCCAGTTTCTCCGCTCCTCTGCTGAGAGTGGTGATTCATTCTGGGGTGAGGTCCCGCAGGTGCTGGGCAATCCCTGATGCCTCACCCACGTTGCCATTCTTCAGGTACGAGCGTAAGCAATGAGTGTCCGCAGGATGTCCATGTGGCGCAGCACAGCTGAGCCTGAGTCTATCCTCTCTTTACTCCACAAGCACATGTTCCAGTAGGTGGTCACTGGATAGCAATCTGGAGCCAGAACCCTGACTATATTTTCCTCCCCAGCCCAGTTCAGTGGAAGCAATTGTGCCAACTGCTGGGACCATGGGCCTTCCACACCAGACAGGACATGTCCCCACGAATGGTGTATTTTGTAGAATAGCTCTGGCTGTTCTACAAAATATGGCACTATAATGTAATTTGAAAAGATGGCACTATGCAATGTAATTTGGCTGATGTCTCAGTTGGGTCTATTACCTTGGCAAGGCATAATGACTTTTTTGAGTCCTGTGAACTGGACTAGAACCCCAGAGGTAGAGTTCAAATCCCACCATGGAAAGTTGTAAAACTGAATACAATAAATCTGGTAATTTGTGGGCTAGCACCAGAAGAAAATGTCCATGAAAGCTGTTGGACTGCAGTATGAAAGCATCCTGACAAACTGTATCACAGTATGGTATGGCAGCTGTAGCTACTGTGACCGGAAAGCCCTGCAGCGGGTAGTCAAAACTGCCCAACGAATTACCGGCACCCGGCTACCGACCATAGAGCACATATACCAGAAACGCTGTTGACGGAGGTCACGGTCCATCATCAAAGACCCTACCCACCCCAGCCACAGTCTGTTCGCCCTCCTGCCATCTGGGAGACGCTACAGATGCATTCGCACCCGTACGACCAGATTTAGGAACAGCTTCTTTCCCAGGGCTGTCATCCTACTGAACTCCACAAATAAACTCTAAAGCCTGCACATCTGCCAATGCACTTTATTAGGGTTATGTTTATGTTAATATACTACAAACCAAATGTATGTTGAATGTTTAAATGTCTTAATCCAAATGTACACTCTCGGGAGCCGCAAGCCTACATTTCGTTGTAGTGCACTTGTGCACTAACAATGACAATAAAAGTTGATTTGATTTTGATTTGATTTTTTAAAGACCTGACCAGTTCACTGCTGCCCTTCAATTCACTGACGTGACTATTCCAACGCACTCCTGGCCGGCCTCTCTAGTTCTACCCTCCATTAACTTGAGGTCATCGAAAACTGCCGCCCGTGTACTAACTCGCACCAAGTCCCGCTCACCCATCTCCCCTGTGCTCGCTGACCTGCATTGGCTTCCAGTTAAGCAACGCCTCAATTTTAAAATTCTTATCCTTGTTTTCAAATTCCTCCCTAGCTCTGTAATCTCCTCCAGCCCTATAATCCCTCTAGACCTCTGTGCTCCACCTATTCTGGCCTTTTGAACATCCCCGAATTTAGATGCTCCACCATTAGCAATCATGCCTTCAGCTGCCTAGGTCCTAAGCTCTGGAATTCCCTCCCTAAATCTCTCCGCCTCCACTTCTCTTTCCTCCTTTAAGATGCCCCTTAAAACCTACCTCTTCAACCAAGCTTTTGGTCATCTGCCCTAACATCTCCTTATATGGGTTGGTGTCAATTTTTTTTTTGATAACACTCGTGTGAGAACCGCCTTGGGACGTTTTATTACGTTAAAGACGCTATATAAATACAAGTTATTACCTACTTGGTCCGGGCTACACGCGACTGTAGTGATCAATAGCATGTCATTCTATAGTGAACACTAGGTGGAGCTGTATATAGCTGTATGTATAAGACTACACTACCCAGCTATATATTATATTAAGACTACATTACCCATGAGGCTAGGCTACCCACAAGGCAGCAGTCAAGATGGAAGCCTCTACAAGATGCTGTACAAATCCACATGTGCTCAATAAAATAACTAGCAAAAGCTAGCTGTGTTCATAATAAGAATGTCTATTTATTAATGAACATAACAGCGACCCCAGTCCATATAATGTGGTTTACTCTTAATGCATTCAAGATAACTAGTGAGGGGCAATTAAGCGCTGCCTTGTTGATGTCGCCCACGCCCAAGAAGAAAAACAAAACAATGCTCCATCTTCAAACTATAAAAACTTTACTACATCTTTTTTGTATGAAATTTTAAATAGGAAAATATTTGACATTTAAAATGGACCTCGGCTTCTCTTCCCCCTCAATATTTCTCCCTCGCTCTTGTTCAGTATATCTTCCTTTGTCAGCTTTCTCATTATTTATTGCTGCTGCTGCAGCCTTTTTACTTTCTGAGGAGAGAGTGCTGAGGGCGGGTTCCCACTCTCCCTGAAGTCTGCCACATTTACTGTTGGCGTCAACTTGGACATACTAATTGGCTGGGACAGTTGGAAATTTTAGTGAGAGACGGGACTGAGTCCTGGATTGATGCCATCAGCTCCAAAGGAAATGGATGAGGTATGTGAACTACCCACATGTTCAGATCTCTCTCTTTCTCTCTACCGAGGTTTCTGCTCCCAGACCTGAATGATTAACTTCTAATGTGGCAGTTACACTAATAGTCTTGTGTGGGGCTCTTTCCGCATGTGCATTTTGCTTTTTGTTCCTCATCGGGATACTTGCATAGGAAAGTCAGCTGCCTGGATGGCAGTCAAGAAGTATGGGAGGAAGTGATCCAGGGTGTTCAAAGGGCCTGTGGGGTGCTTTGTCCTGTCGGAGCATTGTTGGCTGTCACGGCAGCTGCACCCAGGAGATTTATTTTTGCAAATATGATTGGGTATAATCTTTTTTGGTGGAATGTGATTGGGAGAAAGGTTTTGTGCAATAATAACAAAGGCAGAATATAACCTATTAGAAATCAGGAAAAACATAGCAAGTTAAACATTTAACCAATGAGGATGAAGAAGAAAGGTGATTGGTTCAACAGAAAGCAGGCTTGACAGTTATGACATAGATGATTGACTTGATGTACATGGCAGACACAAAAAATTGGTACATCAGGATACTTTACCTTCAGTGCTGTTGTTTTTGTCCAGATGTGATTGCTTCTAGGAAGCTGGCCGCAGTAGGAAGCCTGGTTTCATCCAGCCCGCTTGCTGATTCTTTGGAAGTGATTCCAGTACCTGCAGTAAAGATGATTCATTATTCATGTCCTCTCACTGAAAAACAGATGAAAATTTAAATAGTCAGTTCCATTAAAGTGCCACATCGAGTGTCCAAAACGAGGACTTTTCCATGTTATTGTATGCTTGTTCTGTCTTTTTGAGAGAGAAAAGTGTCACCTCCCTCAAAATATATACGCCACAATCATGTTGCACCATATCAGTGCACCACATAACTTACTGAGTGAAGAAGTTAGAGGTAGTGTTAAGATTTTGCAACTAGTGGGTTTTAGTCACATGGAGAATGCAAAGTTAACTTTGTTCTCAGTTAAAAGTGAGACGTCGATCACTTTTAGTTTTCTTTTAACTTGGCGTCAAGTGCGTCCCAAAATTCCGAGCCATTTGTAGCTCTTTTTGCTTTTAATTCTTTTCCATTCCTCTTCTGAGGCACTTACTCATGCTGGGATATGGTTCCACAAGTATGAGAAACTCTTCAGAACATGGCCATTCTTCATGCATGACCCTCGAGTGTGCGTGTGTGTGTACAAGTATGAGGAACCCTTTAGAACATGTGTGTGTACGCATTTGCTTGCGGGCAGGCTATTCGACCATGTGGAATGGTTAACCGAGCCAAGCTTGATCCTCTTCTCACCCAATATCCACAAATGGGCATTTGTAGCAATCCCAATTGGCAGTGGGAACGCTAGCTGATTTTTGCACCTTCTTTAGGGCAGAGACGAGCTGTAATTCCCTCACTACTGCCTCAAGCTAACAGCACAGGGTAGAGATTGAACAACAGCTTCCAATTTACATAGCGCCTTTAATGTAGCGTAATAAGGTGCTTCACAGGACTGTAATCAGACAAAAATTGACACTGAGCCAAAGAAGGAGCCATTAGGACAGGTAACCAAAACCTTGGTCAAAAAGAGAGGTTTTATGGAAGTCCTAAAGGTGAAGAGGCAGGGAGGTTTAGGGAGGGAATTCCAGAACTTGGGGCCTAGGCAGCTGATGGCACAGCTGCCAGTGGTGGGACAAAGGATGTGGGGGATGCACAAGCGGCCAGAATTGGAGGAATGCAGAGTTCTCGAATGGTTGTAGTGCTGAAGGAGGTAACTGACATAGGGAGGGGCGAGGCCATGGAGGGATTTGAACACGAGGATGAGAATTTTAAAATCAAGGTGTTTGGTAACTGGGAGCCAGTGTAGGTCAGCAAGCACAGGGGTGATGGGTGAATGGGATTTGGTGTGAGTTAGGATACGGGAAACAGAGTTTTCAATGAGCTTAAGTTTATGGAGGGTGAAAGTTGGGAGGCCAGCCAGGTGAGAATTCGAATAGTCGAGTCTGGAGGTAACAAAAGCATGGGTGAGGGTTTCAGCAGCAAATAGGCTGTGGCAGAGGTGGAGACGAGCGATATTATGGAGTGGGAAGCAGGAGGTCTTGGTGATGGAGAGGATATGGGTTTGGAAGCGCAGGGTCAAATCCGGCACAGACACGATGGGCTGAATGGCCGCCTCCTGTGTCGTAAATTTCTATGAAATCGGATGCTGAGGTTGCAAACAGTCTGCTTCAGCCTGAGACAGTGACCAGGGAGGGGGATGAAATCGATGGCTAGGGAACAGAGTTTTTGGCTTTAAGAATTTGCTGGTCTGTATGGCTTCGTTCCACACTGAGTGGTGCATTTGCCATCGGGGGTGCTGTTACACTGTTTTAATGTAAATCTGGGGCCAAGGAACATATGTTACGCATTTATTTTATTTATGCGCTTTTATTAAATATGAATTAAATGACTGTTTTATGTATGATCATCTATAAATTATGTTGCATAACATTTCTTTTACTCATTTTGTGAAACAGAAATTGCTGTGTGACAGATTTTGCCTGATTGTGCTATTGTTCTACACCCACATCCTATTCAAACAAAATTTTTTAAAAATGTTAATGAGTGTGCAAGAAGTATGGAAATAATAGCAGGAATATTTTTCTCATTTTTTAATTTTGTGTTTTCTGTAATTTGATATCATTGGTGGTGAAATTGCAAATACTGTCTTCTGCCAGCAGAAATCTACATAATAAAAGCAGACTGCAACTGAATATTGGCACTATCTGTGACCTGAGTGGGAGGCTGCGGTTTGGAGTCCCACTCTGTTCCTGATCTGAACTTTGCTAATTAGCGAGGCACTGCACACCGATTACATATAGGAACAGGTGTAGGCCATTCAGCCCCTTGAGTCTGTTCTGCTATTCAATTAGATCTTGGCTGATCTATACTTCAACTCCATTTACCGGCCTTTGTTCCATATCCCTTGATACCCTTACCGAAACAATTATCAATCTCCGTCTTCAAAATTTCACTTGACCTAGCATTCTCTAAAAGATCCTAATCATTGTATGAATACTTTGTAAAATCAGATCCTGAATACTACCAATTTAATTTCTTGAGGAATGTCCCACAAAGTTTCTCCCTGCCTCCCCCCCCCCCCCCCCCAAGGAAAATCAAACAAAAGTGCAGAATGCCTATCCAATCCTACATTATACATCATCCTTCCTTCAGCTGAGCTGTTAAATTGCGGCCTTGTTTGCCTATACAGGTAGACGGTGAAGATCCCATGGCCTTCTTTGAAGAAGAGCAATGAGTACTCTCAGTGCCCAGGTCAACATATCTCCCTTGACCAACACCACCAAAAACAGATTAATTAGTCATTCATCTCATTGTTGTTTCTGGGCCCTTGCTGTGCACAAGGTTGCATAACATTAAGAACATAAGAAATAGGAGCAGGAGTAGGCCAATCGGCCCCTCGAGCCTGCTCCGCCATTCAATAAGATCATGGCTGATCTGATCCTAACCGCCAATCTACTATCACAGAACCATCTCCTGAATCTAACAGAATTAGACACACGAAATAGGAGCAGGATCAGGCTACACGGCCCCTGGACCCGCTCCGCTACCCACAGGGCCATGTCCGATCCGAACCTAGACTCATGTCCAAATTCCTGCCCGCTCCCCGTAACCCTTAATTCCCTTTACTTCTAGGAAACTGTATTTCTGTTTTAAATTTATGTAATGACGTAGCTTCTACAGCTTTTTGGGACAGCATATTCCATGGACCTACCACCCTCTGAGTGAAGTAGTTCCTCCTCATCTCAGTTTTGAAAGAGCAGCCCCTTATTCTAAGACTATGCCCCCTAGTTCTAGTTTCACCCATCATCGGGAACATCCTCCCCGCATCCACCCGATCCAACCCCTTCACAATCTTATATGTTTCAATAAGATCGCCTCTCATTCTTCTGAACTCCAATGAGTAGAGTCCCAATCTACTCAACCTCTCCTCATATGTCCATCCCCTCATCCCCGGGATTAACCGAGTGAACCTTCTTTGTACTGACTCGAGAGCAAGTATGTCCTTTCTTAAGTATGGACACCAAAACTGTACGCAGTATTCCAGGTGCGGTCTCACCAATACCTTGTACAACTGAAGCAATACCTCCCTATTTTTATATTCTATCCCCCTAGCAATGAAAGCCAACATTCCATTGGCCTTCTTAATCACTTGCTGCACCTGCATACTAACCTTTTGAGTTTCGTGCACCAGAACCCCCAGATCCCTTTGTACTTCAGTACTTTCCAGTTTCTTGCCATTAAGATAATAACTTGCTCTACTGCACTATGTAGTTCATTCTATGTTTTGCGGTGGTGTTTGAAATCAAGATCCAGGGCTAGTAAAGGAATCCATTTTGTATTTAGCTGTATCGTTAAACATCTAAAAATTTAAAAGCCTGCAGAAGGTTAGCCTAACATGGGGGGGAATCTGGAACTCGGGGGCATAATTTCAGAATAAGGGGGCACCCTTTTAAATCGGAACTGAGGAGGAATTTCTTCTGAGGGTTGTGAATCTTTGGAATTCTCTTCCCCAGAGAGCTGTGGAGGCTGGGTCATTGAATATATTTAAGGTGGAGATAGACAGATTTTTGAAAGATAAGGGAGTCGAGGGTTATGGGGAGCGAGCAGGAAAGTGGCGTTGAGGCCAAGACCAGATCAGCCATGATCTTATTGAATGGCGGAGCAGGCTCGAGGGGCCGAATGACCACCTCCTGCCCCTACGTCTTATGTTCTTATGTAACATCTGTTGTTGGGAAATTACTAGAGTCTATAATTAAAGAGAGTGACTAAACACCTTGAAAATTTTCAGCTGATCAGAGAGAGCCAGCATGGATTTGTGAAAGGTAGGTCATGTCTGATGAACCTGATTACATTTTTTGAAGAGGTGACTAAAGTAGTGGACAGGTGACTGTCTATGAATATTATTTATATGGGTTTCCAGAAGGCATTTGATAAAGTCCCTCATAAGAGACTGTTAGCTAAAGTTGAAGATCAGAGAATTTAAGGCAAATTATTGCCCTGGTTATGAAACTGGCTGAGCGGCAGGAGACAGAGAGTAGGGATAATGGGCAGGTCCTCTAACTGGCAGGATGTGACTAGTGGTGTCCTGTGTTGGGGCCTGAACTAATCACTGTATTTATTAAGGACTTGGATGATGGGAAAGAAAACCACATATCAAAGTTTGCCGATGACACAAAAATAGGTGGCATTGTAAGCAGTGTAGATGAAAGCATAAAATTACAAAGAAATATTAACGGATTAAGTGAATGGGCAAAACTGTGGCAAAAGGATTTCAGTGTAGGTCATCCGCTTTGGACCTAAAACAATACTTTCTAAATGGTGAAATGCTAGAAACAGTGGAGGTCCAAAGATATTTGGGGATCCATGTACATAGATCATTAAAATGTCATGGACGGGTACAGAAAATAATCAAAAAGGCTATTGAAATGCTGGCCGTTATATCTAGAGGACTGGAATACAAGGGGGTAGAATTTATGCTGCAGCTGTACAAAACCCTGGTTAGACCACACCTGGAGCACTGTGAGCAGTTCTGGGCACCACACCTTAGGAAGGATATATTGGCCTTGGAGGGAGTGCAGCGTAGATTTGCCAGACCTCCAAATTAAAGGTGTTGCTATGGGAACCCGCAAGGGTCCCAGCTATGCCTGCCTTTTCTTGGGATATGTGGAACATTCTTTGTTCCAGTCCTACTCCGGTCCCCTCCCTCACCTCTTTTTCCGGTACATTGATGACTGTATCGGTGCCATTTCCTGCTCTTTTTTCCATTAATTTTATTTATTTTTATTATATATATTTTTCTCTCTCCCACATGGCAGCTGTCTTTCATTCTGTGCCATTTACACTTCATCTAGAGCCATCTTTTGTTTCTTAACTTGTCCCATTACCATCGCCTTTTGCTTCGCACCATCTCTTAATTTCTCCTGCCTTCCACCCTATCACAGACCTTCCCTTTTGTTCTTTCCTCCCCTCCTCCCTTTCCCTGCCCCTGCACTTGCTTAAAAACCTGTTCCATCTCCATCTTTTTCCAGTTCTGACGAAGGGTCATCGACCTGAAACGTTAACTCTGTTTCTCTCTCCACAGGTGCTGCCTGACCGGCTGAGTATTTCCAGCGTTTTCAGTTTTTATTTGCCAGAATGATACCTGAACCCCAAGGGTTAAATTATGAGGAGATTTTACACAAACTAGGGTTATATTCCCTGGAATTTAGATGGTTAAGGGGTTATTTGTTTGAAGTTTTCAAGATATTAAGGGTATCTGATAGGGTAGCTAGAGTGAAACTATTTCTGCTGGTTGGGGAGTGTAGGACTAGGGGACATTGTCTTAAAAATTAGAGCCAGGCCTTTCAGGAGTGAAGTTAGGAAACACTTGTACACACAAAGGGTGGTAGAAGTTTGAAACTCTCTTCCGCAAACAGCAATTGATGCTGGATCAGTTGTTAACTTTCTATTTGTGCTGTCAACTCATCTATCTTGTTCCGAATGCTGCATGCGTTCAGATATAGAGCTTTTAATTTTGTCTTTTTACCATTTTTCCCTACTCTGACCCCTCTTTCTGATGCACTCTTATGTGTATACGCTCTGTCCCTTCCTGTCACACTCTGGTTATCATTACCCCTATCGCTACCCTGCACTTTTGCCTTCTAATTTTTCTTTGACTTTTTTAATTTCCGCTCAGCGTATCCCTCCACCGCCCCCCCCCCCCCCACTATTTAGTTTAAAGCCCTATCTACAGCCCTGGTTATTCGATTTGCCAGGACACTGGTCCCAGCCTGGTTCAAATGAAGCCTGTCCCAACGGAACAGCTCCATCTTCTCCCAGTACTGGTGCCACTGCCCCAGGAATCAAAACCCATTTCTCCCATACCAATCTTTGAGCCACTTGTTCATCTCTCTGATCTTATTGACCCTATGCCAATTTGCACGTGGCTCAGGTAGTAATCTAGAGATTATTACCTTTGTGGTTCTGCTTTTTAATTTAGCCCCTAGCTGCTCATACTCCCTCAGCAAAACCTCTTTGTCCTACCTATGTCGTTGGTACCTACATGGACCACGACAACTGGATCTTTCTCCTCCCACTCTAAGTTCCTCTCCAGCCCAGAGCGTCCAGGTAACTCTCCCCCTCCCTGATGTGTCTCAGTGTTTGAAGCTCGGTCTCCAGCTCATCAACACGGAGCCGACGTTCCTCGAGCAACCAAAACTTACTGTAAATGTGGTTGCCGTGGACCTCGATGCTGTCCACCAGTATGCCTCAAGACTAAGTTATTTGTAGCAAAGCTGAAATATAGTGCATTCTATGCTTTGCTAGAACCTAAATGCCTGCTAGCCTTGGGTGATAGATGTTTGGAAGATCTTGATAAAGATTAGTGAGAACTAGTGTAAAGTGCATCAAGGTGATGTGAAATAATATTGTTAGAAAGTTATAAAAATGTTGAAAAATGGCTGGAATGTGCATTCTTCTAAAGCAAAACATCTCTTGTAATCGTGGTGTTGGGTGTGAATGTGTTTATTTAACCCTTAGTAAATATTCAAGTGTTTGACTCTGAACTCGTTCTTGGCACATAGACATAGGACTGCAGCCTCTGTCTGTATTAGTACAAATACATTTGTAACAGTGTTTCTGACACACATGATCAGGTTGCTAAATTAAAGTTACCCAGTGACTCAAGTGAGTTTATCCAGTGAGTTTATCCAGTGAGTAACTGAGCCATACACCCGGCTACCGACCATAGAGCACATATACCAGAAACGCTGTTTACGGAGGTCACGGTCCATCATCAAAGACCCTACCCACCCCAGCCACAGTTTGTTCGCCCTCCTGCCATCTGGGAGACGCTACAGATGCATTCGCACCCGTACGACCAGATTTAGGAACAGCTTCTTTCCCAGGGCTGTCATCCTACTGAACTCCACAAATAAACTCTAAAGCCTGCACATCTGCCAATACACTTTATTAGGTTTATGTTAATGTATTACAAGCCAAATGTATGTTGAATGTTTAAATGTCTTAATCTAAATGTACACTCTTGGGAGCCGCAAGCCTACATTTCGTTGTACTGCACTTGTGCACTAACAATGACAATAAAAGTTGATTTGATTTGACAAGAGTCCCAGGTTTTATCCCCGTTGAACTTGATTATCAACGAGGGTGATATCAGGGCTTCAGCACCTTTGGGTTAAGAAGGGGGAAAGGCAGACAAGGTTCCTGATGGCAATGCATGTGTGTGAACATCGGGTGAGGGCAACATTAGGCTCACTCATGGTCAAGGCTTACATATGACCAATAGCTGTTAGGGTTAACACTGTCACGAGAAGTGGGGATATGCAAAAATGGTTATTTTGGCATGATATTTCCATGATCTCGAGGTGGGGTTTAGGACTGATTGTATTCCATACAGCATCTTTACAAAACAAGATATTTCAGCTTTTTTATAAATCCATTAGTTAGCACAACTTTTACTGTTTTTACTTTTGTATTTATCTACTATTCTGGAACAGAGGTGAACAATTCCTTCTGATCTCGTCTTGCTTGAGGCATGTTAACTTTATACTCATCTTCTAGTTCTATATTCATAGTCTAACTTATTAACAGGCTTTTATTTGCTTTATCCAATCCTGCCAGCATTTTAAAAATTAAATCATGCGTCCTCTCAGTCTTCTCTTTAATAAAAACAAGATTAACTCTGTCTTTCTTTGTACAGTAGTTCAGCATGTTAAGTACCTGAATCTTCATTGTCACTCTTCTTTCAATCTACTCTAATAGCCTTTTGAAAGTGGGGTGCCCTAAACTGCACATACTGATCCAAATGTGGCCTCACCAATGACCGATGTAAAGTGAGAGTAATGTGCTAAAACCTACAGTCAAAATACCCTAGCGATGCAGCGCAGTAGTTGGTTACACTTCACAAAATCACAATTATGGATGAGGGATGCCATTTGCGTATCCTAGGATAGTTCTGGATGGATGAACTAGAATACCCCATTGCAGCATCCAATTGGTTGTGTAAAGATTCCGTGGTTTTTGCATCCACTACCCAATCTGGAAATTCATTCCATGCATTGATCACTCTTTTTATGTGAAGAAGAATTTCATCATATCCATTCTAAAATGCCTTTTCTAATTTGAATCTGGGCCCCCCCTTATCCTACCTATGCAATTTACTTGAAAGTAATTTTACAGGTTTACTTTTTCCACACTATTAACTATATTATGCATTGCTAGAAGATAACCTCTTGGAAATCTCCTTTCACGTCTGAGCCCAAGTTTCTTCAATCTCTCCTTAAACCTCTGATACTAGGAATCAGCTATGAGGCTCTTCTCTGCACTGCCACCATTGCTTGAATGCCTCTTGAATATCTGCTGCACATTGAGTAGGTATGTCTAATAAAAGCCAGTAATTGCCCCCAATTCTTTTCCTTTTTCCCTCATTGTTAAAAAATATCCCTTCATTGGTCCATGTTCCAGCGTGACCCTTACATTATATTGATCTAAAATTCTATCAGCCATTCCTTAGCCCGTTCACTTAATTGGTTTAGATCTCTGGATGCCATCTCAGTTTTTCTGGCACATTATCTGGCTACATAGCTTGGCGGTATGAGCAGATGTTTTAAGATTGATGGATGAGCAAGTACTCATATCATTTATGAACAAATTTAAAACCATGCTCAGAACAGATCCTGTGGCACTCCACTTGGCCCCAAAAGAGCTCTCCCATTTATGATCATCTTCTGTTTTCAATTGTTACCTGAATTTTCAATTAGCCATTATTTACGCAATCCTTAATCCTTCTCGGCCTCAGATATGTGGATGCTTATCAAATCCCTTCTAAAAATCCAATGAGCGTATATCCACTGGGTTGCCCTCGACAGTCAATTTAGTTACCACCTCAAAATGATTCTTGTGGATGAAGCATCATCTGTAGTATTCTTTATGGATCTGTACATTAACAACGGCCAATAAAACACTCATGAGCATTCTCCCCACTACTGCATTAGGATAACTGGTGCATCATTTCCTCGATTATACTTCACTCTTTTGGGGAATGCTGGCAAGATTGAACATATAAATAGACTGTAAGGAAGTAAAGAAAAACGCTCCCTCGCTATGTTGGAGGCTGAATTTTGTCTATTTGCTGGTCAACGTAATGCACAAATGAAATGTTCCTAAGCCTCTCCAAAAGGTGCTCATACTGCATTTTTCTGTGTGGGCCTCTCTGTCTTAATCATAATCTTAAATGGTATCTTTATAGTTTAAAGGTGTGGTACCAAGCAACAAAATGGATTTCCAAATTACAGTAAAAAATGGCCAAATACTCCTTTGGGATTGGGAAAAGAAAATGCTCATCAAATGGAATGCCTACAACAAAGCAGGGTAAGATACTGTGGTGGTTGGTCTTTTAAGTATTTTGGCTTGCATCCAGCGCAGGAAAACATGATCAATTATCACAGTTCTGTAAATACTTTGGAATTAATTTAGTGATGGTTAAATAGGAAAGGAGGGAAAGCAGTTTGGGATAAGTGCAGTACATTCAGAACTGAGGATGAAATAAACCACTTGGGAGACATATAGCATTTCTTCAAAGAACACAAATGCACTTATTTTCTGAAAGTTAATGAGATGAAATATCTGTGCTTGTAATTGCACTGTTCGAAGTCCATACATGGATTGAGAAACTAGTTCAAGAATATTCATGTTCTCCATTTTCCCCAATTTCCTTCCCTCGCTTCCTCTTCTGCTGAAGAAATTGACTCCTTGCTGGGGTCCTTAACAGAATCCTGTAGTAGTTCACCCAGTTGGTTGTTCATTAAGCCTGGACTCTTGTGTGTTGGCAGGCTATTGGTCCACAGGGGGTATCACAGCTGAGAATGAGCTTGTTATCACCCAACATCTACACATCTTTCCAGCAGGGATCACTGTACAGCAGTTGCTAATTCCTAACCGCGGAGTGCTGAGGTTAATTGGAGCACGCCTACCACCAACCTGGCTGAGATCAACTAACTCGGCATAGAAGGGGGATTTGCACATGGGATCTTTCTGGTCTGTATAACTCAGCTACTCACCATCCTAACCAACTGACCTGACAGAAGAGCTTTCTTGTTCAAAAATAGAAATGCAATTTACTTGATGGATGGAGAGCTTTGTTATGCCTGAGAAAGGAAAATGTCTGTGCAGTTTTTTAATAGGATGACTTTACATAGAACAATCTGTTTTAAAATTGACTCCAATTAGCTACAGTTCAGATATATAGGCCCGGATTATGCATCAAGAATAATGGTGAGGCTATCAGCGCTCACCTTTATTATGGAGTAAATCGGACAGCAACTTCCGGAGTCCGGACATGTGCAGTTAAATGTGGAAATCCGGAAGTTGCTGTCTGATTTGCCCTGCTGCTCCGCTCCACTGGTACCTCACCAAGAGACCCATCATTGAAATCCATGTAAGAACGTAAAGTTGCTGTACTTACCCACGAGTTGCCCACTAAACATGCCAGAAAAAGTTAGGGCTGATGCATTCAGGTGTAAGTGAATTCTTAATGAAGTGATAAGTCTTAATTACTGCCAAACAACCTCTCCGACCCTGAAAATGTAATTTTATAAGTGTGGAGTCTCAATCCTTCAGAATTTAATTAAAATATATTTTTTTTCTTTGTCCCCTTTTATCTCTGGCATACAGTGGGAAGGAGTGGCCTTGGGAGTCCTCAACATTGACTCCGGACCCCATGAAGTCTCATGACTTCAGGTCAAGCATGGACAAGGAAACCTCCTGCTGATTACCACCTACCACCCTTTTTCAGCTGATGAATCAGTACTCCTCCATGTTGAACACCACTTGGAAGAAGCACTGAGAGTAGCAAGGGCACAGAACGTACTCTGGGTGGGGGACTTCAATGTCCATCACCAAGAGTAGCTCGGTAGCACCACTACTGACCGAGCTGGCCGAGTCCTGAAAGACATAGCTGCCAGTCTGGGCCTGTGACAGGCGATGAGAGAACCAACACAAGGGAAAAACCTACTTGACCTTGTCCTCACCAATCTACCTGCCGCAGATACATCTGTCCATGACCGCATTAGTAGCAGTGACCACCGCACAGTCATTGTGGAGACGAAGTCCCGTCTTCACACTGAGGACACCCTCCATCGTGTGTGGCACTACCACTGTGCTAAATGGGATAGATTCCGAACAGATCTAGCAGCTCAAAACTGGGCATCCATGAGGCACTGTGGGCCATCAGCAGCAGAATTGTATTCCATCACAATCTGTAACCTCATGGCCCGGCATATCCCTCACTCTACCATTACCATCAAGCCAGGGGATCAACCCTGGTTCAATAAGGAGTGCAGAAGAGCATGCCAGGAGCAGCACCAGGCGTACCTAAAAATGAGGTGCTAACCTGGGGAAGCTGCAACACAAGACTACATGCATGCTAAAAAGAGGAAGCAGCATGCTATAGACAGGGCTAAGTGATCCTACAATCAATGGATCAGATCAAAGCTCTGCAGTCCTGCCACATCCAGTTGTGAATGGTGGTGGACCATTAAACAACGAACTGGAGGAGGAGGCTCCATGAATATCCCCATCCTCAATGATGGTGGAGCCCAGCATGTGAGTGCAAAAGACAAGGCTGAAGCGCTTGCAACCATCTTCAGCCAGAAGTGCCGAGTGGATGATCCATATCGGCCTCCTCCTGAGGTCCCCACCATCACAGAAGCCAGTCTTCAGCCAATTCGATTCACTCCACGTGATATCAAAAAACAGCTGAGCGCACTGGATACTGCAAAGGCTATAGGCCCTGACAACATCCCGGTTGTCGTGCTGCAGACTTGCGCTCCAGAACGAGCCACGCCTCTAGCCAAGCTGTTCCAATACAGCTACAACACTGGCATCTATCCGACAATGTGGAAAACTGCCCAGGTATGTCCTGTCCACAAAAAGCAGGACATATCCAATCTGGCCACTTACCTCCCCATCAGTCTACTCTCAATCATCAGCAAAGTGATGGACGGTATCTTCGACAGTGCTATCAAGCGGCACTTACCAATAACCTGCTCACTGATGCTCAGTTTGGGTTCCACCAGGACCACTCACTCCAGACCTCATTACAGCCTTGGTCCAAACATGGACAAAGGAGCTGAATTCCAGAGGTGGGGTGAGTGAATAAAAATTTTTTTTTCAAAAGTTTATCAAACAGTTCTTTATTCCAGTCCTACTCCGTTCCCCTCCCTCACCTCTTTCTCCAATACATTGATGACTGTATCGGTGCTGTTTCCTGCTCTCGCCCTGAACTAGAAAATTTCATTCACTTTGCTTCCAATTTCCACCCTTCCCTCACCTTCAAATGGTCCATCTCCGACTCTTCCTTTCCCTTCCCGACTTCTCTGTCTCCATCTTTGGGGATAGGCTATTGACAAACATTCACTATAAGCCCACTGACTCCCACAGCTACCTGGACTACACTTCCTCCCACCCCGCTTCCTGTAAGGACTCTATTCCATTCTCCCAGTTTCTCTGCCTCCACCGCATCTGCTCTGACGATGCCACCTTCCATACTAGTACTTCCGACATGTCTTCCTTTTTCCTCAACTGAGAATTCCCCTCTACCATGTCCGTTCTATTTTCCGCACGTTTGCTCTCACCCCTTCCCCTCCCTCCCAGAACCATGATAGGGTTCCCCTTGCCCTCGCCTTTCACCCCACCAGCCTCCACACTCAACGGATCATCCTCCGCCATTTCCGCCACCTCCAGCGTGATCCCACCACCAAACACATCTTCCCCTCACCTCCCCTTTCAGCATTCCGAAGGGACCGCTCCCTCCACGACACCCTGGTCCACTCCTCTATCACCCCCAACACCCCTTCTCCTTCGCTCGGCACCTTCACATGCAAGCGCAGGAGAAGCAACACGTGCCCTTTCACCTCCTCCCTTCCCACTGTCCAGGGCCCCAAACACTCCTTCCAGGTGAAACAGCGATTTACTTGTTGTACTTGCAATTTAGTATACTGCATTCGCTGCTCACGATGCGGTCTCCTCTACATTGGGGAGACCAAACACAGATTGGGTGACCGCTTTGTGGAACACCTCCGTTCAGTCCGTAAGGGTGACCCCGAGCTTCCGACGCCTGTCACTTTAATTCTCCGCTCTACTCCCACTCAGATCTCTCCGTCCTCGGCCTCTTACACTGTTCCAATGAAGCTCAACGTAAGTTCGAGGAACAGCACCTCATCTTCCGATTAGGCACTTTACAGCCTTCTGGACTCAACATCGAGTTCAACAATTTCAGACCCTAACCTCTGCCCCTATCTTTTTTTCCCTCACATGGCAGCTGTCAATCATTCTGCCATTGCCATTTACACTTCATCTAGTCATCTTTTGTTTCTTAACTTGTCCCATTACCATCTCCTTTTGCCTTGCACCATCATCCCTGTTGTCTCTTAATCTCTCCTGCCTTCCACCCTATCACAGACCTTCCCTTTTGTTCTTTCCTCCCCTCCCCCCTTTCCCTGCCCCTGCACTTGCTTAAGAACCTGTTCCATCTCCAACTTTTTCCAGTTCTGACGAAGGGTCATCGACCTGAAGCGTTAACTCTGTTTCTCTCTCCACAGATGCTGCCTGACCTGCTGAGTATTTCCAGCATTTTCAGTTTTTATTTCAGATTTCCAGCATCAGCAGTATTTTGCTTTTGTACTAAGAATTGTTGCTATTGCTGTCTGTTAGGTTAGGAATAATTCAAAATAATATTCTGATTGCCTTACTTTTAAACAAGAACCTCTTTGCTCTTGGGAGTCGAACCATATCTCTGGAAGTTGCAGATCTTGTATAAGAGCTGGGGGTTTCCCTCAGGAATTGAATTACTATTAAAGCAAGAGGGGCTATGTGGAGATTCGTCACAACAGTTCATCAGAGACAGAATGAAAAGATTCTGGAAAGGACTACTAGTTGCAAGATGTTTTACTGTTTTGAAATGGTTTATGAATTGAGTAAGTCAGTTTATGAATTGAGTAAGTCAAATACTGTACTGCTAATTTCTTGCTGGAATTTTGCTTCCATGTAAGTATTTTCCTTATAAGTAAACTTGCTTATTAGTTTAGCCTGTATTTACAGTCCCTACCACAGTGTACAAGAGAATGTGGTGGGACAGCCCATGTAACCTTTGGTACACATACCATAGTAAAAGATTAATTGTTAGTCCTGTATATGCTATCACATTCAGATCATGCTTGAGGTTGCAAGTCTTAATTCATGAGATGTGTTGGGGGGGGGGGGGGGGGGGGGAATGCCCGAATTATAACAACGTGTATAAACTGATTTTCGCCAACTGTGCCAGCGTTATCCATTTCAGTGTACTGCTTAAAACGGAACTTTTTGAGGTTGACTTTTTTTTCTCTCCTCAGTGATGACAGTGCAGCTGTGTGGCATTGCCATATCTCACACCTGTCATCCTTGTGTCCTCTCTGAGTCACAATGTTCAATTAACCACAAATTATGAGACATTTTGTGCTGTGGTCTCATCCAAAGGAGTTTCATTGAACTCATTTCATTTAAGGCCTTTAAAGATGGTAATGACATGATAGAGGGGCAGAAATTATGTTGAGGGAAAAGGTGACAAAATATGGGTGGTGGTAAGATCCTACAGAGTGGTGAGTCTCTGGCCTGAAAAGTCCTCGTGGTAAACTTACCACTTTGATAGGGGGAAAAGTATATACAAAGAAGTCATATGGTTAGATAGTTTTTTGAGTTTTGCTGCTTTGCTTCAGACAGGTAGGGAGAAAATGGATTGAGTGGACTATGATTATCCCCCATACTTCACTCAGAGTGATGGAGGTTTGAAATAATGGGGTGGAGTTTCCGCTTTGCGCGCAATCAGGAAATTGCACCCAAAATGCACTCGAAATTACGCTGTTTAGGTTACGCTTCAAGTGTCCGCAAATATTCATTTGCATATTCACAAACGTAAAATCTTCCATGAACCAGCACAGACGGGCAGCATAATAGAACGTAATTTTTTTTCCCCTTTCCATTAAATTGTATTCCTTGATGTATTAAAGAGTGGTAACCTGGTGCAGTTTTGTTAATACAGCTGAAAATGGGTTTAACACCAAAAATAAGCATTTTTAATAAGGGTGTGCAGTCCTCCACCTGTGAGTAACCTGATTTAAAATCTCTGAAAATGACTCCGTTTCGACCTTGGGATGTGGCCAGTTTTGTGGGCGAGGCCTGATGCGGGCGAATTGAATCTTGAACCAGCGTTACAGATTGCGGAAAACACGAGTGAGTGGTTTTGGGCGTAACTCGCATACCTTTAAAATTCCCGATCTTTTGCGCTGGTTCGGAAGATTCTGCCCTGATTGCGCTGATATTACTAGCGGGAACTCGACCTCTTTATCAAACATGTTACTAGAGACAAAATAGTAGGACTATTCAAAATACAATGTCATAGATTTGGAATTTTGCCGTGGTTCATTTTTAATTAAAGAAGCACTTTCTTTTGAATCTAAATTGGCCTAAATCACTGGTTTGATTTGCTAACGGCTGAATCGATGCTCATAGCAAAGATTTCCTGTAATCTGAATTTGCTAATTTTCCATTTCGAATGTGTAAAGTCTGTAGGTATTATGGCGAATTAATACACAGACTACAAGAGTAACTTTAACAGGACTTTACTATTCGAAGGTCAGGGCGAATCCGCCCAATAAATCCTGACACAGCACTTATATACCGGTGTGGTCACCGTCGGTATTACAGTATACAGCAGCCAAGATAAGTAGTGCCACACCTAAAATAGTTCTCTTAAAGGTGAACGGTTACATACAATAGTTCTCTTAAAGATAGAACAGTCACATACACTACAATCCTCCCTTTTTAGCTTACAACATACTTATTCCCCATTAAACATAACATCATAACATATATCCAACTTCATGTTAAAACAGTTCACAGATGTAGTCTCTGCGGAAACAGTTCACAGATTCAGTCTCTGCGGGAAACAGTTCATAGATTCAGTCTCTGCGGAAAACAGTTCACAGATTCAATCTCGGTGGATGCGCCTTCCGTGCTTCTTGACTCGGTCCTGACAACACCTCAGTGGTGTAGCAGTTCCCTGTGGTGTAGTCGGTTCACGTTGCTGGAGTGACTCATCCAATAGTCCTTCACTGGACTTAACAGCTTGAACTTCCGTCCTTCTGAACCAGCATTGTTGGCTTGTAAAACTTGAGTACCTTGGGAAGTTTTTCTACTTCCAAACTGATTTGGCTCCGTTCGAAGGGACCCCGTGCGTGATCTAGTAGTGATGATGATGGTCCAGATGATCATCTTCTGCTTCGTCTTTTCCTTTTCTGCTTCTTGGAGACTCTCTGGGCTCCACTGTCAGCTGCCAGCTGCATGCACAGTTCCTCCTTCTCGTCCTCCTTTTTCCGTAGTAGCGCCACCATCTCCCGATGTTCCTTAGACTTTTTGTGATTCTTCATGGTTTCTGCACTTTGGGAGTTTTCATCACAAGCTGGGCAGAACAGGTCATCGTAATATTCGATGTCATCCAACAGGTCATGGTAATATTCGGTGTCATCCTGAGCTAGGCCAGCGAGAGGGTCTTCTATTTCCTCCATACCCAGCTGGACATTAGCCAGCTTTTGTTCCAAATCCAGACATCTTTCCTGAAGAGACTTCTTCAGGCGTTCAGCTTCATCCAGCTTTTTCTGGGCTTCCTGCCAGTCTTTTACTAATGACGTCATTTGTGATTTCAATACTTCAACTTCATTCGGAGATTGGTTGATCGGACTATTCAATCCCTCTACTGCAGCAGCTGTTTCAACCTTCTGTTGTTCAACATTGACATGAGTCAGCGTACTTTTGGCATCCCAGGGTTGCTCTGCTGCCATCTTCTCAGTCTGTGTTGCAACCTCAGCTATTTCAATAACTTTTGGGAGCTCCAAACCCCTCTCCTTTGAAGATTTAAACTCCTGTTCAATTTGTTCCCATTTCAGAGTCTTGTCCTTCAGCATATGAAGGAGTTGGCTGACCGTTAACTCCAAACCCCTCTCCTTTGAAGATTTAAACTCATGTTCAATTTGTTCCCATTTCAGAGTCTTGTCCTTCAGCATATGAAAGAGTTGGCTGACCGTTAACTCTTCTGACCTCATACGTTTCCCAGTAGCTGCAGGGCTGTTTATAACCTTGCCCTGGGGCTCCTTTGCTGTTTCTACTTCGCCATCATCCGCAGCCTCCACCATTCGAATTTCCACACTTGAATCGTCCGGTGATGCTGCACCCAACTTCAGTAGGAGCTCGGAGTTCATGGCGACCAAATCAGTCTTTTCTGCCTGCAATCCGCTAACAAGCGCTTTCAGTTGCTGAACATCTTGCTCCACCAGATTAGAGCACGCACCTTCAGAAACCGAATCAGCTTTGATTCGTTTGGCCTCCTTGCCCCGACGGTTTGTGTGCTCCTGCTCCTTTTTCTCCATCAGCTGTTTCTGTTGTCTTCCCAGGTTCTCCCACTCTGTGTCACAGAACTTTTTCATTGCTTTCATCTCTTGTTCGAAACGGCAACTCAATTGTTCTAATTGCTGTTGCAATTTGAAATGGAGTTGAGTTCGAGCCCGGTGTTCCTCAGAATTGTGCATATCCGTAAACTGGACAGACTCAGAATTCTCTGTCAAACTATGTTGTTGTTCAGTGGAATTCTGTTCTGAAACTTTGTTCTCCTCTGAAGCATAAGCATTTATGCACTCCTTCGTTTTTCCAACCTTAGTCAGCAAGTCCATTTTAGACTTGTCTTTCGCACCTGGGCTGGTCTTATCGTCATCCGTTTCAGAGTCTGAACTGATTGTCTTCACCGAGTTCTCACTCATTATTGCTTTTAAGTAGTGCCATTCCATGTTTATTTCCCAGATCCACTCCCATCCCAGAAGTGGTGGACCTCCCTCCGGTAGTACATATAAATACATTCCTTGGTGTTCTTTGCCCCTGTCTCTCACCTTGACTTTTATCTTTCCCATGGGGTATACTTTCTGCCCCGTGTATGTCTGCAATACGATCTTGGTATCTCTCAAGGGTATGTGTGAGAATAGCCGGTTGTAATCCCTTCGATTTATGACTGATAGGGCTGATCCTGTGTCCAATTCCATTTTCACTTGGACTCCGGCTATTTTTAGCATGACCCAGATAGTTTGCAGGTCAGCTTCCTTACTCACATTGTGAATTCTCAGACTACCCAGTTCCTGACCGGTTGGGTCTGAATCCGAATTCTGTTCATCTGAACTCTTCTCAGCCACCTTGTGTACCTTATTGTACTTTTCCTGCGGTGACTTTTTTTGTTGTTGTTGTTGGTCTTCTTTCCTGACCGGCATACCTTAGCTATGTGACCAAGTTTGCCACATTTTCTACATTCCTGGTTTTTAAACCAGCATTGGTTCTGGTCGTGTGTTGTCTTCCCACAACGATAACATTTCGATGTACCCGAAGTAATTTGATCCACACTGAGTACCGCTGCCTTCAGCTGCATTTCCGCTGTGCCTCTCGCTGCGGCTTCGTGCGATGCTGCAATAAGGACAGCCTTATCAAGTGTGAGATCGTTCTCTTCTAGCAGACGCTTTTGTGTTCCTTCCTTCGACAACCCGCGCACGAACTTGTCTTTCAATGCCTCTGTCAGATTTTCCCCAAACTGGCAGTATTTCGCTAGTCTACGCAGTTCGACCAAGTATTCCGCGTTGCTTTCCTCTTTCCGTTGCGTTCTCGCATAGAATTTGAATCGTTCCGCCAACATCAGTGGTGTGGGGTTCAAATGATCCTTCAGGACAGCAACAATATTAGCGAAAGTCTGATCCGCCGGTTTAGCTGGTGATAGAAGATGCTTCAATAGCCCGTATGTCTTTGCCACCATTGCGTTTAATAAGGTGAGAGCTTTATCATCATCTGCTATCTTATTGGCCTCACAATATATCTCGATACGTTCTACGTACGTGGCCCAATCTTCCACCTCGGAATCGAAGTTGTTGATGTTACCATGCTTAGGCATCTTCACTATCTCTCACTATCTTTCTGCGAAACAAACACGAAATTTTTCTTTAACTTTTTTTTTCAAAATGACGGTTTCCCGCGCTTGTCTTCTTCCCCCGCCCACTTTCAAAATGGTGGTTTCCCGCTTCTGTCGTCTTCCCCGCCTACTGGCGGCTTCCCGCGTTTCTTCCCCTGGCGGGAGGGGTAAGCTTTTCCCTCGGGCGACGACCACTGGCTTTCGGGGTTCGCAGCCTGCGCGTCAGCTTCAGTGCGTTCCTTGTTCCCTTTTCTCGGCAGGGCAACCGGCGCTGGGTACAACCTGTTGACGGTGAACAGTTTCAGCCGCTGGGCTGAATCTCGCTCAGTCTCCCTCGCTCGGGCTCTGTTGTTCCCTTTTCTCGGCAGGGCAACCGGCGCTGGGTACAACCCGTTGACGGCGAACAGTTTCAGCCGCTGGCTGGATCTCGCTCAGTCTCCCTCGCTCGGGCTCTGTCTCTCCCGCTCGCTCGGGCTCTGTCTCTCCCTCAGCGGCTTCCAATCACGCCTCCCAGCCCTCTCGCAGTCCGGTGCTTTCCTCCCCGGCTGCAGCTGAGTTCTCCACGATTTATTTATTTTTATATCTTCCCGCGCCTTACGATCCCGGTCGCAGCGCTTCGTGGCCTCGGTCGCTGCCCGGCCTTTTTCACTCCAATCGCGCCTCCCAGCCCTCTCGCAGTCCGGTACTTTCCTCCCCGGCTGCGGCTGAGTTCTCCGCGGTTTATTTATTTTTCTATCTTCCCGCGCCTTACGATCCCGGTCGCAGCGCCTCGTGGCCTCGGAAGCTGCCCGGCCTTTTTCGCCGGTCGCGGTCTAGCTGTCTCACGACGCCGTTGCGTCTCCCAGCCCGCTTGTACCGCGGCTTCCGTGCTCCACGCTGCCCCAGTCTCAGCGCCTCTGGGCCCGACTTCTGTCCAGCTCCTTTCCCCCGACCGTGGTCGAGTTCACCGCCCTTATCCTCCGTTTATTTTTTTATTTTCCCTTTACTCACAGTCACTGTGGCCGATTTGCTTCTCGTGCTGATCGGCTCACTCACCACCGTGGCAGAAGGGACAATCAGTGCCTGTTGCTGATGGAAGGCTTCGTGTCTGAATTCTTCCTTCTTCCTTGCTCTGCAGACTCGAGTTTTCTCTCAGCAGAACGACGAGGGCGGGTGCCTCTTCTCGACGCTCGTTAACTGCTTCGGAAGTATTGTTGCCGCAGGGTAAGATCGAACTCGTCGCCACTGTAAAGTCTGTAGGTATTATGGCGAATTAATACACAGACTACAAGAGTAACTTTAACAGGACTTTACTATTCGAAGGTCAGGGCGAATCCGCCCAATAAATCCTGACACAGCACTTATATACCGGTGTGGTCACCGTCGGTATTACAGTATACAGCAGCCAAGATAAGTAGTGCCACACCTAAAATAGTTCTCTTAAAGGTGAACGGTTACATACAATAGTTCTCTTAAAGATAGAACAGTCACATACACTACAGAATGTTTGCAAACTTATGAACTGAATGAACCTAACAGAGAAAAATGGATTTCCTGAACTGAGGGTTTATACTTACCCAAATGTAATGAAACACCTTCAGCATTCCCTTGCACATAAAGTCCGAATGTTCTAATAATGCCTTTTTTGCACTTGGGGGTTGTGGGGAGTGGTGGAAGGGGTGCGTGGAGGAAGATGGAAGTGCATTTCACTGATACTTTATCTCTTTTGGTGATTAGTGCTAAGGCCCTTTATAATTGCAGTATGAAGGTCTTTATTTAAATCTGTACTTTCTGAAGAACAACCTGCTGCAGAGCATCCAGCTGAGCAATACAGCAGCTGTCAGAAAGTGCACACACAGTAGGGGCATGAAGACTAATAAAATTTGAGTCTTCATAATCCATTAGGCGTACAAAAACCATTTTCTCACACAGAAATGTGAATGCATATCAAAAATACAGATTTCATTCTGCACATTTTCTTAACTTTCGTTTTATCATAAGCATTAGAATTTTATAGGCAGTTTAGCAAATGTCACATGAGCAAAATTCTGGGCTAAATGTTCGCAATTCCTTGCCATTAAGTAGGGTCAGCAATGTAGTCCTTTTAATGGATGGTTAATTCTAAAGTTGGGCTGTAATGCGCTGTTATTGTTTTCATAAAGTTTTGGAGAGTTCATACTAACTGTAATGTATCTGTAATATAACAATTTGCATTTATATAGCGCCTTTAACATAGTAAAATGTCACAAGGCACTTCACAAGACTGTAATCAGACAAAAATTGACAATGAGCCAAAGAAGGATACATTAGGACAGGTGATCAAAAGCTTGGTCAAAGGGGTAGGTTTTAAGCAGCGTCTTAAAGGAGGAGAGGTTTAGGGAGGGAATTCCAGAGCTTAGGGCCTAGATGGCATAAGGCATGGTTGCCAATGGTGCAGCGAAGGAAGTGGGGGATGCACAAGAGGCCAGAGTTGGAGGAGGGTTGAAGGACTGAAGGAGGTTGCAGAGATGGGGAGGGGCAAAGCCATGTAGGGATTTGAACACGAGGATGAGAATTTTAAAATTAAGGTGTTGGTGGACCGGGAGCCAGCGATATATTAAAAATAGTACATCTGCATACTCTTCTTGTCAACCATTTCTATTACAGCATGGCTTGCCACCACTGACAGGAGGGTGTAATTACAGTGTGACATGTTTACATTGGCATTTTTCATTATATATGTTGACACAGGAATTTATAATGGAATTACAAAAATAAGATGAGAATATATGATTTTAAGATGGGGATTGGATTATGTCTGCATGCCCTTGTCCAATTATATCTCCTTCACCTGATGGCTGCGCCTGGTCTTAACTCCATGGGAGATTGATTAGTAAACAGAAAATATACAGCAGTTCCATCAGCGTAGGAAAGAGATAGACATGCTAATGTTTCAGTTTACACCCTTCCTTCGGTTCCCAGACAATAATTTGTTTTTTTTCTTTCAAATGCTTACTGACCTGCTGTGGCATTATAGCACTTTCTGTTTTCATTTCAGATTTCCAACATTTTTGGCATTCTTTTTATCTCTACATACTAACCCTGGTGGTTCAAACATCCTCAATAGTTCAGATGCAAATTTGAAGGAGTTTACTTGATCTATGTTGTAAGAAAGCTGAAGAAGAAGCCCTTTAAGCTTCCTGTGCCACTTGATCTCATTGCTCCATTGACACACTGGTGCAGAAGATTACATGAGGTTGTGAACGTTTATGTGGCTAAATAGGATTCATGCTGGGATTGTGCTGCTAACGCTATTGCCAGTAGCGAATTAGTAAAGACATTTATTGCATGGTTTGGTTTAGGTGGCACATGCAAAGCTGATTCTCTTTTTAATTCTGTTTTTTATTGCTCCTGGTATTCAGGGCTACTCTTCACATCCCACCTTTAAACTGATGATTTGTGCCTTAGCCTTCAAAACAATGTTTAACACTGGAGGAAGTGGCGTAAATAAGACCTTGTCATCTGCATGTACTTGAAAGCTAACGAGGGCAGTTGTTCTCAAATGCCTCCAGCAATGTACTGATTTATATTAGACAGTGCTTGCCCATTCTTGATCCTTCATGTGTTTGGCAGATTGAAGTCCAACTGTGTTGAAAATAATCAAAGCATCACTTATCCTATTTATCAGATGGCCTGACATTAGAGGTCACCACAGTGTAAATTGTTACAGACTGAGGTATTGGTGATGTGTTGTAAGTATTTTACGATTGTTACGGTGAGCCCTCAACCTCCACAATGGTATAGTGCCCAGTTTGGCACTGCAACGTTTCCAATTCACTTCCTGGCCTGTGCTGAGTTAGCTTGTCTCGGCTAGGAGGAGGCTACAGTTAGGTGTAGAGGAGAAAATCAGCCAGGAATCCTGCCCCTGATCATCATCGAGTGACTTGACCTTGAAGGTGCACCTGTTTGGAGAATGTGAGATGATGGGATTCACTTCAGTTGTGATGCCCTCCACAGCTGAATAGCCTGTCAACACACAAGACCTAGGTTTACATTTGAAGGCTGGCCACTTGTGTGTGAGGTCTGGAGGGTTGGTGGCATCCAGTAAATATACTATAGCATGAATTGGTGACTTTGGAAAGAGGGCGGCAAAAAACAAACCTGTTAGAGGCTTAAGCTTTCTGATTTTATAATTAAACCCGATAATTAACCCCAGAATTCAAAAATGAGGGTTAACCATGATAAAACCTGGAAATGTCAACATTGCCATCTAGTGTTCTGGTGTGATGCCCACAGCTGCTTGCTTTCTTTTGCGGGAAGAACGTAATTTTCTCTCCATACCAACAGGCAGGACTGATACGGCGCTCCCCTTCAGTCACCTGTGTCACATACAGACTACTGACTGAAGTCTCCGGGAGGAGAAAGGCTCAGGGGTGATGGTACAGCTAAATATGCACGTCAGGTGCTTTGAGCATTATATTTTGTAAAGACAGTTCTAAATGTTAACGCTGTCAAATATTTTCTTTGTTCTTTCTGGAGACATTTTACTGATTAGATTGAAAATCCTGAAGTTTTCTGATTTATAAAAATGCTGTTTCATTTTGACCAAAAAGGCATATTTCTGCTTGCGTCTGATTTGACCAGACTTTATTTTTGAACTAGGTTCAGAAAAATATAAAACCCAAAACTCAAGGCTGAGTTATGCCATAATTTCAACTAAGCTCTGATGTTTAGCTTTCTAATTGGCTGAATAATAACATAACATCTGGTACACATTTTTCTTTGTCAGTGAATACTAACTATTCAAAAATTTAGTTTCTAGGGAACATCAAAATATTTACGATCTCGTGTTTCTCTCTGTTTAGGTAAATATGTTGCCCTTAGTCCGACCTTACCGAAAAGCCGATGGTGTTCCTATCAGAATCCATAGGATAGCACTTGAATATATGTGAACCTGCTCAGTTATCGGGAATAATTACTTGGTGAAAATTCGAATCTTGCTGGAGGGTTAGAAAATCTGTAGGCAATCTTCAAGATTGGGAAAGGAATGTTGATCTAAGCCTGGAAATAGAGAACTCTACTCCTCTTTGAACAGTGCCAGGATTATTTAACATTCACCTGAAGCACTCGGAACCAATGAAGTACTTTTGAAGTGAAGTCACTGTTATCATTTTTGGAAACGCAGCAGCCAGTTTGTGCTTATCCAAGTCCAACAAGCAGCAATGAAATGAATGACCAAGTGATCTGTTGTTCGTCATGTAGGTTAAAGAATAAATGTTCGCCAGGACATACACAACTTGATTTAAGCTCTCATCTGAAAGACGGCACCTTTGACAGTGTAGCACTCCGTCAGTACTGTCAGCTTAGGTTATGTGTTCACGTCTCTTCACTGGGATTTGAACCCATGATTAGAGGTGAGAGAGGGCGGGAAAGTGGAGTTGCGGTCAAAGATCAGCCATGATCTTATTGTATGGTGGGGCAGGCTCAAGGGACCATGTGGCCTACTCCTGCTCCTAATTCTTATGTTTCTTGCGTTCTTATAATTGCTACCATTAAGCCAAAGCTGACACACAAGCAGCTGGGACCTAGGTTGATCAACCTTTGAAGGAAGACACCTCCAAAGATGCATCACTCCCTAAATATTGCACCGGAGTGTCAGTCTAAGATTGTGAGCTTCAACAACTGGTGTGTGGTTCTTGAGCCCACAAGTTTGCAATCGAGAGGCAAAGTGCTGGCAAAGGAGACGCATTGACCCACACACTTTGCCCGTGAGCTGAAAGTTCACTTAAAGATTTAGTTTAATAATGTCCAGTTGAACAAAGTAGGTAAACCCCTTTTTTTTAATAACTGGGGAATACGCTTAGACATTTTGTTTCAGAAGGCAAGTCATGTGGCCAAATACAGTAGTCTCTTCCTGTAGTTAGATATGGTTGAGAAAAAGTTCTACCACACTGTCTTTTTTAAAGATTTTAAACATTTGTGCTGTCCCACAAGCCACATTGAGACAAATGAGCAGTTAATCTGTTTTTGGTGGTGTTACTAGAATATAATTCGAAGAACAGAGAACTACACACTTACTTACATTAGCTGAGCAGCAGAAAGGTCGCAACAATTTACAGAGGTGGCTGGAAACTTCACTGTCTTTCAGTCTGATTATACACCCACAGAAGCTATATTGATATCAGCAGAAAATAATTGGACTTTAATTTCTCTACAAGTTCTTAGTATCCTTTATAATGTAAATAAATAGATTCCAGGAGATGTTCTGAACCCAGTACTGAGCTGAGTACACAATCCATTATGTCGGATTGGGAGATACAGTAGCTGTTTTTCCCACACCTTTGAGCTGATTTCATTATGTTCATGATTCTGTGCTGAGTAGCTTTTATGGATAGATGCTCTCTGGAATTTTTTATGACTGCTTTATCAGTGTTTCAGCACAGGCATAATTATTGTCTCATATTTTGATTTGCAAGATTTACACTGCACATTGACAGCAGTGGCAGAATAGCTACTCTTGTGCAGCATTATACGGCCAGAAGTATCCAAAAGGCTGAATTGTGATTTTTAAGTTTCTGGCTGCAGACTTTGCCCGCTGTTACAAGAAGACCCGTAAAGGCCAGTACTGCAAAAACTGCATTGCTGGCCTCTCTGGGCAAGATTGAGAGCCCAGCATGCACAAGGGTGGGCTGAGCGCTTGCCTTCCTACAACTAGAACAAAATTATAAAATGCAACGTCTGTCTCCAGTTTTTTTTTTTGCCACGAGTGGTGCTGCAGAAACAAATCCTTTGAGTTGGTACTCCATGCCACAGGAACTACTGTGCCAGTTTGTTTCTGTGATACGACTGCTTGTTGATTCAGGGCTGCCTCCACCAGCAGCAGTGTTGTAGATTTTTATTCTTTATTTTTTTTAAAATTCATTCTCCGGATATGGGTGTCGCTGGCAAGGCCAGCATTTATTGCCCATCCCTAGTTGCCCTCGAGAAGGTGCTGGTGAGCCGCCGCCTTGAACCCTGCAATCCATGTGGTGAAGTTAGATTGGGAGTTCCAAGTTGGGATGGCAGAATCATAGAAATTTACAGCACAGGAGGAGGCCATTCGGCCCATCGTGTCAATGCCGGCTGAAAAAGAGCTCTCCAGCCTAATCCCACTTTCCAGCTGATTACGGCACTTCAAGCGCATATCCAAGTACTTTTTAAATGTGATGAGGGTTTCTGCCTCTACCGCCCTTTAAGGCAGTGAGTTCCAGACCCCCACCACCCTCTGGGTGAAAAAAGTTCTCCTCAACGCTCCTCTAATCCTTCTACCAATTACTTTAAATCTATTGACCTCTCTGCTAAGGGAAATGGGTCCTTCCTATGCTCTCAATCTAGGTCCCTCATAATGTTAGACACCTCAGTTAAGTCTCCCCTCAGCCTCCTCTGTTGAAATCAACCCCAGCTTCACCAATCTTTCCTCATAGCTAAAGTTCTCCAGTCTTGGCAACATCCTCATAAATCTCCTCTGTACCCGCTCTAGTGCAATCACATCTTTCCTGTAATGTGACCAGAGCTGTACGCTGTGGCCTAACTAGTGTTTTATTAAGTTCAAGCATAACCTCCCTGCTCTTGTATTCTGTACCTCGGCTAATAAAGGAAAGTATCTTGTATGCCGCCTTAACCGCCTTGGTGTGCGACTTGGAGGTGATGGTGTTCTCGTGTTGCCCTTGTCCTTTTAGGTGGTGGAAGCCGTGGACAATGCAGCATAATTAATCAGTATAGTTTGCTGTGACTATTCTCCTGTGAGATTGTTACGTTTTAGGCACATTTTAACACCATTCCTTCCACATAATATCAAGTTTTTCTTTACTGCTTTTTCTACGTAACAACATTCACTGCACTCAGTGATTCCTTGTCTGAAGCACTGAGATATTTTTCAATTAATAAGATGCCATGTTAATGCAAGCATAAAATATAGATAAATTTACAATTTCTGAAACTTATCCACACTGGGGCTTAGAGGCCCAAAATATGTCTGCTTGAAGCGGTGCAATTAGTACAATTCTCAGCAGCTCTGCTCTCTTGGTGTTAGCCATGGCTCGGTTGGTAGCACCCTCGCCTCTGAGTCAGAAAGTTGTGGGTTCAAGTCCCACTCCAGAGACTTGAGCACAAAAATCTAGGCTGACACTCCAGTGCAGTACTGAGGGAGCGCTGCATTGGCGGAGGTGCCGTCTTTTGAATGAGACGTTAAACCAAGGCTCCGTCTGCTCCCTCAGGTGGACGCAAAAGATCCCATGGCACTATTTTGAAGAAGAGCAGGGGAGTTATCCCCTGGTGTCCTGGCCAATATTTATCCCTCAATCAACATCACTTAAAAAAAAAAAAAAAAAATCAGACTATCTGGTCATTATCACATTGCTGTTTCCTACATTACAACAGTGACTACACTTCAAAAAAAAAAATGTCATTGGCTGTAAAGCACTTTGGGACGTCCGGTGGTCATGAAAGGTGCTATATAAATGTAAGTCTTTGCCTTTCTTTCACAGTGAACTCCGAACATAAATAGTAGTTCTGGTTACGTTAATGACAAATCAGGAACTAGAATAATTACTTTCTTTGTCAAAACAGCCAAAATAAATGAAGATAAATTTTCCCCTTGCCTTCTCCCAGCACAGAGCCTCATGGCCTATGGTTTTCCATCCATTAAAATGAATGGGTGAAAAATTGTGTTCTGCATGTGTACAATTTCCTACTCTGTGCCAGGGGCGCATAAGTGGTAGATTTGACCCAGGATTTTATTTTGTTGTGTGTTTGTTAGGGAGCAATTGCCTAAATGGACTCTTTTCTATACTCTCGTGTCACGTCTGGTGTGCCCCAGGGCTTCATCCACTATGTTCTCCTGTTCATCAGTAACATGCTACAGTTTCCACACACATGCCAATCACACCATTTCTATTTTATACTTTGTGACTGCCTGTCTGACACCAAGTCCTGAAGGAGTTGAAATTTCCTCAATATCAGCAAAATCAAAGTCATCCTTTTCAGCTTCCACCAACCACTGGTACCTCCGGCTCCGACTCCTATCAACCTATCCAACTGCTTTCTCAGGCTAAATCTGTTGGTGTGAACCTTAGCAGGCTGTTTGACTCGGAACATTTTAACCCCACATCTAGTCTGTTGATAAGTCTGCATTCTTCCCACTCCAGTACATGGTCTGCTTAATCCTCCAACCTCTCCCCTGCCACTACAGCTGAAACCCTGGTCTAGGCCTTGAGGATTTAATTTTCCAATGCTCTCCTTACCTGCTTCCCTGCCTCCACACTTCACAAAAATCAGCTAATCCAGAATGCAGCAATTCTCATCCTCGACGGTACAAAGTCCTGAACATCAATTATTGTCATATTTGTAAAGCTCTATTAACATACTAGTGAATTTCCTTCGTCATTGCTCACAAGAAAACCTCTTTTAACTATGTTTGTTATAACAGGCTGAGAGAGGTTATGGTGCCACCTCAGGAGTGAACAAGAATAACAGGAGTTCTTACAATGTTACAGGAAACCGTGCTATCCTGTAGAGGAATTAAGAACAGTGGACGTTCCCATGACAGTTGCACCATTACTCATTGATTTCAATGCATTGCCAGTTACAGCATTACCAACTCAGGATGGATAAATAGTTATATATAAATGATGGACTACATTTTCTGCCAACTGACTGTGAATGCATGGAAAAACTAGCCTGATGTTGTTGTTTCTATAAAAATGACACTTTGTAGACAAACATACTTTTAAATAGAAGCAATATCGCTTAACAATCGGAGAAACTTTCGGTGAAGGCTGAATTTCACCCAATTTCCCAGCAAGTAAAGAATCCCCAATCTGCCTGAGTTTGCATCTCTCACCCAAGGCAGTACTGGGGTGCTTCAATTGGTCTTGGCACTCCTGGGCTAGATGGGGAGGGGCAATCCAGCAGTGTTCCCTTTACTGATTGGACTGATAACTAGTAACCATTGGGTGAGCACAGGATTGGGCTTAGCTGTGATGTCCTTCACAGTGGGAAAGCCTATGGGCACTTGCTGCCTAGGCTGTTGCATAAAGAATGGCCATGTGGGTGAGGTATTGGAGAACTGGCAACATCCCCAACAAGAGTCAAAAGTTTCAGGAGAAAAGGGAGAGAGGTGTAAATCTTCTAGTGCACTATTCAACGGGTGCAGTGCTTTTGTTATGATTAGGTTTTTTTATTGAAAGGAATTTCAACTCCTACAGAGTACTAAGTAGGAAAAAGGAAGCACGCGGTCAGATAAGAGCTAGTCAGTGAGGATGATTAATTCTTGCTCCATAATTGTAATGTGGCACAGAGACAACACTGCTGTCCAATGAATTACGGACAGATGCAGTAAATCCCACAGCTGAATGTTATTAGAACTGTGTGAATAAGCTTTCTATGGCATCATGTTTTTTGCTAGTCTTCTAGTACAATGTTATGATGGAGCCAGTTTTCTGTGTTTGTTTCTCCTCAGGTAAATCTCACCTGGCAATAGTAGAGAGAGTCAACAATGAGGGAGAAGGCGATCCTTTCTATGAAGTACTGGGTATCATCACGCTGGAAGATATAATTGAAGAAATTATAAAATCAGAGATCCTAGATGAAACAGACATCTACAGTATGTATTGCTTCCTGCCAATATCTCCTGGAGAGATGTAAGCCACTTACTCAGTTAATAATAGTAGTATGATTAATGAAATGGCAGCATTTTCCTTCAATGGCATTGCCAGCATGCAATTTTCTTTTCAGCTGTTCTTTTATGAATCAAGCACTTCCAGTTCTAGGTATATTACAGTTAGATGCTGACTAAAGCTTCCCTCTATTCTACTCAAACAATGGAGCACAGCCAAGCTCTGAAGAGGACCATGCCAACATTGTACTAACATGACCTCGTACATTTTCCATACCATTTTTGAATGAATTTGTCAATTTCGTGCTAAATTGGCCAGTTGCGCTGTGGAACGATGCACATAAGGAATTAAACTGAGACTGTCCAAACTCATCTGGAGTCGCACCTTTGCAATCAGGAAACAGATGCTTCCTCAGCATGGGATTTTTATGGTGTGCCTCTCTTTTATTTTTAAATGTTGTGCATCCAAGGGGCTTACAAGAATTGATGATGTGTGGAGAATGGACTGTTTTTGATCCTTTGTGTATGTATGCAAAAGCATTTTTGAACAACAAAATTTTGGCAAATTTGGGCACTTGTAGAATCATTATGTATAGTTATTCTGGCAACTCGAGCATACATTAATTAGGAGTGTAACCAGTCATGGCCTTGTGCTGTTTCATCTCCAGTTTTGAGTTCATTGGGTGTGTGCTCGTGAAACCATATTGAACCAGGTATTAATGGTGTGCATAAATATGTATTCATTTGCACAAGATCCAAACTACAGTGTAAAGCTCTTATCATTTGATAAGATTCAGAGACGGGGCAGAGGAGGAGGTTGAAGCATGGTCCAGAATATTTTTAAATATGCAAGCTAATTTTAGCAAATGTATGATAGTATTAATATAGTTGGTTCCTGCTCAGATTTCTAACGGATGTATTTACTTTCACTGATGCAAAATGTTGAGAAGCATTACCCATCATTCCATAGTTCTGAAGGTGCTGTTGGAATTCTGATTTTACATTGTTACTTGGCCGAATTTGAAGACTTCCCATTGTATAGCAGGACAAACAAAGGCCCACATATTTCTGGAACGACATCCAGAGAGGCTTGAAATTTCATAACAACTTACTCTGGCATGTTAAACAACAATGCAGATTGAATGCCCTATATGACAGCAACCAGTCTAATGAGATTCTATCTGCTCTGTTGCTTAATTGATCCATGCTTGTCTTTGAATGACAGCAACAGAATTAGAACTTTTCTCCTTGTGTTCATTCTGAATTTGCAAGTGACTATGGATATCGGTTTTTGGGATTCCAGAAACTTTTAGCCCTCTACCTCCTCGTCTTTCCTGCTGCTTCTTGTATCCTGGTCCTACTTGGATGTATTTGGACCACGTAATGCTGAACACATGACACTTCTCTAATGGATGTATCGGAGTATATTGAATCAGAATCAAGGGGACTATCATAATCTTCGACATCCATATTTTCTTCAGGTTCCACTGCTACGTTGTGGTGCAGCTCATCCCCTCCAGAGCTACTTTTAATCAAGGCTCCTGGCTGTAGATGGAAAGGATTTGGAGGAGACATTGTTCTTTCACACTAGAGGTATGTGGACCTGTATAGGAGCTACTGAATTCTTTTGTAGATCCCAGCACGTCTGTGAAGAAGAAGCCAATTACTATTTGCAATGTTGCCAGGAGCTACAGCAATTCTTTACATTTACCCGTGGCCAATTGTGACTGGATTATAGTATAGCCAGCATGGACAATCGTTTCTTTGAGTCCCATATGAGGATTAAGTTATATTTTAAAAGTTGACTGTGGCTTTGTTGCATTTAGACAAACTCTTGTCTTTTTCAAGTATCTAATGGAACATATAAGTTTGTCTGCATAGATCAGTTCACCTTATAGGCCACTTCAGTATTTGGACACAATGCATATGTTGTTGAGTTATTGGTGATGGAACATGCAACTAAATTTACAGATCTGCATTTGTCATTTGCCCTTCAGCATGACAATGATGTAGTGGAATAAACAAGGCAACTTTAATACAGGGTATTTGTATTGTAGAGACGGTTTAAAAAGAAGAAAAGCATATACTTTATTACTAAAGTTTATCAAAATGCAGAATTTTCCTAACAGGATTATGAAGCAAATGAACTTGCTGGCTGCCAACTTCCTTTCAGGTGCCTTTGAAGCTATGTCCTCACAACCAAACTCTCCCTGTCAAAATTTCTGGAGCGAACATTTGGGCAACGTTCTCCTTTACCATCATCTGGTGGTCTTGGGATATTTAAGCTTCATCCTGTGACCTTGAATAGCACTTGACGTGCAACAACCATATACTCTGCCTGCACTGTTCAACTTGTTTGTAGGTAGAGCTTAGCGTTTTATGAAATACCAACAGAAAATGCTGGAAACACTCAGTAGGCCACCATTAGCGTTTTATGACTTCGTTCCACTCCTCAGGAGCCATTTTGGCTTGAAGTTTTTTGGTTTGGAAATGTTGCCCTGTTTTATGGTCTCTGCCATCAGAGAATATCTTTTTGTCTCTTGCTCCTTTACCTGACGTTTTCCTTATCGTCAGTAAATCACACTTACAATGTGTACTCTCATTAATTTACGTACCATGTAATGATTTGGATCTCAGTTCTGACGGCGCACAAAATTTCCTGATACCGAATCAAGGTAAAATAACTCTCTGCAAAATGTGCAGTTATACATGACATTTCATATAGATTAACATCTGCATTGGAATGGGGTAAATCTGACCCTATAAAATCCCCAGACTGTTTTTCACTTTAAAACTTTTTAACTCAAGAAAAATGAATCCTAAAGTGGAATCAGACACAGCTGTGGTTTATCAACTATGTCAGTCAATGGAATGCTACAATGAGCTGGAAAAGTAGCGGAGAAAAATAAATTATGGATTTGAAATGATTGTATAAACATGCTGCTGCTTCATGGAAGCTGGTGAGTCTTTCAGCTCCCCATAACTGAATAATAGCTCCGCTCAAACTCATTGCTAGATTAAGTTTTGCACAGTACCAAAATCAATTATGTAATGATGGCAGTTTTTAGTGACAATAGTGCTGTTAATAGTAGATTATTTGCTCCTGGTTTATGGTTGGGAGATTGAATCTTAACCTTGAATGCCCAGTGTATTGATTGGGGATGTTGTGCCAGTTATACTGCTAACTAGTGCAGCACATGGCAGCATAATCCCATCCAAGAGAAGTCAGTTTTTCTCCAAGCCGCATTAGTTGAGGATTCACAGTAACAGGTTCCTACAATAGAAAAAAGAGGTAGGGGAAGCGAGAGCTTGTATTTAAGCTCGCTGCTAAACTCCTTCTGTATGTTAATGAAAAATCTTCATTTTTGCAATTGCAGCTGACAATAGGACAAAGAAGATAGCTCACAGAGAACGAAAGCCACACGACTTCTCGCTGTTCAAAAACACAGGCGCCAATTTAAGAATCAAGATTTCACCTCAGCTTTTACTAGCAACTCACCGGTTTTTAGCAACAGGTACAGTAGATGGACTGAAATGTTGTTTCCTGCTGCTACAAATGCTCAGAATTTTCTTTGCCATTTTAGTGTCAGTGTCAAATCAGGATTGAATAATAAACAGAAGGCAATCCTTAGAAAAGTGTGTGTGGTCCCAAGTTGGCTTGTAGCTGCTGTGTGTGTGCACAAGTGTCATAACTGGAACTGTACAAATAAGACCACAGCCAAACAAATTCTAAATTTAGAGTTTGTGTAGAAATTCAAACAGTTAACCATCACCTTCTGAAGCAGGGTTATTGAATTATGTGTTAGACCAGGGTAAGTTCTGGCTTGCAGTGTTCCCGCTAGGCTGTGCAGCCGCCTGGAGGTCCCGCGCAGCCCGGGACCAGCTTCTCAAATGTGAGATTTCGTGCATGTGCGAAATTTTGAATGGGCCGTGCAGCCTGTTAAAGGGACCGTGCACCCAAAAAAGAATTAGGGGGCACATTGCTGGCTTGCCCCTTGGCATCCCAGTGCAAAATGTTATGGTCTTTCGTGTGTTCAGCAACCAACATTCTTCCTAATTCGTTCAAGTTCTACATACAAGTAGAAACTTTGGCCTTATAGAAGGAAAATAAAATCATGTAGTGATGTTGCCTTTTTAAGAGCTTCATGCCATATGCAGTCATCTTGGCCAGGTGACCTTCCCACACTCCGTTTTCTACAATTCACTGTATGTGAAGTGCTTTGAGACACGCTAAGATGCTATATAAATGCAAATCTCATCCTCATCCTGGATTGTGTCCTTAGTTCTTTTTCTCCCATTGTGCACTTTGTTGCCCCTCACATCAGAACAGTGTTGTTTTTTCACTACTCACCAGTTGTTGATTCTGTTCTAATCAGACCAGTTGTAGTCTTGAAACAATGCTGTGCAATTTAACTTCTGGGATGTTGTAAAGTTTTCGTTTTGCTTTCACGAAAGAAACTATAGTCTACTCCTGATAATTTAACGTTGCATTTTGCACGAAAATATTTTAATTATTCAATGAATTAATGTAAATAAAATGGCACGAGGCATTTTGTGTTTTAAAAGGATTCAAAACAACAGATAATTTGAATTAAATAACTTCAAATTAAGAGTAGACTCTATGCTGAAGAAAGTTTGTGGATTGGGAGGAATTAGGTCAAAATAAGCACAATTTTATTTTTGTGTTTGAATTCAGGAAGCATGGTGATACCACAGTAATACCAAAGACCGATTCAAGGTCACATTATCGAACCAAGCTAATTGTTTTCTTCTCATTTGGATAGAGGTGGAACCTTTTAAAACCATACATGTATCGGACAAGATTCTGCTCAGACTTCTCAAATATCCTGATGTCATGTGTGAGTTAAAGTATGATGAGAAACACAAATTGTCCGCTGACCACTATCTCTACCAGCGGAATAGATCTGTTGACTACTTTGTACTTATCCTACAGGTACGTCCCTATCTGACTCCCTCGCTCTGACATGGCTTTGAGATGTATGGAGCACTGATGCATTACAATGTATTTCATGTATATAAAAGTGTCTGGAAAGCTGTAGATAGAAATAGAAGTATGAGACAATAAAATATCATTTGACCTACTGAGCCTGTTCCTTTAATTAGAATGTGAACTCTTGGAGATTATTCCATTAACTTACTGTATTTAATTTCCTCCAGGAGGTGAATATCCATAGGTAAGATTTCTAAGCAAAGAAACGTCCTTGGCCCCTGAAGGTAATTGGCTGAAACTTCTGGATGTCAGTCTAATGTTACGGTTGGGATGTTGAATTCTAACTGCTTGCTGTGATATATAGTGGCAATCTGACTTACTAGTAATCAACTGGAAATGTTAAGATATATTTCCTCCCCACAATATTCTGCGCTCCTTTGCTAGTTTTTGCTGGTGTATGGTTCCATGGGTATTGGTCGCCATCTGGTACTGCATCTAAGTACCCATATGTGAGTGTGTTTAATTATGTAGGGTATCACAGCCAAACTCTCTTGCGTTCTTGATCAACACCCAGAGATAGACACTTTCTGGCAGTGATTGCTGGACAGCAATCAGGAGTAGGAATTCTGATTAATTCCACCTCCTGGGTGCTGAGTCCAATTGTAGCAATCTTAACTTTCCCTTGGCTGTGATCGGCTAGTTCAGCACAGAGTGGAAATCAAACCTGGAGTCTTCTGGTATGTATGGCTTAGTACTACAGTGAGTGGTACCTTTAGCAAATTGACCAGTGAGGGAGCTCTGCAAATGATCTTAACAAACGCGGAATGATTATGTCCAAATTGTTCATTAAGTGTGGATATTATCATACTTCAGTGGCATCACAGTGCATGTTGTTAGCAGAAAAAAATAATCTGATGGAACAAAGCAAGACAATAAGTTCACAGTGCTGACCATAAACCAAAAGCCAGATGCTTAGAGGTGCCAAAGCATAGTCCTGTGATATGACTTCTGATTATTCTTTTCTTCTCTCCTGGTCTTTGAATGTTGTCTTCTCTGGTGTCCTGGCAAACATTTCTTCAAATAAAATTCTGCAGTGTGTGGGACTTCCTAATCTTGCTTTCAGATCAGAACATGAAGAATTTTATGGGCATTAAGTCAAGCAAGCTCACTTCTTTTTGATTGATCTCAATCTCACTTACCAACCATCTCAATCCCCTTGCTCTTCAGAAATGTGTCAAATCTCTCAATATTAGGAAGCCTCACTGTATGCAGTATGGCTCTCTTTCTAGCTGAGGTAGGAGGCTAGGCTCTAGACATGATGGATTGCCAACAAAAGGAATGTGGGAGGTTTGAGTGGCAAAATGTGAATTTGCACCTGCAGGTCACCTACTTAACTTTCTGACCGTGGTCACTGGAGGAGGTGAAAACTGAAGGCTAAGTACTTTTCTCAGGAAATAGAAGAATGCAATATGAAGACCAAGTGATGTATAGGGATTCAAAATGGGTGCTTGGATGGAATTTAAAGGAGTGAGCGGGATAAATTAAATAGGAGTAACCAGAATTATTGACACATTGACTGCCTATCGCAGTGCTTGCTAATGTGTCACATATAAATGTGACTTCATGCAATTGGTTGGTGAGTGTTCAGGTATTTTTACTCTCTAATCTAGGACAGTGGTTTAAACTAGGAGTGGGAAACTATAACATACTGTATTAAATTTATAGCTTAACTAGTTAAACGAATTAATATAACTAAATAATCATTGATTAAAGACTTTAATTAATTAAATAAATAAAATAAGGCTAGACTAAGATATGGCAGGGCAGGTTGTGTGTCTGGACTGCAGTATGTGGGGGTTTATGGAGAGCGAGACTGTCCCAAGCGAACACATCTGCAGTAGATGTCTCCATCTCGAATCTCTCCGGCTCAGAGTCATTGGGGTTGATTTTCCTGGAGCTGTCAGGCGGGGTTTCGGGCGGGGGGGGGGGGGGAAATCGCAAAATTAGGGGGTCGCCTGATTCCCCGCCCCGGCGTTTCAAGCCGACCCGAATCAGTCCCACCCGCAGCAGGCGGGACTGGTCGTCGGGAGCCTAATCACCAATAATTGGCATCTATAATGCCATTTTAAGGGGCCCTTGCTATTTTCAGCCTTTCCCCACGTTAAACATGCCTGGTGGGAACCCCGCTGATGAAACCTGGCGTGCACAATATCAGATTGCTTACTAGCAGCTGCAGGTCCATCAGGAAAGAAGATATTTAATCAGACAGCATTTGTAGGTTGCAGGATTCAGGCTTGGGGCAACTTGCTCCAAGCTTAGGCACAACTGTGGAAGGTTGGAGCCTCACACACTTCTCCAATGTGAGCTCCTGGGAAGACCCTCTCGGCACCCTCGCTGAGCGCTTCCTCAACGGAGGCATCTACCAGAAGCATGGGAGGCCTTTTTTTCCTTCCCTTCTTGCCATTAGAGGATCTCCAGCAGCAGAGGCGGCAACAGCAGAACCAGGAACAGCAGCACCAGCAACAGGAGCGCCAGGCTGCTGCTCACTCACCTGAAGCTGCACAGGGCAGAATGGGCCAGCGCTTGGAAGTGGCTTGAGAGCACCTTGCTGCGCATCGGGGGCCATGGGGACCCGTATCTGCACTGGCAGTCCTACTCAGAAGGACTTCCATGAAGGTCTGGTTTCTCTGTTCAATAGATGCCCATCGCTCCTCAAGAGATGTCATTCTATTATGAACACTCACCATGTTTTCCAAACCCTGGCGACTTATCTCCTCCATGGAGGTTGCCAACCTTTCCATGGTGATGCGTTCATGCGCCACTGACTCCGCAAAGGCTTTGCTCATCTTCGCTATGGACTCCTCCATTCGCTGCACACTCGCAGCGACCCTGGAGACAAACCCTGCCAGAGACTCCTGCATCTGTGCATGGAGATCCATCACACCTTCTCTTGCGGATGGACCCAGAGGCAGAGGGTCGACATGCAGTGCAGCTGAGCTGAGCTGGCAGAGTCCTGCGCCCTCCGACGAGGACTCTCCACTGCTGTCCCTGTCTCCACAATCTGCTGATGCTCACTTGTGAGCTGTGAAAAACCAGGTGACACCACTACTCTATGTCCCGAAGGTCCCCCCGAGGTGTGAGTGTCTGCGCTGGTGCTGGGTGTGCTTACTTGTGCTGATGCTGTGCCCTCAGAGGCTGGAGCTTCCTCTGAGGAGTCCAGCTGCACAGCCTCTTCCTCCTCCACAGTGGGGACGGGGGCTCTGGATGGTCCTGTGGGGGGAGTCAAGGAAGGAGCTGGAGATGTGATGCCAAGGTTACATGCACATTGGATTTTGCAGATGTTCATAAGTCCAAATGATGTAGCTTCAGATTCATAACAGCGACTCATGCTATGTCAATCAGAGAGATGGAAAACTATTCTGTCACCAGCTTGTGGGACTGCCCCTGTCTCTCCTTCCCCAACTTCCGGAGCCACATCAGCCCCGACAATTTCCAGCACTCCTTCCTCCCAGGGGCTCAGGTGGGCTACTAAGGGTGGGCCTCCTCCAGTCCTGGCTCGCTCTCTATTGTTGTGAGCTCTCTTTTCCTGCAATGAGGGAGACAAGTGGAGTTTGAGACTGAAGGAGTGAGTGTAGAGATAGCATAGCATAGATACTTAGAGGGAGACAAAGATGGTGTGAGGCTGCAAGACCAAGGGCTCTCCCTGTGTGTTGTCAGTTGTGCTCAAAGCATCAGAGTGAGAGGGCTGCATGGTGGAATAGTTATGTGAATGTGAGCCTAGAGAGAGGGAATGGGTAAGGGTGCATGGATGTGACTGTGAAGTGGGATGTGGAGGAAGAGAGTGCTAAAGCTGAGTGCTGGTGGGGAAAGGCAATGGGGATCAGTTTGAGGGTGATGGAAACTTCATACTTACTTTTCCTGTACGGTGAAGGTCATGGAATCGTTTCCTACACTGTATCCAGGTTCTTCTGGTGACTCCCAGCGAGTTGACATCTGCTGACACCTGCATCCATGCAGCCTTGGTCTCAGTGGGAGGCCTCTTCCTCCCTGACCTAGGGAAGAGGACCTCCCTGTGGGCCCTCACCCCATCCAGTAATGCCTGCAGTGAAGCCTCGTCGAATTTGCTGCCAGCTCGGGGTCTGGCACGGGCCACAGCTGCTGCAGGCTCCTCTGCCATCCTGTGTGGTTCGTATGGAAGCCTGCAGAGGTTGCAATACTTGCTATAGACTTTAAAAGCACCACGAATGATGACATCATACTGTGGGGCTTTCTGACTGGAAATAGTCAATTAGCAAGGGTTCCCACACGCTGGAAATGAATTGGCCAATTGAGGGAAAATTGCATCAATCTGGCAGACCCATTTACATTCGTGTGGGAACCCCGACATTCGGGGAACCCGACAATTCCCCGCGCCTGCGGGAAAATCGACCCCATTGAGTTGGAGTGTGAGTTGGAGACACTCCGACACATAAGGAAAGGGGAGGAATTTCTGGACAGTTTTATCCAGAATACAATCGCACCCCAGAGGAAAGCACAGGTTCAGGAAAGGGAGGGTGTGACCGTTGGGGAGATGGGTAGTGGGGATTTAGGAGAGGTTGAGAAGGAGGTCCTGCAGACACTGGTCCTGTCCAACTGGTACGATGTACTCGCTACCTTTGAGGACAAAGAGAAAGACTGCAGGGAGGACAGCCACAATGCAGACCAAGGTACCGTGGCTCAGAAGGCTGTCCGGGGGGAGGGTGTGTTGTCTACCTGGTGTCAGAGTAAGGGATAGCTCATGATGGCTTGAGAGGAACTTGGAAAGGGAGGGTGGAAATCCAGTTGTCGTGGTTCATGTTGGAACAAACGACATGGGTAGGAACAGGGAGGAGGTCCTGCTGAAAGAGTATCAGGAGTTAGGATCTAAATTAAAAAGCAGGAACTTGAGGGTAATAATCTCTGGATTATTGCCTGAGCCACGTGCAAATTGGCATAGAAGCAGACAGATCAGGAGAATTAACATGTAGCTAAAGGGCTGGTGTGGGAAAGAGGGGTTCCTTTTCATGGGGCACTGGCACCAGTTCTGGGACAGGAAGGAGCTGTACCGATGGGACGGGCTCCACCTGAACCGGGATGGGACTCGTATCCTAGCAGAAAGGGTAAATAGGGAAGTGGCAAAGGCTTTAAACTAGAAAGATGAGGGGACGGATCTACAAGAAATGTAACCAGCCTAAATATAAACAAAACAGGAAAAGACAGCACAGGAAAGAAAGTAAGGAGGACATTCATGGCAAGGGAATAAATAGTTATAGAACAGAAGTCTAAAAAGATGGGTAAACATAAAGTGAGAGGGAATCCTATTAAAAATGAGTTAAACTGTCTACAGCAATGCACACAGTGTCCATAATAAAACAGGGGAGCTGGAGGCAATCATACGTTGTGAGGAACCAGACATAGTAGGGATTACTGAGACATGGCTACAGAAAAATCAGGACTGGGAATTAAACATTGCAGGGTATAACATATTTAGAAAAGATAGGGAGGTGTTTAAAATTATGAAAAATTTTGATAGAGTGGATACAGAGAGAATGGCCCCGATTTTCGGCTTGTGTGGGGAATGGTCGGATTTCCCCGAATGTGGGGTTTCTGACACACACAAAAAAGTGTCAGCCAGCTCCATGCAATTTTCCCTCAAGTGGCCAATTAATTCCCAGCATGTGGGAAGCCTTGCTAATTGTCCAATTAGAGTCAGAAATCCCCACAGTATGATGTCATCATTCGTGGTGCTTTCAAGGTCCATAGCAAGCACTGCATCCTCTGAAGGCTTCCAAACGAACCATACAGGATGGCAGAGGAGCCTGCAGCAGCTGTGGGCAGTGCCAGACCCCGAGCTGCCTCCAAATTCGACGAGGCTTCACTGCAGGCATTATTGGATGGGGTTAGGGCCCACAGGGAGGTCCTCTTCCCTAGGTCAGGGAGGAAGAGGCCTCCCACTGAAACCAATGCTGCATGGATGCAGGTGTCAGCAGATGCCAACTTGCTGGGAGTCACCAGAAGAACCTTGGCATTACATCTTTAACTCCTTCCTTAACTCCCCTACAGTACCATCCAGAGCCCCCGTCCTCACTGTGGAGGAGGAAGAGGCTGTGCAGCCAGACTCCTCAGAGGAAGCTCCAACCTCTGAGGGCACAGCGTCAGCAGAAGTAAGTGCACCCAGCACCAGCGCAGACACTCACACCTCTGGGGGACCTTCGGGGCATAGAGTAGTGTTGTCACCTGGTGTTTCACAGCTCACAGGTGAGCCTCAGCAGATTCTGGAGACAGGGACAGCAGTGGAGAGTCCTCGTCGGAGGGCGCAGGACTCTGCCAGCTCAGCTCAGCTGCGCTGCATGTCGACCCTCTGCCTCTGGGTCCATCCGCAAGAGAAGAGGTGATGGATCTCCATGCACAGATGCAGGAGTCTCTGGCAGGTTTTGTTTCCAGGGTCGCTGCGGGTGTGGAGCGAATGGAGAAGTCCATAGCGACCATGAGCAGAGCCTTTGTGGAGTCATTGGCGCATGAACGCATCACCATGGAAAGGTTGGCAACCTCCATGGAGGAGATAACTCGCCAGGGTACGGAAAACATGGTGAGTGCTGATAAGAGAATGACATCTCTTGAGGAGCGTTGGCCATCAGTTGAACAGAGAAACCAGATCTTCATGGAAGTCCTTCTGAGTAGGACTGCCAGTGCAGAAACGGGTCCCCATGGCCCCCTAAAGCGCAGCAAGGTGCTCTCAAGCCACTTCCAAGCGCTGGCCCCTCCTGGCCTGTGCAGCTTCAGGTGAGTGAGCAGCAGCCTGGTGCTCCTGGTGCTCATCCTGCTGTTCCTGGTTCTGCTGCTGCCGCCTCTGCTGCTGGAGATCCTCTAATGGCAAGAAGGGAAGGAAAAAAAGGCGTGCCATGCTTCTCGTAGATGCCTCCGCTGAGGAAGCGCTGAGTGAAGGGTGCCGAGAGGGGCTTCCCAGGAGCTCACATTGGAGAAGTGTGTGAGGCTCCAACTTTCCACAGCTGTGCCTAAGCCTTGAAGTAGCCCCAAGCCTTCAGCAACAAGGTCCTTCAACATACAAGTGCTGTCCCTTTAAATCGCAGCTTCTCCATTGACCTGCAGCTGACAGCAAGCAAGCCGGCAAGCTTCATGCCAGCTCTCAGCAGCGGGGTTCCCCGCAGGCGGGTTTCATGTGGGGAAAGCCCCAAAGTCGCAACGGCCCTGGAAAATCTACCTGAACGAGGTAATTATTGGTAATTAGTGTGCCGACGACCATCCCACCAGCGGCGGCTGGGACTGAAGTGGGGTGCGGGAAAACGGCGGTCCGAAAGTCGGACGGGGCGGGGAATCAGGAGCGGGGGGGTGGGGGGTGGTCCCGGCCCGCTTTTTTGCCAATTTTCGGCCCCCGGCCGCATGAAAAGCCGCCCGACGGCGGCCAGAAAATCGGGGCCAATGTTTCCACTTGTGGGGAAGAACATAACTAGAGGCCATCAATATAAGATGGTCACCAAGAAATCCAATAGGGAATTCAGAAGAAACTTCTTTACCCAGAGAGTGGTGAGAATGTGGAACTCGCTACCACAGGGAGTGGTTGAAGCGAATATTATGGATGCATTTAAGGGGAGGCTGGACAAGCATATCAGGGAGAAGGGAATAGAGGGTTATGCTGATAGATTTAGATGAGGAAAGACTGGAGGAGGCTCGTGTGGAGCATAAACGTCGGCATGGACTGGTTGGGCCGAATGGCCTGTGTCTGTGCCGTATATCCTATGTAATCCTATGCAATGATTGTTTCATGCAGGGAAAGGTGGAAGTTGAAATAAGCAAAGAAGCCTTGAAATTTGAAAATGGAGCTTTCACTTATTATGGAGTCCCTGCACTCTCAACTGCGGTTTCCTCAGGTAGCATTTTCTCTTTTTAACAAGTTTATAATACCATTTTAGAGCATTTATTTTAAGCTGTTTGTAGGAGTTGAGAGCATATTCTACCAGCTTCAAATGAGTTCCTACAACCATCATAGTTCATTTTGCTCGGCCTACTTGAACTCCATTTTAAGAAAGGGCATATTTCTAAGGATAAGGGGTAAGCCATTTAGGACAGAAATGAGGAGGAACTATGGGAGGCAGCGGAGACATCGGACAGCTTCAGCCAGCTGATGCGTTTAACGTGAGATCAGGTCAACCTTTGCTACAGTGTCTTGGTTCTATTTATATCTCTGTGGTTCTAACATCTGCCTGTTTACGTTGCAAAGTGAGTTGTTGATTAGATGCAGTCATTAAAATTTTTTTTTTTAAATCGGCTTTTAAAAGTCGGTAAGTACTGAAATGCAGGAAGTTGTCAACGCGCTTAATACGTTTTAAGCTGCACCTTTGTAATCGACACATATGGTGATGATAAATGGTTTGCGCCATTTGCCTGATTTAGGTGGTTGTCTGTGATAAGTGAGGGCGGTGTAAGTGGTGGGGACTGCATGTATCATATTGCTTCAGACTGTTTAAAATAAACTGATTAATGTCTGTTAAAATAACGGAGAGAGGAATCCCATATAAAGCTTGTATCCCATGGAATAATTTCAGAGCAGTAGTCCTTATTTGAAATTGTTTAAATCCATCCTTCAATATGTTTTTTAAAGAAATATTTATAGTTTCTTTTTAAAAGGAAAACCAACTTCATATTATTAAGACAATAAATAGACCAGCAACATTAGAAAAATAGGAAAAAGACTTTTCTGTATTGAACATTTAAATTGATTGATTTCTTTATTTTGAAATGAGTTACCATAATAGTAATGACTTCTGTATGTTATGTTGTATGTACTTTGTGAAAATATCTAGATAAATGTTTAACTATACACATAGCGATCTTTCATTTATGATACAGTTTCACGTTTTAATGTTGTAGAGGGAGAAGATTGGAAAGACTGTTTTTAAAGCCATTTTTCGTGTCACAATTAGAATATAATAGCAGCAATGGAGTTGAAGCTCCAGGAACTGGACCCCAGCTTTCCCCTTCTCTCCGAACCAATGTTTTCTGTAAGCTGTGCTTTTTTCTGCGCGGCCTGTTTCTTTTAATGTGCAGTCCCTTTAAATTTCTGTGCATGCCTGGTATTTACAATGGAAAAGCCGGTGAGTGGCCTGCGTGGGACCTTTCCCATTGCTGCGCAGCTTAGAGGGGACATTGCTCTGAACTCCAGGTCAATGGCCCTTGCCTACCCGCTTCCTCACGGGTACAGGCCTCAGCTCGGTTTCTCTTCCGCCTGCACGTATTGCAGCAGCTCCCAGACATGCCAGTACTAGTCACAGCTATGCAACAGTACCAGAAGATTATCTAGTTGTAGTAGAAGCGAATCCCGGCGAATCAACTCCCACAGCCTTTCTGCGTGACTGCCCCTCTCCCCGCACCAATCGCTCCAGTTCCAGACCTGAGTCGTACCCCATTTTTTGTTGCCTGCTTTGCACCCTTGGTTTCAGGGCTCCATAGGAGATGGGAGAAAAAAGAGAGAATGAGATATGCAGAGACAATGACATACAGAGAAAGAAAATGGATGAAGTATGCAGAGTCGGGTATCCCACCTGTTCTGCCTCCAAATGTGATGTCACGACAGGGGGCGGGGTGGAGGGTGGAAGGAGCACCCCCTGCTCTTCTCCGATAGAATTATTCAGAGGCCAGGAAATGGCATAAAACCCAGTGGTAACTAGTTCCATCCCAAAGTATAATTATTCTGCATCCAAAATGGGCTGGAATTTTTGGCCTTGCCTCTTAATCCTGACTAAGGAGGGATTGGTTTGCAGCAAAGTATTGTGCAGGAGAGTAAGGAAAAAGGCTTATTTTACCCAGAAAGTTACAAAACCGACTACAGGAAACTTGGCGATATCCGGCACCGACGGGACCGAGCTGCTGCCGATCTATCAAAACTTCCGGATAGACCAGCGCTAATGTTGAAGGATATGGAGGTTTTCATCTCCGTATCTGACAACAAACACTGTTGCTTAGCAACAGCTTGTAAACACTCGGCCCGTACCTTGGAAGCGTCTCTGAAGCTGTTGCTAAGCTACAGAGACGCTTTCCAGAGCCTGACTGTTTTATAAAAAAAAAAAAAAAAATGCTAGGGGAAGAAAAAAAACCTAACCAAAACGGCTGCTGATTTCTGCCGTTAGATCGAGGTTTCCGGACATACAACCTCTAGATAAACCAAAGTTTCCTGTATTCAACTTAATTTCGCCATCAGCAGATTCAAAATAAGTTATTCACCCTTTGTTACTGTAAAGGACCTGTATGATAGGTTATTGAGCAATGCTACTATTTCAGTCCTAATTCGTATGGTTCTTTGTATGTTTTAGTTCAATACTTACATTCATTTTAGTCTGTAAAAGCTTCTTGTGCTATTTGATTGAGAATCGTAGTAATCTTATACATAAAGTCCTGTATAGAGATTACTGCAATTGTTGTGATTGCTAACCTGGGTCCTGCACTGCCTTCAACAGCAGACTTCAGTAAAGGTGCAGAGCCTGGTTCTAGGAAAGACTGAAATCATTGAGCGAGAGACAGCCGTTCAAAAACATGAATCAAAATATTAAATGAAACTAAAATTATTAGTGACTATCCACATTATTCTTTTTTCATAGTCCCATTCCTAAAAGTGTAGTGTAAATAATGAAGAACAGTGAACGTATAGTGTATGTAGAGGAATCTTAATGTAAATTATGATTGGCCCTTTTCAATATGAGGTGAAGAGTGTACACTCATCATTATTGCCATGAAACTGGTATCTGCTGTAAGAATGTTGTTGCCTGGAGACACCCTAGGATAGTGTAAATTGTGTACTGTTACACTATTAATTTGGAGGGGAGAGAGGAGCAGATTCTTCCAAATGCTGAAAATCTTTAACAGCTCTGGATGGATGAATTCCGATGGGCTGAAGGACCTTCCTCATCCATAATTATCTTGTGAATGACTTGGTGCACGGGATCACATTATTTTGTGCTGGCTGCTAAGGGACAGCTAATTAAATGAAATTATTCATTGCTTGATCAGTAGCTGTGGGCCAATGGAGCAGAGCTACTCTAATTTTAACATCTTGCTGGGGTGTGCCTTTTCCGTGAAAACCTGTGCTGTCTGCGGAAATTTTAGTTCTGCACAAATCGCTGCATATTCTTCCATTGACTAACTATGGGAGTAGAAGAGGGCATCAGAAATTCCCACCTTCCTCACGCAGGATGCCATAAGCATGCTCACTTTACGTTCCTGTTATCTTCAATTAGGGAAGGGGGTACCAATGCATGTGACCTAATTACCACCCCCCCCCCCTCCATGTGAAATACTTTAAAATCATTTCATAAATCACTTGCCCAACTGCATAATTAAACAAAGTGCTATTTAAAGCTAATTGAAGATTTCCTTTGATAGCTTTTCTGCATTTATCCAGCAAGTAGCTGAGCCATTCAGATGAGAAAGACTCCAGATCTGATTCCCGGGCTACGCTGTATTAGCTGATCTCATCCAGGGCAGTACTTGGGCCACTGCCATTGGCATCCGCTCTCTGGGTTAGGAGAGAAAAATCAGTGCGGCTTTCTGCTTTTGATCAGATGAGGACTGGATTGGTCTCAGCTGTGATGTCTGCTACAGTCAGGTAGCCTGCTGATGCTCATTGTCGAGCCTTACACATGAATAATGACAACTTGGGCAAAGTACCAGAATGTGACTTGACACATTTGAAACCATTTTCTGGGAAGAAGCTAACAGCTTCGGGAGAAAATTGGAAACATGGCCTCTCGACATGATGCAGAATGATATTCCATAATCTCTGATGTTTAATGTTATTTGACTCCATGTCTAATAGAGAAGCTATATAGGACGCAGTGTGTATTATGTGGGATTCTTTCTAACTTTTTTCCTGTGGTTTTCAATGGCAGTCTAGTGTAGATATAAATAGCTCAGTTGGCAAATGTATCCAACTTGCATCAGAGGTGATAGCCATTGTGACTTTTTGCCGCATTTTGCTTTGATTGCTAGTAGGCCATCGTCTTCGTCTTCTAATGACATTTTATTTTTACTTAATGGGCATGCCTAAACTGCCCATTTCCCATTTTAGCCTCGTCATATCTTTGAGTTCCCTACAAATTTGATGTTGTGGGAGCTCGCTGCACACGGATAACAAATCAATAACATCATGCCCATTAGACCGAACACTGATTATGATCATCTTTTCTATGTCATTGATTGTAATAACCTAGCACAATAATGTATTCAAATTGGTTACAGTACTTTGTGCTACTTGCCTACAAGGTGGTTGTTTTAATTTTCCCAATTGAAAATTATACTGGAATGGAACAAGTTTTCACATGAGAAACACTTTTCAGTAGAGTTCACTTTGTACTTGAGCTGTTAACCTTTGCACTTCACCCCTGGTTCAGCCTCCTTGATTTGGGGTAACAGGTAAAAGGAGCAAGTTGCTATAAGGAACTTTTTTAAATGGGTCCACTTCTAAGGGGGTGATTTTGGCAATGGGGAGCTTTTGGAGGTAGGACTCCCACTTGTCGGGTTTCAGTCCCGCCTCCAACAACTTCTGGCCAACCCACACTATTTTCCCTTGATTGACCTTGTTAAGTCCGTCCAGCTTTCTTTTGCAGAAATGAGATGGTTGTTGCATTGGAGAATGCAGCGGCCGTCTGTCGTCTCCAACGCAGAGGTGCGAGACTCTCCGCATACCCACCGACTGAAGCCTGCAGGAAGAAACACAGGTAAGTACACTTTCACTAAGACTTTGTACTTACCTCAGATACTCAACTCTCCACACTTGCACCCGTCACTTACCTTCACAGCACACTTGCACCCCTGGCCCTTGCAGACCCACTACTCGCCTCACTGACCTGGCGGGTTTCGGAGCCTTCGGGAAGCCCGCACTTGTGAGGGCAAAAGGGGGATAGTTAATAGGCTTTAATCCCTTCCCACCTCCAAGGAGACGGGATCCGGCGCGGGACTGCTACCCGCCTCCTGGGAAGATGGCATGGAGGTGGGTTGGGCACCCTCCTCCAAATTCTGCCATTTTCCCGGCAATCCTGCCTCCATACCCGCCTCCCCAGGGCTGGCAAGATCGTGCCCTATGTGTTAGTCGTAAACACTTAAAGGAGTATTACTGGAGCAAATGTGCTATTGGAGGATATTCCTCTCACCCTACATACTTCCAATGCAATCCTCAATTGAAACCATTGCACATATTGCTCAACAAAGGAGCCCTTCAAAAGAATTAGTTCTGAAATAAAACTCAGCAGCAGCTTTTTATGTAAAGCTAACTGCTTACAATTCTTACACGATAGCAAAATACTGCGGATGCTGGAAATCCGAAATAACAACAGAAAACGTTGGAAAAACTCAGCAGGCCAGGCAACATCCGTGGTCATCTGGAGCCATTGTTTGTCTCTTTACCTGTCCTATTACCATCTCGTCTCACCTTGAATATCTCTTAATGTCTCTTCTTTCATCCCCTCCCCCATTTCCCAGCCCCCCAAATTGCCTTTTAACGTTGACTCTGTTTCTCTCTCCACAGATGTTGCCTGGCCTGCTGAGTTTTTCCAGCATTTTCTGTTGCCTTTTAATCTGTTTCATTTCCTGCCTTTTTTTCTCAGTTCTGTAGAAGGGTTTCGACCCGAAACGTTGACACTGTTTCTCTCTCCGCGGATGTTGCCTGGCCTGCTGAGTTTTTCCAGCGTTTTCTGTTGTTATTTTGCTTACAATTCTTAATACTTTTTGGGCAGTTTTCTTCCTTTTCCTCTTTTGAAGATATTGATGCCTCTTGTGATATAGTTCCGCAAGAGTCCTCCAGTACTTCATGAATAGGGGGCGCTCTTCAAGTGTGAAATTACACATTGAATGTTAGCAGGCTATTTTACCGTGGCAGGGCATCACAGCCAAGCTGTCCCCACATGATGTCCATATGGGGATCATTGGATAGCAATATGGAGTGAGAACTCCTGGCTGACTGTTCCATCCTTGGTCTAGGAGCACCAAAGCCAATTATAGCACCCCAGCCGTCATCCCGGTAGAGACTGAGAATAAAATCTGTGACCACCTGGTCTGTATGGAAAAATCCCAAGATCTTTTCCAGTACACTTAGGTTTAGCATTACTGTCACGTCCTGTGCATATACAAAGCAAAATGACTGTGAATACTGTAAATCTGAAATAAAAACACAAAATGCTGGTGAAACACAGCAGGTCCATTGGAGTCTGAGAAATGACGAAGCGTCTGCACCCAAAATGTTATCCTATCTTTTCAGGCGCTCACAGACTTATTGGGCTGGATTTTGTCAATGGGGAGCTTTTGGAGGCGGGACTCCCACTTTTTGGGTTGTAGTCCCGCCTCCATCGACTTGTGGCCAACCCACACTATTTTCCCTTGATTGACCTTGTTAAGCCAGCCCAGCGGGCTCAGCAGGCCAATTAAGGGACAGCTGGTTACTGGTGACGTCAGCGATTGACATTTCATCTGTCAAGAGCTTTTGACAGATGAAAAATCAGCATTTGACAGTTCTGTGAAGCGGTCAAACACTGACAATCTGTCTTCTAACTTGAGTCCTTCTACTCGGACTCAGTTAGAGATCGCTCCAGACCAGAAAGCAGAGGCTGCAGCTTTTGACAGTTCAGCGGCCATTCTGCTTTCTGTGCCGGTGAGCTGAGGGACTCCCGAGAACTGAAGGGAGGAAGCCTGCAGGAGAAAGTAAAGGTAAGTAAAACTTATTAAAACACTTTACACTTACCTCACACACTTACCTCTGCACACATGCACCCATCATTCACCTACATAACGGACATCTCGACCCCTCCAACCCCTGCAGACCGACGGTCCGCCTCGCTAACTTGGCGTGGTTCAGAGCCGTCGGACAGCCCACACTTAAGGGCTAAAAATAGGGATTAGGCAAAAAACTGGCAGTTAATTGGCACTAATCCCCTTCCCGCCTCGGGGAGGCGGCTCCCAGCACAGGTCGGGTACCTGCCTCCTGGGACATTGGCATGGAGGCAGGTTGGGGGCGGGATGGGTTCCTGCCCCCCGATTCTGCAATTTTCCCACCACTCCCGCCTCCAAACCCGCCTCCTCGGGGCTTGGAAAATCGAGCCCATTGTGTATTGCCAGCATTTTCTGTCTTGCTTTTATAACATTTTGCACTTTGCAGTGTAAATTAATGCAACAAATCTGTAGTTTCTGACCTCACCCTATGGCCACATGGAGGTGAACCTCTTGCAGAATGCTCCAGCTGTTGCTGCAATCACTCACACAGCAGCACTAATCTAATTAATAGTCACTGAAAGACTTGCAAATTATTTTTAGATTTTTTTTTACTGGGCATTCCATTTTCATGAAGAAACATTTGACCAACCATGTTTACAATCACAATTCTGCCAAACTGCATCACATTTTTGTAGGTAACGTATTAAAAAAGGATTGCTCTTTCTCCTCAAATACTGTAAATAGAATAATTTTCCCATGGCCATACTATCATGCCTGTCCTTCATTGCAAAAATTTGATGGTTGCATTTATTGTCAAATTGTTCGAAAAAGGCCAGGCACAAAACTAAAGCTGTGCAAACTTCCATTAAGCTTAATTTCAGAAAAATGTTATCACATGGAACTTAGCTGATTTACAGTACTTTATCATGAAGCTGGTACCCCAAAACACAAGGGTACATTTTGTAGTTTCAATGTTTGGACAATCACCTACAATTGTGCGATACTGCCAGCTGTGCAAGACCACACCAAACGATGGGACCTCACAAAGCTTACCTCATGTTTTAACTTAATTACTGGACGGCAATCTAAATTTTAAGTTTGAATGTGTGTTGGTTAGAGCAAGCATATATTTAAATTCTGACAATACCATTGCCTTGCCACTTCGAAGGTACATGAATTTCCATCACCCTTGGCATCACCTGGAGCAGTGTCACTTGAATCCTGCAATCATTACACGAGCGGCAAAAGTCCATATTCAATGGGCAGGACGATTGCACAACAGGGGAGTTGGGGTCGCAGTGGTGTCCCTGCGTGATTTAACTTAACAACCACTAATGAATTACTGCAGACAGTTCTTCTTAACACTGTTGATGAGTATGAAGATCATCATAATTTATTGAGACATTTCCTTTCTCTCTTGAGATGTTCCCAAATTAGAAAAGAACTGGACTGGTGCCTGAGGGAGAGGGACAGAGTGATCTCCTGGACGAGTTTCGATCGCCTAGATGGGTCGGAGAGGAATTTCCCAGATTTTTTCTCCCAAATTGGCCATTGGGTTTTTTATCTGGTTTTTCGCCTCTCCCAGGAGATCACATGGGTTCGGGTGGGATGGAGAGTGATAGTAGACTTGAGGTTAGGATCAGATCAGCCATGATCTTATTGAATGGTGGAGCAGGCTCGAGGGGCCGATTGGCCTACTCCTGCTCCTATTTCTTATGTTCTTACGCCTCTTTACCTGTCCTTTTTTTATTTTCTCCTTCTCTCTCCCTCTCCCCCCTTCCCCTTTCTCTCTAAGGCAACCACAGCCTTTGACTTTCCCCAAATTGCATCCAAATTTTTATTCTCTGCTATACAAAGTTTGTTTATTTGCAGTCTTTCTCTGCATCTTGCTTTAACTCACAATCTCAATCTCTTGCAAATGCACCTTTTATTACTCACGTTGTCTCCTGTACAGTTCACATTACTAACTTTGCATTTACTTGTTAAAGCTACACTATTCCGTCACCGGCTTCAATCTACCTTCCTATTATGATATGAGTCACCAAATTGCTGCTATATTTTTGATGACGCCATTTTGAACCATTTTCACGTTTCCTACATTGCTCTGAGATTAATAGCAGACTATCCATTAAATGGTCATTTGGTTCTGCTCAGTATTATGGCTGCTATTGGTCACTGCTGCAGACGCAGAGTTACGCAGACTGACCGAGCAAGTAACAGCAAATCATTTCTGACCAGGGTGTTTAAAATAAAAAATTGTTTGAGTTGAAATTGCGCTGTGGAATATTAGTAACAAACACGTGCTTTCATATGAAATTCCTTAGTTTGCTATTTCAATAAAGGTGTTAATCCTTTTATTTAATCTAATTATTTAAATGAGTTAACACCTTTCATTAAACAGCAGAAGAGGAAATTTGTATTAAGTCATTCGCTAATAGTATCACACCGTGCGCTTCGCGCTCTTATTTCTGTAACAAATGCAAACACCAGAAAATCAATAAATTACAAAATAAAAATGTATTTTATAAATTATAGGCATGTTACGTTGCAGAAGTCCTGCAGTTTTTGAATGTATGAAGTGGGTAGAATGTTTTTGGTTAGCTGCCAATGATTTTATTCGATGCTAGTCGATCTCTTGGATTATAAGCAGTCTCGACAGTTATTAATTTTCTGTTGTACCAAGACCCAAGGCACAGCAGTATCAGCGGATAGCCAATTACATGCATATGAAAGCGCTTCACCTTGCTGGGAGGGGGCCCAAGGAGCAGGTTTAGGGGCAGTCCTTGCATCTACGAATGCTTTCTGGGGGGTTTTTCAACCAGGTTCCAATTGATCGCACATGCAAGGCTGCCACATGGACCAGTCCTCTCACATTATTGTCTAGATTTAACTGCAGTACACATCACTTTTGGCATGTTGGTGATGTTACAGCACTTAACGGGGGTCCCTTCTCCTAAATTTGTACTACAGGAAACTTTGTGATATCCGGCACCGACAGGACCGAGCTGTTGCCGTCCCATCAAAACTGCCGGACAAACCAGCGCTAATGTTGAAACATATGGAGCTTATCTGGCAACAAACCCTTAGCAACAGCTTCTAAACAGTTGGCCGTACCTTGCAAGCGTCTCTGTAGCTTAGCAACAGCTTCAGCGAGACCTTGCAGAGCCTGACTGGTTAAAAAAAAAAAGCAACGAAAAGAAAAAAAACCTACGAAAAGAACCTAACGAAACGGCTCCTGATTTTTGCCGGTGGATCGAGCATTCCGGACAGTTAACCTCCGGATAAACCAAAGTTTCCTGTACTTTGCTCCTACATAACAGTGATTACACTTCAAAAATAATTAATTGGAAGTGAAGTGCTTTGGGATGTCTTGAGGGCGTGATGAGACATGTTCTCGCTCTCTTGAAATAACCTTGTTAAGTTGCTGCAGTGCCTTCCTGTAGATCGTACATACTGTAGCCGTAGTTTGTTGGTGATGGGGTGGATATTGAGTCCAGTGGCAGGAGCGCCGATGAAGAAAACCGCTCTGTCCTAGGTGGTGTCAAGCTGCTTGATGGCTGCACCCATCCAGGTGAGTGGTGAGTATTCCATCACTCCTGACGAGCCTTCTAGATGGTGGAGCGGCTTTGAGGAGTCGGGAGGTGAGCCACTTGCCACAGAGTATGCAGCCTCTGTCCTGCTCTTGTAGCACGCTGTTGATATAACTGGTCCAGTTAAGGTTCTAGTCCGTGGGGAGCCCCAAGATATTGGGCCATAATTTGCTTTCAAAATAATGTTGAGGCTAATGGCACTCACCGTTATTTATGCGCAAATGATACAGCAACTTCAGGTGAGGGGCAGATGCATGGTTAAACACAAATATCCAAAAGTTTTGACATTGAATTCACCCACTCTAATTTACACTTCCTTCTCAGTCCTTGCGCTGTTTATTTCTCAATCTGATTGGTTAAGGGGCAACACAGTTACTTGCCCTGTTCACTCAGCTCCCAGATGCCCTGTTTTCCTGTGACGTTATCAGCTTGCACTTTCAGCAACATGCCACGCGAAAAATTAAAAATCTAAACATGCAAAGACATGTCTAACTAGCGGCAGACGCCGTTAGCTGCCCCACTACAGCAAATTATGGCCTATTGATAGTGGGGGCAACTCAGTGATGGTGACGTCGTTGAAGGTTGGGGGAGATGTCTGGGCTTTTTCTCTTGTTCATGCAGCATGGACTGCTTCATTATCATAGGAATTGTGAATAGCGCAATGAATGCCACCAAATCAGCAGCGAACAGCGCCACTGCTGACCTTGTGATGCAGGGAAGGCCATTGATGAAGCAGTTGAAGATGGTTGGGCTGGGGCCGAGGCCTCCTGCAGTGATATCCTGGGCTGTAATGATTGGTCTCCAACAACCATGACCATCTTCCTTTATGTCAGGTATGACTCCAGCACCATTTAATTTTAAACTAAAGCTAAACTAACTTAATTAACTACTTATCGCTAAGGAGAGGTGAGGATAGCTGTCCTCAAAAGTAAGGCAGCATTTGACTGACTATGGCACCAAGGAGCCCTAGCAAAACTGAGGCCAATAAGGAAAACTTGATTATTTAAGGGGCCTAATGCTAGTTATTTAAGTTTTAGCTTGGCTTCAGTTTAAAATTAAAAGGTGCTGTTATGCAGGATGTAGAGCTTTTTGTGTTGTGGGAGTAGGAGTCCTTCTGTACCACTGCCATATACAGTGTCATGATGACACTTTTATATGCATACAGGAAACTTTTTTTTATCCGGGACCGGCGTGGTGCCGGTTTATCAAGAAGTCCAGATTACAGAGAGGTATAGTAAAAGGTACGAGAGCCCCGTACACGGCCACAGATCCAGGCTTCCCTGTTGCTTAGTAACAGGTGCAGGAACCCCGGCCACAGACCAAGCGTCCCTGTTGCATAGCAACAGGTGCAGGAACCGCGGTTACATGGCCACAGATCCAGGAACGGCCACTAATATGAAGTAAAACTTACCTGAATCTACTCCTGAATTTTGCCGGTTAACAGAGATTTCCGGTTATTTAGGTGCCGGTAAATCGAGAGTTTCCTGTAGTTAGAATGAGGTTTCCTCAAAACTCAAGCTAGGCTATGCTCCTACAGCATATGATGGATAAATAGTCACAGAATGAAGAAGGTAGTTAATCTACCTACCTATATTCAAAGGGTTGAGCAGAGGGGGGGGGGGGGGAAAGAAGGAAATAAGTGTTTGGAGGAACAGACACTGGGAACATCACGCAGTTCAGGCCAGTCTGTGTATTTGATTGAATGAATCTGTTCGGCAGCAGTAAAAAAGGAAAAGGGGCTTCCATGTCTGCGGGTTATAGTGAGATGTGATGGCGCAGTGTATTGGACCCCTCATGCACTGTGCCATGGAATGGTAGGCTGTTGGTTTGCAACTGTGATCTTTCACCTGGCAACAATCTTATCCATGTTATTGTGTGGAGCTGGTGAATGGAAGCCAGGTTCCTTCAGTGCCTCCCAATCTCTTCCCACCCCCACTCCCCCCCCACCCCAGTTTTGGATGACGAGAGGGAAAATCGGAGAATCACACTAGGCCACTCTCCCACATGTCTTTCAAGGTCTGGGAACAGGTCACCCGCCTGTCCTCAACCAGAGATGGTGCATTCTGTGGGGAAACCCAAGGAAAGAGATGAAAAGAATACATCGTCAAATGATTTTGTTAAAAGTCTTATCCCGCAATAAATGAGATTAAAAAAAAAAAATTAAACAACTCTACCAGAATGAGGTATTTCTCAAATCTTTGCATTAGACATTTAATGGAGTATGTTTGTCAGGATAAATATGGTTTCTATCATGTTTTAATGAGTATTTGGCTTGCATGAACTGTGATTACAGTACTAACTTTTTTCTTTGTCTGTGTGACCCTAAAACATTTCCTTCCTTTCTACCTTGTCTTTGTGTAGTGCCCGTTTCTGTGTCTCGAACCTTTGCTTTCAGCAGAGGCGAATCTCTTGCTGGGTCCCCAGGTAATTTTCTGTGGCTTCATTACATAATTGTATTCTTCCTAGATAGATTCAAAAATATTTCTATGTCTGACATACACACAAATCGCATTTATCTACATCCAACTTCACCAAATTCCCTCTCCACACAATTTCACTGTCTCGTTTCATGTTTTCTATCTTTTATCTGTAATCATTTTTGTTTGTCTCTTTCCACCTGATAATTTTGCACATTTTTCCATTTCTGCTTTTCATACTTTCGCCCATTATCTTTGTCTCTTGTCCTTGCTTAACTTTCATGAATGTCGACTTTTTGCCCTGAGATTCCTGGGGTTGGAGAGGCTGCAAGTTCCATTTACACCCAAGGGGATCCTGGAATATGGACTGGATCGCGGCTCTTCCAGGATGTCACCCTGTTTAGACCAGACTGTCAAATTTTGGTCAAGGGGCTGTGGGTGGATCTTCTGCCTGTGACCGTCCGGTTAAGGAGGCAAATTGGGGGGGGGGGGGGGGGGGGAGTTCTCGCACTTCTCTCTCACTCTTGTAAGACCTTAGCAGAACTCACACCAGTTGAGACATGATACGAGCCCTTTTGAGGCCTTCTGAAGCTCCAAAACCTTTAATAGATCCTGGAGGCGATCAATTACCTTCTCTAGTTGGAGTGTCTCTAGTGAATGCCAAAGACTTTATTTAGGTATCGGGGGACTCTGCTGCACGGTCAAAGGGGTGACATGCTCGGGCTGAGGTCACCGGCGCTGAAGAGTCCTTGCGGGCAGCAGCCGCTGCCCTGTCTATGCAAATAACCCCATTCTCGGGATTTGAGACAAGGCCTCCGGCCGCAGTAGAGGGTGAGCGGGGGTTCTGCTCCGCTGGACTTAGACTGGTGGAACAGGGTCCCAGGAATTTCCAGGCCAGATGTCTTCCAAATGGTCTGCTTTCTTTAAGTTGCCATACTGCTGTTCTCTTTGGCCTTGAGATTACGCCATGGAGTGCTAGCATATGAATGCTTAACATATTTGTATGAAAGAAAAAATTCTGTGTTAATGTAATGGTTTGTTTTAAAATAAACAAGTCAACATCCTGTGGTTAAAATAGCAAGGAAGGAATTTCAGACAAATTAATTAAACATTTGTACACCAGTATTCCACAGCTTAATGCCAAGAACTTTGTCTTTGTGTGTGTGGTCTGTCTCTTTCTTTGTTTTCTTTGTCTAAACAAAATAACCAACACTTAACACTCTTCAAGTCAATGTGTCTGTTACTTTCTTTACATAAGCTTCTGTTAGCCATTTATTTATTTGGTTGAACCCCATAACTTACCAATCAAGAATTTGTCATGTGTATTCAAATGTATTTTTAGTATCTCCGTGCGGTTGTGTGAACTTTGTTCAAAATTAAGAAATGTTAATGCTGGGGAATGGAGCACCTTCCATTTTTAGTGCCCTCTCAGTAAAAAAAACTGCTAGGTGCCATAACGGAAAGACAGTAGGGTTGGTATTCTAGAAGGACAATATCAAATGGGCTGAAGGGCTTTCTTCATCTTAAACCTATTTTGAGAGTATTAAACAGTGCTCCTGTTGAAGAGCTAGCATTGGCTGAAGCACTGTGCTCAAGTCAGGTCAGACACAGTGCAGTTAGATGCAAAGTAAAGTTCCCTCTATATTCAATTCAATTCAATTTTATTTGTCATATATGCAGCAGACATATGTAGTGCACAATGAAATGTTGATTTTTACAAGTCCTCCCAACATTGGAATAAATATGGCATAGCAATGATAAAAATACTAATAGAAATACAGTAATAATAAATAAGACAACAGTAATAAATAATAAATTATTCGTTCATGAGTCTTATGGCCTGGGGGTAGAAGTTGTTTCGAAACCTGCTGGTACGAGACCGTATGCTTCGATATCTCTTACCCCAACCTCGTAAGAACATCCCCTGTTGCACCAGTGTGGCACTTTCTGTTTCTCTGGTGAGCTTTTTGCATGAGATTTAGTGAAAGGTTAAGAGCAATTTTGTCATGTGGGATGATGCCCATTAGAAACTGAATTGAGATTGCTCAAACTCATTTTGTTTAATTTTGTAAAGTAATTGGTTAATGATGAGTCAGGAGTCCTTATTAGGGAAGTTCGGCCCCAGAACATTGCTGTATGTAGATTGTTTAATTTCAGGCTTCATCCAAGCAGTGAAGTACTTTCACTGTCAAGGATGTTTGCTTCCATATGAAGCCACCACTAGCAATTTGTCCTAGAAGAGCTTCAAAAAAAAATACCGCTTTAAGAATGAAGCCATCTGTGAATGTTTTCTGGATATGACCGTACCCATTTTATGTCATTGTATGATACTGAACATGTTTGTTATAGGAGAGAAAAACTATGCAGTTTACTTTAAAAAGCTTATGAGAAAAACGTTTAAGATGTTTGTAAGTAAAAGAAAGAAGAAAGACTTGCATTTATATAGTGCCTTTCATGACCATAGGACACCCCAAAGAGCTTTGCAGCTAATGAAGTACCTTTGAAGTGTAATGTAAATACTTTAGAAAATAGAAAACAGTAATAGAAAGAAGAGTTAGTGCTGAAAATCCAACATAAGAGCAGAAAATAATGCAGAGGCACAATCGGTCAGTTAGTGTCTGAACGACAATGTTAAGTTAACATTTCAAGTCATCTGACAAAGGGTCCAACCTGAAACAACCGATCATTTCTCTGATAATGTATTTGGCAACATATGACACAATATTAATACTACTTGCAATTAATAGTCATCATATCCATAGATTCCCTTGCAACCAGGATTCTTTGGGGTACAAGTGGCTCTAAGACGATGTGCCTCACAATAGAGTTTGTAACAAAGCCAACTTTCTCTGACAGACTTGATAATCCAATACCCAAACCAGTAATGTCTGCGGTATCCAGGCACTGTTGATGATTGACTGGCTAGATTGGTTCACTGGTGGAACATGGAGGGGTAGACCTGCCACCGGGGCCAGGATCTCTTCCCACTCTGCTCCAAACAACCCTGTAAGCTGACGGCTGTCCCTAGCTAGTCAAGCAGTGGGATGCTCATCACTCCTCTGTAATAAAAAGGCTGCACGGTTTCAGCTGACTAAATGCCAGCAATATCCCTGCACACATTTAGGAATCCCAAAGCTTCAGCTCTGCCAACCTGTACCTAAGCTATCTGAACTTAAGTTAGTGGGGTCTGTCCCTATGAAGGGAAAGTGTGCACTATGCAGCAGGCAAACAGAAATTCTACACATACAGATTTCTCAGTAGCTCGATTTGGAGATTTTAAAACCTAATAATGGGAATCCACTAACGTCCGATACCTGGCTGACAAAAAAAAATGGATTATTTAAAAGGTGATGGCATGTTTAATTGCAACAAAAGTTGGGCTGTCTGTATATTTGTTTTGTCAGTATATTTAAATAAAAGTTACACAGCATTTGCAAGAAGTACCACTATTGACCACCCAAACATTTATTTCTAATGGTGGGAAGTGGTGCTTGAGAGGTGGTTAGCAGTTATCAGTGTTTGTTTGTGTAGTTTGTGTCACTAAGGTGAAGGATGTTGATGCAAGACTACAGAATACTTTGCTTACTGTATTTATAGTCCAAGGCAGCATCAAGCACTTCCAGTTCAGATGTTGCGCATAATGCAGAGTAAAACCACTCCTACACTGTCCTCAACAATGCACCTTAATGCCATTCTCAGAAAAGCAACAGCGACAAAGGCTTGCATTTATATAGTGCCTTTAATGCAGGAAGATATCCCAGGGCACGTCACAGAGACATGAGTAAATGCTAACACTAAGCCAAAGGAGAGATCAGGAGGGGTGACCAAAAGCTAGGTTCAAAGGAGTAACTTTTATGGGAGGTCTTAAAGGAGGAGAGGGAGGTGCAGAGGCTAAGGGATTCAGACAGACCCTGCCATTGATGAGTGAAGAGAAGGAGGGATATTTATTTATTTATCTGTTTCCTGCTCCAGCCGTCATTGGAGCCTTTTGAGTTAGATTTTGCCCACAAGCTGTTACAAAATTCCATTCACAAGGGTCCTTCACTACTGTTAGAGGGAGAAGATTTTATTCCATGGATGTGAGCACTGATGCCAGAAAGAAAAGGATCAAGTTTGAACCTATTGAGCCATTTTACTGACTGGGTTCAGAGTTGTGGTGGTTAAAAAGCAATTTGTTTTTCCATAGGAAGCCAGCTTGGATTTCATTGATTGGGTGTGGTTTATAAAGCAGCACAGTGTTTGTATTGGGCACCTTGTATGTCAGATTTGCCGATTGAATGTCTAGAAAGCCAAGAGAAAATGGAGTATGGTCAAGCCAGTCTTCTTTGGTCTTGATGTATTTATCTCTTTTTTTTTTCCCCAAGTGCACTTTGGTAGAAATTTAACATTTGCTGATGACTGGTTGGAGATTCAGGGGTGAATTTCCCCATGGGCTCTACACCTGGGCACTAGTCAGGCGTAGTGTGATGTGCCTGGCCTGACCTGAGCCTCTGCATTTGCAGGCCTGCTCCCCCGGCAAGGCTTGGTGCCTGCAAGTGGGGGAGGAAAGTCTGCTGTTGCTGCAGTTCTGAGGCCTGCAGGAGCAGCAACAGTGACTCGTGGTCAGAGCCTTCTGGCTGCTGTCCAACAATAGTAGCCGGAAGGCTTCCCGCACCAATCCCTAGCCAGGTGCCCCCTACAGAAATTGTTTGGGTCCTGGTGGTATCTACCCGCCCCTTTCTGATCCTCCAGTCAAAGAGGAGCTGGGCATAAGGCCCACTTCTTCTGGGCACCCCACTGGCCAACTTTGAACAAAGTGAGGTAGACGGGTCGGGAACATTGCCTTTCATCTCATTTAAATTACTAACCCTAGCTTGTGACTATTGTGGTTCCGACATCGTGGGTTTCTGCCCCTATTTCCTGTGTTTTGCGCCCGAGGAATAAACGTTCCCTGGGCAGAAATCACAGGAAAATTGGCCCCTTAAAAGTTTCTGGTCATGAGAAATTGTAAGTGTTACTGACCAATAGATGGTGCTGTTAACCGTTGCTCAACCACAGTGCAAACAAACTTTTCAGTAACCGATGAGTTCACGTCAAAAAAAATTATATGATAACTAGGTCGCATAGTAGTGAGAAACGCTGTGAAGAGTCTCAGCAGACTGGTTTTTAATGTTGAAATGGTGCTTACAACAGCAGCCAGCCTTGGAACCATTTTCGAAGTGTAATGGTTATCGTAGCACTTTGGATCATCAGCTGTTTCAGCTGATAGCTTGCTTTGTTGATAAAATTCAGCTACTTTGTTTTATCAGAAGCTTACCAATCTTTTAACGTTTTTGCACTAGCATTTACGTAAAACTATTTGCAAGATAACAACTGAAGGGTATCATTTTATTTGTCTTCAATTTTTATGTATTATCCAGTCATCCGATCGCCATCTCGCAGCAACGGATTACAGAGGTCAGAATCAGTAAATCGATCAGAACAGATTGAATTTGGGGGTAGTGCCCACCAGCTAAACCCGAGTAGCTCTAGCTATCTTCCAGACTACTCTGTACGGCTATTAACTGACCTCCAGTTTGTGAAGGTAAAAACGTCCTTCTGTGTTACGATCCTGGAAAAGTATGTTGTTTCAACTGTATCACTGTGTGGCTGGAAGCTGATCATATTTAATAATGCATAGTGACAAAACTGTATATTGCCATAATTGTGTTCGCCATGGCAACCCTCTGGCCAGTGCATCCCTATACATGGGATGGTGAGCTTGAGGCAATTGTGCAAATCTAAATCATTGGCCCTGAAATTACGGTCAGAGGCGTACCAGAAGAATACCCCTCCGAACCGGAAAAAAAAATCCAAAAGTAGCTGGTGTCTCCAGAGCTTCGGAATCTTCGGGTCCTGGGCCTCCAGGCGTACGCCTGCGTAAAAGCCCATGGATCCCAGGACACAGGCCAACCAATTAGAAAGGGGGATTCCTCATAAGCTTAAGGGGATTCCATTTGCGAATGGAATCCCCATAAGCTTATGAGAAATCCCCAAATAAAACGCCATTCTAATAAAAAATTAATTTAAAATTCTCTTTGATTAAGCATTTAAAATAAAAATTTAATTTTTTGAAAAATAATATTTTATTCTGCCCCAAAATTTACATGAACTAATTAAAAATATTTTTGTATGTTTTAATCATTTAAAAAAATTTAATTTAACATTTATTTTAACCCTTACGCTGGTAGAAGCAGGCCTTACGCTTGCTTTTACCAGGCATAGGGGTTTTGTGGGCATTTGTTGGGCAGTAGTTGGGCAAATAGCCCAACTCTGCGCCAGCGAAAGTGTTTTTGGGGCGCACGCGGACGATCTGTCAAGGAGAAACTTGACAGATCACATGTTCCTGGTTTTCATGCACGCGCGGTGCATGTGGAAACCTGGAACTTGCGGGGCCGTTCTGAGGACTTGTGACGTGCGTACGCCGTCACCGGCCCTGTAAAATCTGGCCATTCTTTTGACTAACCTTAATGTAGCCATCAAATTTTTGGCGCTACGGCTGTTACATGAAGTTTGAATAAAGGCCTGCTAGTATTTCTTCAGTAACAAAAACAGAAAAAACTGGAAAACCACAACAGGCCAATCAGCATCTGAGGAGAGAGCAGATAGTCTACATAAATTTCAGGTTCATACTCTTCTTTAAAACTGAAAAAATATGGATAGGCATATTAATATGAGCAAAAAGAAAAGGGTGAATGATACAATCGAAGAAAGAGGAAGCATCAGTGAAATGATGTCGCAGATCAAGTAATAGACAGAGGCATTGAAGAAATAAAATCATTAAAAGAAATGAGGAATGTGGGAACTGCTGAGGAAGTGAGGCCTGAGGAAATTGGGAGTGATGGAAAATCCAGGGCTTAGGTATGAAATTAAAACAGATTTAAAAATGAGACTGTGGCTCCAGTCTGAAGTTACTGACATCAGTGTTCAGACCAGAGGATTGCAGGGTGCTGAAGAGAAAGATGCAGTATTGTTCTTGAGCTTGCATTAAGCTGTGTTGGAACAGAGGAGATTATGAGGGGGAGGGGAAGCTGAGTTTGGTGATAGGATCGTGTTGCAGGTGGTGAAATACAAAATCTACAAATTTTGCCTTGCATAATTTATTAAATAGATCTGATACCACTGTTTTTCAAAGTCTTGTTACTTACGAATGGTAGCCTGCTGTACATTGCCACCAACCAGGATTCCCACACTGGCAAAAAAAAAGAAAACTGGAATAAATCTTCTGGCAGTAATGACTTTTGAGGTGAAGATGACATTGATCAGCTGCTTGAACTTTGCTTTTCATGGTTAATCGCATAATTTCCGCTTTAAAGTATTGCTGCATTGGAACACATTGGAAATTGCATGCTTTCCTTTACAAAGTAGACTGTGTGATGGCATAAGGCGGTTTATTCGCTGTTTAATTATTAAAATTCATCAGTGACTGCCTATCTTGTATTCCTGTTTGGATGACGGATCCTCCTTTGAAGGTTGGAGAGCCTGGCCTGGAGTTTTTATTATTGATTCATTCATTCACGGGATGTGGGTGTCGCTGGCAAGGCCAGCATTTATTGCCCATCCGTAATTATCCTTGAGAAGGTGGTGGTGAGCCGCCGCCTTGAACCGCTGCAGTCTGTGTGGTGAAGGTGCTTCCCACAGTGCTGTTAGAAACATAGAAACGTAGAAGATAGGAGCAGGAGTCGGCCATTCGGCCCTTCGAGCCTGCTCCGCCATTCAACGAGATCATGGCTGATCATCCAAACCCTAGCACCCGGTCCCTACACCGACAGCCATCCCACCCAAGCCCTATCCCTGTAACCCCATAACCCCACGTATTTAATCCCCCCTAACACTAAGGGCCAATTTTTATCATGGCCAATCAACCTAACCCGCACATCTTTGGACTGTGGGAGGAAACCGGAGCACCCGGAGGAAACCCACGCAAACACGGGGAGAATGTGCAAACTCCACACAGACAGTCACCCGAGGCCGGATTTGAACCCGGGTCCTTGGCGCTGTGAGGCAACAGTGCTAACCACTATGCCACCGTGCTGCCCGGGTAGGGAGTTCCAGGATTTTGACCCAGCGACGATGAAGGATCGGCAATAGGTTGCGCTGGTTTTTTTTCCAGCGCAATTCACCCGAAATAGGACAAACCAGCGCAAAGGATTGCGGAATTTCAAGTGCAAATTACGTCCAGCACAAATTGAGTTTCTGCAACCTTTGCTCCAGTTTAATAAACATCGCGCTGGAAGCCGGCCCCATGCCGAAAACTGGCCGAGGCCCAGATCGAATGAATCACCAATGCGAGTTTCCGCTAATTGCACCTGTTTGCAGGCCTAAATTAAGCTGGTTCTTTTGGGTGTGAGGACACGTTAAATATAGGCACGTTTTAAAAGCTTTTGAATATTTTTTTTTAATTTAAAAAAAACCTGATTGCTCTACACCAATATAACTAGCAAATGGTTCTGCATAGTTTTCAGTCACTATCGGTTATTTAAAATCAGGTTACTCACGTGGTGGACGAGACACTGATTAAAAATGCTTATTTTTTGTGATAAACCCATTTTCAGCTGTATTAATCAAACTGCACCAAGTTACCACTCTTAAATATATCAAGGAATACTTTTGAAGCAAAAATATGTTTTTTGTAAATTATGTTCTTAAAAAGCTACCCATTTTAGAATTGACGCTATGCAAATGAGCTTGAGCAAAAACTGGGTGGTGGTGGGGGAGAACACTTCCCAAAACTAGCACGACTTTGGGCGCAATGTGCACCCAGATCTCCGATTCCGCCCAAAGCGGAAACTCTACTCTTTTTTAAACTTTATTCATAACTTGGTTCTTGAAAGCAGGTGAATGAGCGAGGATGTTACAGATGTCTATAATGTACTAAGTGAAATAGGAAAAATAAATCCTCGATGGTATTTCAAGTTAAACCACAACTGTAGTGCCAGGTTACATAGGGAGAACTCGTAAACAGCAAATTCAGGACTGTTGATAGGAAACACTTCTTGACTGAGTATGATATTCAGGGTAGAGGGATAGATGCAAATACTCTGGAATCACTCAAGAGGCAGTTAAATGCAGTGATGGATTACCAGAGGTTTCTGTGGGAGAATGAGATAGAAAGGCCAAATAACACCTCTTACCTTTATTTATTTTTGTGATCCTGAAAAAAGTTTCATAGCAGACATTTGCCATAGCTATATCAAATGGCAGGAAATTCAGACGAGTTGGTTTGCAGATTTGCAAATTATGCTAATTGTTGTTTATCAATTCTGTTGACCAGGAAACCAATATGATCAGTTTTATGTTGGTAGCTTCATTATGTACTTGATTTAAAATAAACACTAGTGTCAGCACTACTCTGTCTCCTCAAATGACCTAATTCAGCTACCTATCCGTGCACAGTTACAGAGCGCTTTAGCTGTGGATGTTTTTGAGATTTTAGCTATCTAGGATTTCTCAAATAGCTTGCACATATTTAAACAAAGAACCTTTAAGGGACACTGGGGTATAGGTCAGTGGAAACAAGAATCGAGCGGGAGTGCAAAAAGGGCTGCTGATTCATAGAGTCATAGAGTTATACAGCACGGATAGAGGCGCTTCGGCCCATCATGTCCACGCCGGCCATCACGCCCTGTCTAATCTAATCCCATATTCCAGCATTTGGTCCGTAGCCTTGTATGCTATGGCATTTCAAGTGCTCATCCAAATGCGTCTTGAATGTTGTGAGGGTTCCAGCCTCCACAACCCTTCCGGGCAGTGAGTTCCAGACTCCAACCACCCTCTGGGTGAAAAAGTTCTTTCTCAAATCCCCTCTAAACCTCCCGCCCTTTACCTTGAATCTGTGCCCCCTAGTTATTGACCCTTCTACTAAGGGAAAAAGCTCCTTAGTATCCATCCTATCTATGCCCCTCATAATTTTGTACACCTCAATCATGTCCCCCCTCAGCCTCCTCTGCTCCAAGGAAAACAAACCCAATCTGCCCAGTCTGTCTTCATAGCTGAAGCGTTCCAGCCCTGGTAGCATCCTGGTGAATCTCCTCTGCACCTTCGCCAAAGCTATCACATCCTTCCTGTAGTGTGGCGACCAGAACTGCACACAGTATTCCAGCTGTGGCCTAACCAGTGTTTTATACAGCTCCATCATAACCTCCTTGCTCTTATATTCTATGCCTCGGCTAATGAAGGCAAGTATCCCATATGCCTTTTTTACCACCTTATCCACCTGTTCTGCCGCCTTCAGGGATCTGTGTACTTGCACACCCAGATCCCTCTGACCCTCCGTCTTGCCTAGGGTCTTACCATTCATTGTGTATTCCCTTGCCTTGTTAGTCCCCCCAAAGTGCATCACCTCGCACTTTTCCGGGTTAAATTCCATTTGCCACTGTTCCGCCCATCTGACCAACCCATCGATATCGTCCTGCAGACTGAGACTACCCTCCTCGCTATTTACCACCCTACCAATTTTTGTATCATCCGCGAACTTACTGATCATACCTTTTACATTCATATCCAAGTCATTAATATAGACCACAAATAGCAAGGGACCCAGCACCGATCCCTGTGGTACCCCACTGGCCACAGGCTTCCAGTCATAAAAACAACCTTCGACCATCACCCTCTGCCTTCTGCCACTAAGCCAGTTTTGTATCCAACGTGCCAAGGCACCCTGGATTCCATGGGCTCTTACCTTCTTGACCAGTCTCCTGTGCGGGACTTTATCGAAGGCCTTACTGAAATCCATGTATACCACATCCACTGCGTTACCCTCATCCACACACCTCGTCACCCCCTCAAAAAATTCAATCAAATTAGTCAGACATGATCTTCCCTTGACAAAGCCATGTTGACTATCCCTGATTAATCCTTGCCTCTCCAAGTGGAGACTGATTTTGTCCCTCAGAATTTTTTCCAATAATTTTCCCACCACTGATGTTAGGCTCACTGGCCTGTAGTTCCCTGGTTTTTCCCTACTCCCCTTCTTGAATAATGGAACTACATTAGCGGTTCTCCAGTCCTCTGGCACATCCCCTGTGGCCAGAGAGGTTCACTTGCTTTGCGCAACCACCCAAGACAAATTTACAAAGTGTTTGGTAAATCATTTTTTCGTATAAAGATACTGGAATGATGCAAATTGCTTTGAAACCCATCATTTGCATCACTTGTGTGTGATGGGTGCACACATGACTGGTGTCTCTTGTTTTCAAGTTTTGCCAAACACTTCTTCACAATGCCAGTCTCGAATACCGTTACTGTTCTGACGTTGTGGCTAGACACAGGATGCTGCAACTCACCTGACCTAGGATTGTTTGATGCCAACACTGGTTGAAAACTGACTTTCCTCAGAAACTAAAGAATTCAGAGGTCAGTTGAACATACCCAGTGGTTTGCATTGAAGTGACGAGCAATAAATCAGTGGAAGATGACAAAGACCAGGTTGATGTCCTGGGCTAAGAGGGCAGAAGGTCAGACATCCACTGATGGTTGCCTGCTAACTTCTGCTGCAAAGTATACGTGTATGGACTTCAGGTGAGGGCAAGATTGTCAGGCTCGGCTCTGATGTCCCTTCCCCTCCCCCATACAATGTTGAGTAGCTTGTCAACCAGGCTTACACATGTACTGTATAATAGCCACTTGGGTGAGCTTCCAGAGCGTGGCCATGTGTTGATCTGTACCCCAACATAAGTCAGTGCTTTGAGAGAGGTGGTGAGCAATTGGGATAAAACTGGGATGGGGAGTAATTTATAAAAACGCTAGGTGAGGTTTGCAGACAAAAATAGATGATATTTAACTCACAAAATTGAGAATTGTTCAGGCTTCCCTCCTGTCTCCACCATATTTCTCAGAGGACCTGCATACCAAATGTGTTATAAAATTGCATGGCTTTCTTTCTGCTCAGATCACGAGGACGCAGTACGTAAATGCAGTAGCAGCAACCCGAATGGACATTTCTCCCCAGACCCCTGAAGTCGAAATGCCGACAACAGAATCGACAAGTAAAGACCCAGCCACTAGCACGTCCACCGAAACCACTAACTTGTTGAATGTGAAGAACCATGTGATTCGTAAGTCACTGAGTATCCTTGATGAGAATTCAGTATAACTTACTTGGATGTCCTGAGTCCTTAAAAGTGCATCAGCTTGGATGTATCGGTGCATTAACAGACTTCAGCGGCAAACATTCTGGCTTTTTTTTTTAATTTATAAAGGAAAAATGGAGATTTAAGACCAGCTAACACACTGCATTAACTGAAGCAAGCTTGTTCATTTGCACCTCGATTTATGGCTGCTGCTGCTGCGGTATTTAATATGTACTTTTAAACTTCATATCCATGACCATGTAACCTTGGTTGTTTGCCCTCATTATTGTCCACTGTACCTTAAACCCTGCACTGACTCTTCTTGCATATGTTTACAATGTCTACGGCCTCACACGGAGCATTAAAGGCTGATGAACCGTATTTGACTGTGAAGAATGCTGATTGCAAAAACACTTGGAATGCTGCATTGCAATGCACCACAAAGGTTGTGTATTTTTTTCTTTGTCATTAGTTTATTTTTTGCCATTTCTAACTTGGCCTAACTGCATGCTTTTTTAAAACTATTTCTGCACATTGTGTTTAAAGCCATTAACAAACAAGGTAATGAACTGTTGCCGAGAGTTTTCTGTTGTAAAAGGGGAAGGTGCTGAGAGCTAATTTAATCTGCTTAAGATTCCCCTCCCTCCAGTGCAGCATAAAACATATGGGACTGTTCATTATAACTATTAGTGGACAGATAGTGATTCCATTTTAACTACAATGCCAACTTTTGGAAGCTGGGGTGGTTCTAAAGATGTGCATTGATGCCTACTCTCTCCACCAATGGATTGTTCCTTAATCTGTTCACTAAAATGTATTGTCTTGTGATAAGCTATGTGATTAGTTGACACTGTGTTACTGGAATTCAACAATTATTCCATATTTTTTGTTTTGCAAAACTGATGAGGTTGCCAGACTTTGTGGTTGCAGTAAGGACCTCAAAAGTATATATTTTTTAAACATACTGAATGATTATCAGTTTACTTCAATTGTGACATTTGTTGAGAATTGGCATTTTACATATTTTCTATTGCTTGATTCTATAATGCTTTGTGCACTTTTGTTGGATTTATTGCCGACTCCATCGTTAATTATGCCATATATTGAAGTGATGTCCCAGGCTAATGTTAAGGATGGTATTTCATTCTTTCAGATGAGCATAAATTAAGTCAGATTAAATAGCATTGGGGTAAAGAACTTCAATGTCCCTATTTACATGAAGTCAATAATAGAGATTTTCTATGATTAGTTTGAAATTAGTTGAAAAAACTGGATAAATGAATTTATCTTCAGCTTTTGGGGAATAAATTACAGCATGTTAACTAAATCTGGAATTTCCCAATAAGTGCTGCATACACAACAGATAATTCTATTGATCGACTGATGTCTGTGTCAAACAAAATTTGTCATAGTTTATTTTAGCGAACAGTTTTCAATACCATGTAAACACAGGCAGCTGTTTTTGACTGATGACTTTTATTGCTTAGTTTTTCAGCTAATTTTCAGAATTAAGTATGTTGACTTATTCCTTGATCTTTAAGTGTTTTGGCTAGTAACTACCCTCTCCTATTGTGTTATAGTGATGTGAATTAGCCATTAAAGCCCCAAGCTTGTCTCAACTGCAAACTTACATCTGTATAACAACTTCATGTAAAAAAGGGTCAATGTGATGTGACATTATGTTCTCAATGAACATAGCCATTATGTAATGGCAATTATTTAATTTTAAGGAAGAGTATCCCCTTCACTTGAACTACATTGTCATCTAAAACAATGAACATTTCCCTTGTTTTAATTCTTTTTAAATATTCCAATTCAATTTTGAAATATTTCTTGTGCGTTCTTATTATTGATTTCCACCTTGCTATTGTTATTCTTGCCTAAATTTACTTGATCTTGGGTTTTGATGCATTTTTAAGAAAAACGGCTTGTATCTAGTAACAAGCTAACATTTTTGGCTGCATATAGTGACACCATTATTCCCGGCCAGAATGGAGATGGTTGGGTAATTCCCCCGTCAATCGCGCCTGGAGACCGTAAGTGGCGTTAGTGACTGGGATTGATTTTTCGCACGTGAATTCTGTCTGCTGCAATTCGCGGAGACTCTTTTTTAAATAGACTTTGCTGTAAGTCCCGCCCTGCCTCCAGCTTGTTGGCTGACACTGTGGTGAAAATAGACTCTCGGAACATTTTTACCCTTCCATTTCCCGCCTCTCCGTTACCAGGTGAGAGGACCGTGTGACCTGCCCCCTCCCCAGTCATTGCAGTACACTGATTGTCCACTCATCGGTGCATAGAAGCGTCCCTGGCTCCTTCATACTTTATTCCTGCCTGTGGGGAAGTGTCTTATCTCTGCTTGGTGTCTCTATATGATGGCACAAGTGAGAATAAACATGTTATCGAGAATAAACATCCCTCTACTAAACTCTGGAGCCCCTATAGGGTCGATATTTTAAGCAAACTAAGTTATTGCTCTTGTGTGATGTGATTATAAGCGACTGGTAGTGCTGCTGTAAGCTCACAATACGAAAGCAAGGTGCTCCATGCCCTTGAAGTTAAGTCCCAGTTCTGATGAAAGGTCATCGACCTGAAACATTAACCGTTTCTCTCTCCATAGAAGCTGCCTGACCCGCTGAGTGTTTCCCAGCATTTTCTGTTTTTATTTCAGATTTCCAGCTTTTGCTCTTTTTTGCTTTTGCCCTTTAAATTAGTTCATTTTAGATAAATGTATAAGAACCAACAAAAGGGATATATCTCTTTAAAGGTGGCTATTTCTGATTAAATATATACTCGGGACTAGTATTAAGCAGGGTGGCAGAAACTTGTTTACTTTAAATTTACTTTGAAAGGTTTACTACCCTATCTACTTCCTGTAGGATTTGGTAGGTAGGATGGCACAATGACAGCATGCTGTAGCACCAGCATGCTGTGCCATGGAATGATGGGCAATGGTCCATTTGTGTTACCCTATGCAAGTTTCCAATCTGAACCAATGCCATGACGAGGAGGAGGCGTGAGTCGAGGAGTGATAATCGGTGGAGGTGGGTAAGTTACCTGAGGTCACTGTGCACCTCCTATATGAAGAGTGAGAACGTGATTGGCAGAGGCCTGGGCGCTCTCTTCACAAATACCTAGCTATCAGCCAGGAAATAGTCTGTGGCCCAAGAAAGTCTAAAGGGAAATTAAACATTTTTAAAATGGGAGTGGGCGTAAGAGAAAGAGAAAATGGGCCAGAATTTGCTGGCAAAATAATGCCGAGTTTAATGCGCATACCGTTATTGGTGTGTAAATTGTCCAGCAATTTGTGGCGAGGAGTTGCGAATCGTCTCAAATTGCTGAATGATTTGCACTGAAAAATGTCAACTCCCCTCAACTTCCCTGTGAGTTTCAAAAATTGCTGCATTTGCACATTAATTATCAATTAAATTTGCCTCAGAAAAGTTAGGACTGGCACTTAACAATGTAAGGACCATTTTAATGAGGAGATTTATGTTCCTGCAATGCCACTCAATCTCTCCGGCCCAGAAAGGGAACAAATGAAACTGTGAAGTCTCATTCCTACAGGTAATAAATTGTTGTTAGAGATTTTTAAAGTTAAATTTTTTTCTTACTTTTCCTTTCTCTCTTAATCCAATCTTTCTTTCCCTCTCTTTATTTCTTTCTGTACCTGATTTGACTCTAATTCACACTATTTCCTTCTCCGTCGTTCCTCTGGTTCTCTCTCGATCCTTAAATCTCATTGGTTAGAAGATAGACTGTTGGTCCCATCATTCACCAAGTTCCCAGATATCCCATTGCGTTCTCATCTCACACTTTGCAGCCCAACAAATTTTCAAGCTGAAGGGTGAGAGGAAAAGTCTAACTGACGGTGCATGCTGCGAGATGCCCTGCTCCAGCAAATTCTGGGCCAGTATTTTATATGTTAGGATCTTGGAAGTAAACTTATTTAATTGAAGATATGCATGTGCTTTTTTAAAACAATTTGCTGCTGTTCAGTACCCAGGAAATAAAGCTTGGGTTTCAGTATAGGGAACACACACAAAAAGGCCTTGGAGGGGGTGCAGAGGAGATTTGCCAGAATTATACCAGGGATGAGGGACTTCTGGAGAGACTAGAGAAGCTGGGGTTGTTCTCCTTAGAGCAGAGAAGGTTAAGGGAAGATTTAATGGAGGTGTTCAAAATTATGAGGAGTTTTGATAGAGTAAGGAGAAACTGTTTCCATTGGCGGGTGGGTCAATAACCAGAGGACACCGATTTAAGATAATTGGCAAAATAACCAGATGGGAGATGAGAAAAGATTTTACGCAGTGAGTTGTTCTGATCTGGAATGCACTGCCTGAAAGGGTGGTGGAAGCAGATTCAATAGTAACTTTCAAAAGGGAATTGTGTATATATATTTGAAAAGGAAAAAAAGTTGCAGGGCTATGGGAAAGAGCGGGAGATTGGGACGAATTGGAGAGCTCTTTCAAAGAGCTGGTACAGGCACAATGGTCCGAATGGCTTCCTACTGTGCTGTAATGGCACAATCTTTACCTGCAGGCTTCAGTTGTGAGTTCTTGGAGATGAGGAAGGGGCATGGGAAGCAAAGGAATACCAGAGATTTTGGGCAGTACCTTGAAACAAAGGGAGGAAAGATGAACTGGGAAGCAAGGAATTACAATTGGAAGGAGTTTTGAAAGTGTAGATCATGGGAAAGAAAGGAAACATCAATAAACATTAATGGAGGAACAGTGAAAGAAAAATGTTTCAGGAAGAGCAGTGAAACTTCCAAAGACCTAAATAAAGAGAATTAGAAGACCAAGGGGGGAAATTCAGTTGTTTGCACCTCCCGTTAGCTCCTTAAGAGGGCGCCAATTGGGGCGCAAAGCAACTAGCGCCTGGGCGCGGCGATGTTTGCGCCGCTCGTGAAATTAACTAGACATTTTGCAGCGGCGCTAAACACTACCGCCACGATCTCCTGCGCCGGCACATCGTGACGTCAGTCGCGCGCGCAACGCCCTGGACCGGATATTGAGTGGCGCCCCCTCCCTTACCGCCTGCCGCTAGCAACGACAGGTTGAGGGGAGCGTTATGCTGTCAGAAAGGGACTGGGGGAGCGCTATTTAAAGGCGACCGCTTCCTGCCTTTTTTTGTCGGTGACATTTTTGCACCACGCATTCAGAGAGAGAGAGACTTCTGGAGAGATTCAACGCTGTGTGAAGGGGTTTTGGGTGCTGAGCAGCACTTTGCAGGTTCATTTTGATTTGCCCTTCCTTGTTTCGCCAGCGCTCTGAGGTAGCGCCTCGCTCCTCGGCCTTTGCGCCTTAAGACAGGTGTGAAGCACCTGATTTAGCGCTCCAATCGCCTCCAGGGGCGATAAAAGCCAAGTTTGCTGTCGGAGGCGATAATTAGCGCCAGGCGCGAAACTTTGCGCACGGCCGATAATGGCGCCCCAAACGGGGCGATACTGAATTTTTTCCCCCCAAGACTTTCCAATCCTTGCACTCTACCCCTTTCGATTGAGTTTGGCATGATCTTTGGTGGCCAGTTTCAGTGTATTGGTGGCTACACATGGTAAAACTACTGGCAGCCTGGTTAAGATGCGCTTTTGCTTTCATTCATCAGAGCTAATCTCCGTATGCATTGTTTATCAGTGTTTCCCATGTTCCTGCTTATTAAATTTTGGGAATAGCATTACATAAAGCTTGCAACTGTACATAAATTGTGAGTTTTATCACTTGAATGGAAAGAGAGGAACCAGTGATGGCTGATACCATCCATGGTGATATGAACTGACAGTATATAAAAGCCAGCACTTTTAAAGAGTTAAGCTTGAAGCAGTGCAACTAACACAATATTGTTCTAATGTTCACATTAAGTCAAAAGATTGGGCGGGCGGGGGGGGGTGGGTAGTAATTCAGCACAGACATCAAAGGACACATCTCGACTTAGTCAGAACTCGATATTGCTTAATCTGGCTTTTGAAGTGCTGCAGCTTTTTCAAAAATGATCTGAAGGACTGAATACCACAAAATATCTTTTTTTTGGAATGGGAAGTGTTTTTTGGGGGGATGTTTGGGCAGGAGAGGGAGGAATATAGATTTCTCCAGTGCCATGGCCTTTTTCTGGTTTAAATTAATTTTAAAATGGCAAGCTTCATAGAAACATAGAAGATAGGAGTAGGCCATTCGGCCCCTTGAGCCTGTTCCGCTAATTTAATGAGATCATGGCTGATCATCCAAATTCAGTACCCTGTCCCTGCTTTCTCCCCATATCCCTCTAGCCTTAAGAAATATATCTAACTCCTTCTTGAATATATTTAATGAATTGGCCTCAATTGCTTTGTGTGGTAGAGAATTCCACAGGTTCACCACACTCTGGGTGAAGAAATTCCTCCTCATCTCAGTCCTAAATGGCTTACCCCATATCTTTAGAATGTGACCCCTGGTTCTGGACTCCCCCGCCATCGGGAACATCCTTCCTTCATCTAGTCTGTCTAGTCCTGTTAGAATTTTATAAGTTTCAATGAGATCCCCTCTCATTCTTCTAAACTCTAACGAATATAAGCCTAATCGACCCAATCTCTCCTCATACGTCATTCCTGCCATCCCAGGTATCAGTCTGGTGAATCTTCGCTGCACTCTCTCCATGGCAAGAACATCCTTCCTCAGATAAGGCGACCAAAACTGCACACAATACTCAAGGTGTGGTCTCACCAAGGGCCTGTACAACTGCAGCAAGACATCCTTGTTACTGTACTCAAACCCTCTCGCTACGAAGGCCAACATACCATTTGCCTTCTTAACCGCCTGCTGCACCTGCATGCTTACCTTCAGCGACTGGTGCACAAGGACACCCAGGTCTAGTTGCTCTTCCCATTTTCCCAATCTATTGCCGTTTATAAACGGTGATTTGCATGCCAAGGATTTGTTTTTCTAAAATAGTTGCTTAATGTATGTGCTGCAGGCCAACAAAAGGGACATTTTCTCTCTAAAGGTGAAAAGTTGTCAATATAGTCTACTCCTGTTAAATTGAAGTTGCTCAAGTTGAATTGCTGGATACAGTAATTCCAATCGGAATTGCATTAAAAATGCCCCCGGCGCTGTTTTATTCCAATTGCTTAATTTGAATTACTAGGTAATTAAAACATTTCTATCGCAAATAAAAGACATACGTTGAGGCTGTCCGGCCCTGCCCACCGATAGTAGCGACTGCAGGTGGACACATGATTCCTGCTGAATCTTTAGAGTGAAACAAACGCAGGAAGTCACTTTGAGCAGCAGGGACATCGCATAAATGCTTTAGTGTCATGTCTTCACAGAATCACAGAAACCCCACAGTGCAGATAGAGGCCATTTCGGCCCATCGAGCCTGCACCGACACATATCCCACCCGATCCCCGTAACCCCTACACCAACACATATCTCACCTTATCCCCGTAACCCCACGTATTTAATCCCCCTAACACTAAGGGTCAATTTATCATAGCCAATCAACCTAACCCGCACATCTTTGGACTGTGGGAGGAAACCGGAGCACCCGGAGGAAACCCACGCAAACACGGGGAGAATGTGCAAACTCCACACAGACAGTCACCCGAGGCCGGATTCGAACCCGGGTCCCTGGCGCTGTGAGGCAACAGTGCTAACCACTATGCCACCGTGCTGCCCTTGTGGTGCTTGCATCTGTCTGCCGTTGTCATTGCCCATATTAAATGGGGCCACTATATAATGTTTATCTGGAGGAATTTTCCCTTGCAGGCAAAACAATTTCTGACAGCACTGAGATTTTTTAAGCAGTAATTGGATGCACAGCGCAAATGCAGTTCAACTGGGAATAAAGCGGTAGATTACAGCATTTGCCAACATTTGTTTAATGCTGCTCATTTTTTTTGGGGGGGGGGGGTGGTGGGGGGGTCTAGTTTCAAACCTGTTCTAGATAAACTTTAATTGCATGGCTTGTGCTTTGTGGATGCTGTCACTCTAATCTGCCTGTTTTATTTGCACCTTGTTTAAAGATGTCCTGCTTTCATACACTCCATTGTTATGCACTTCTCCTTCACTATTGTCAACATGTAATGATTTCTGTATGTTCCTTCCACTGAGAGATTTCAAACCAATTTTTGCAATCGATCATAAACCTTTCCCTCTCCAGCATTTAATTGCACTTACAGGAAACTCTCTGTTAACCGGCAAAATTCAGGAGTAGGTTCAGGTAAGTTTTACTTCATATTAGTGGCAGTTCCTGGATCTATGGCCGTGTAACTGGGGTTCGTGCACTTGTTGCTAAGCAACAGGGACGCTTGGTCTGTGGCCGGAGTTCCTGCACATGTTGCTAAGCAACAGGGAAGCCTGGATTTGTTGCTGTGTATGGAGCTCTCGTACCTTTTAAACTATACCTCTCTGTAATCCGGACTTTTTGATAAACCGGCACCACGCCGGTCCCGTTGGTGCCGGATAATAGAGTTTCCTGTATTTGTTTATCTTCATGCACTTATAACCTATTTATACCTAAAAATCGGTCAGAGCAACATTTTTTTTTTAAGCATAAACATTCAGTATTCTACTTTCACTTTCCCCCCAATTTTCTCCTGCCCTTCCCTGACAGTAGTGACTGTGTACACAGTTGCATGAATGCTGGGAGCCCTCCAGTACTTCACACAAACTTGTCAGCTAGATAGTAACTGCTGCTGCACTATTAAACAGTGGTGGGCATTATTGCTGAGCCCGATTCTGTCTCAACCTGGTGTTCAACTGTGTGTACTTTCTAGCAGCGGTTACTGGCTATTAAGCTGGAGTAGGAAACCTGGCTGATTTTTTTACCTTGTTGTCTAGGTGCGCTGAGGCCAGCTGTAACATCCCTACCACCGCCGTGGTTCAAATCAGCTGACCCAGCACAGGCAGGTGATCAACATGGGGGCCTCCCTGGCCTGTGTGGCTCATCATGCCACGTATTCACCCACTGAGCCATTAGGAAACGATGCTGCTATTTTCTTTGACAAACTGCCTTTCTATCTGTTATTTTATTGGAACACTGGGATCTATAAAACCAGTTGCTGTATTTTATGACAGTAAAATTTTACTTTTGACGTAAATTTTGTGCCACCACACTGATTTACTCATGAGTCCCAGAAATGCAGAATTTATTTTTTTAATGCCGGTTCTTTATGGAGGAAATTCTAAATATTTACATTTTCAGCGTGACCCACATTGCAGGACTCTGGAGTAAGTGGCAAGTGTTAGCAATGCTGTATCCAATACAAACCACGTAATTCGTCACCATTGCTTTAATTCACTGATTTGTTCAATGAAGCATGATTGATCTATTGGAAGGGTAAGCCGAATGAGCTGCATGTCATGCTAGAATGACGTTTCGTCCAAGTATTACGATGACCTATTGCAATGCGAATGATCACATTACACCACCTGTTTACAAAGCATTTGACTAGACCCTTCTCCCGCTGCTTCCCAGGATTCTCCCAAGCTTCCTGCCTACTTTTGTTTTTGTTGCCCCTGCTTTGTGTTGTTTTCTACTTGCAGGACATCTGAAACAACTGTTGAAATGCATGAGGACAACCCCTTCATGCTATTTGTTTCTGACATTGCATGCTTCCCAAGTTGGATAACTATGAAGAATTCTAAATGTTGAATTCTGTTGAATTAAAAAAAAAAAAAAATTAGAACATTTAACAGTGAACGCAACTGAATTATTTGTATTGTAGCAATGAATGAAATCTTGTGAAAACCAACTGAGCTGCGGTTGCATTTAAAGCAGTTATCATTTTACCTTCTCTTCACCCACTTGCATCCTTTCCTACTGCCCCTCCAAAAGAAGCACCCAGATTGAACTCCAGGCCAAGGGAAAGAATTGATTTCTTTTTAAAATTTGTTAAAATAATGCTGTGCTTATGGAGAACTTTTATGGCAAAACATTTTTGGGATGACGGTTATGGTGACATGTTGTATTGTGTTGTGAAAACGTTGCCAGTCCCTCGAGGGTATCTGGGTTTGCCTGTCTCTGATGGATTGTCTAGAGGAGGAGTGGGAAAACTGAGACAGGTCATGTTCTACAGCACTCAACTATGCTGGATCTTGGGAGATCAGCCATGAGATAATCCTGCTATAAGACCGCCCCCAATCCACCAATGTTCCCTGAAGGAGGGTGTCATTGCCATACAGCTGTTACTTGACGCTCATTTTTTTCCTTCCCCTGTTTCCCCTCCCGCCCTTCCCCAGAAGGCATGGTTCAAATTGAGAATTGTGTCTGTATCCATCCCTATCTAAAATGGGGTTGTAAAATTTCTGTGCTTGTTTATTTGGGTGAGCTTAAATATTTAATTGGAGTAAAACCTTGCACCTTCTAATCCTGGTTTAAACCTATTTGATTCAAGTCAGCTCATTCCTACCTCGGGTGCTACTGTAAAAAGCGTGCAGCTAACGTCCAGAGCACATCCCAGTTTGGGAAAGAGGTAAGCGCAGATCTTGGGAACATTTAATTCAACTTGCGATAAAAGCCTCCACTTGAAATTACTACATTCTGCTCTGTGACATAGGACGAAATCATGGGTTCTCATCCAAAGAACATAAGAACATAAGAAGTAGGAGCAGGAGTAGGCCATACGGCCCCTCGGGCCTGCTCCACCATTCAATAGGAGCATGGCTGATCCGAACCTAGACTCATGTCCACTTCCCTGCCCTCTCCCCGTAACCCCTAATTCCCTTATCAGCTAGGAAACTGTCCATCTCCGTTTTAAATTTATTTAATGTCGCAGCTTCCACAGCTCTCTGAGGTAGCAAATTCCATAGATTTACTACGCTCTGAGTGAAGAAGTTTCTCCTAATCTCAGTTTTGAAACGGCAGCCCCTTATTCTAAGATTATGCCCCCTAGTTCTAGTCTCACCCATCAGTGGAAACATCCTCCCTGCATCCACCCGATCAAGCCCCCTCACAATCTTATATGTTTCGATAAGATCACCTCTCATTCTTCTGAACTCCAATGAGTAGAGGCCCAACCTACTGAACCTTTCCTCATAAGTCAACCCCCTCATCTCCGGAATCAACCGAGTGAACCTTCTCTGAACTGCCTCGAGAGCAAGTATATCTTTTCTTAAATATGGAAACCAAAACTGTACGCAATATTCCAGATGTGGCCTCACCAGTACCCTGTATAACTGAAGCAAGACTTCCCTCCTTTTATACTCCATCCCCCTTGCAATAAAAGCCAAGATTCCATTGGCCTTCCTGATCACCTGCTGTACCTGCATACTAACCTTGTGTGTTTCATGCACTAGGACCCCCAGATCCCTTTGTACTGTAGCACTTTGCAGTTTCTCTCCATTTAGATAATAACTTGCTCTTTGATTTTTTTCTGCCAAAGTGCATAACCTCACACTTTCCAACATTATCTGCCAAATTTCTGCCCACTCACTTAGCCTGTCTATGTCCTTTTGCAGGTTTTTTATGTCCACTTCACTCACTGCTTTCCCTCCCATCTTTGTATCGTCAGCAAACTTGGATATGTTGCACTTGGTCCCCTCCTCCAAATCGTTAATATAGCTTGTAAAGAGTTGGGGTCCCAGCACTGACCCCTGCGGAACACCACTAGTTACTGATTGCCAACCCGAGAATGAACCATTTATCCCAACTCTCTGTTTTCTGTTAGATAGCCAATCTTCCACCCATGCCAGTATATTACCCCCAATCCTGTGATTTTTTATCTTGTGCAGTAATCTTTTGTGTGGCACCTTGTCAAATGCCTTTTGGAAGTCCAAATACACCACATCCACTGGTTCCCCTTTATCCACCCTGTTTGTTACATCCTCAAAGAATTCGAGCAAATTTGTCAAGCAGGGAATTATAGACCAGTAAGCCTTACATCGGTTGTGGGCAGAATGCTAGAGTCCATTATTAAGGATAAAATAGCGGAGCACTTGACAAATGGGGAAAGGATCGGACAGAGTCAACATGGATTTACAAAGGGTAAATCGTGTTTGACTAATCTGCTGGAATTTTTTGAGGAAGTAACTGGTAAAATAGATGGGGGAGAGCCAGTGGATGTGGTGTACCTTGACTTCCAGAAAGCCTTCGATAAGGTTCCACACAAAAGATTATCATGCAAAATTAAGGCTCATGGGATTGGGGGCAAAGTATTAACGTGGATAGAGAACTGGCTGGCGGATAGAAAACAGAGAGTTGGAATAAACGGCTCGTTTTCGGAGTGGCAGGCAGTGACCAGCGGGGTGCCGCAAGGATCTGTCCTGGGACCCCAGCTGTTCACAATATATATAAATGATCTGGATCAGGGAATTGGATGCAATATTTCCAAATTCGCTGACGACACTAAACTAGGAGGAGGGGTGGGCTCTGATGAGGATGTCAGGAGGCTACAGTGCGATTTGGACAGGTTGGGGGAATGGGCGGATACGTGGCAGATGCACTATAATGTGGATAAATGCGAGGTTATCCACTTTGGGGGTAAAAACAGGAGGGTAGATTATTATCTAAACGGCAATAGATTGGGAGATGGGGAAGTGCAGAGGGACCTGGGTGTTCTTGTGCACCAGTCACTGAAGGAGAGCATGCAGGTGCAACAGGCGATTAAGAAGGCAAATGGTACGTTGGCCTTCATATCAAGGGGGTTCGAGTATAGGAATAGGGATACCTTACTACAGCTGTACAAGGTGCTGGTGAGACCGCATCTGGAGTATTGTGTACAGTTTTGGTCGCCCCATCTGCGGAAGGATGTTCTTGCCATGGAAAGAGTGCAACGGCGATTCACCAGGCTGATACCTGGAATGGCGGGAATGACCTACGAAGAGAGATTAAATAGTTTGGGCTTGTACTCACTGGAGTTTAGAAAATTGAGAGGTGATCTCATCGAAACATATAAAATTATGGCAGGCCTGGACAGGCTGAATTCAGAGAGAATGTTTCCAATGGCCGGGGAGCACAGAACCAGGGGCCACAGTCTAAAAATAGCGGGCAAATCATTTAAAACAGAGATGAGGAAGAATTTCTTCACTCAAAGAGTGGTGAGCCTGTGGAATTCCCTGCCACAGAGGGCTGCGAAGGCTAATTCAATAAATATTTTCAAGAGAGAATTGGATATATTTCTGAAGGCTAAGGGGATTAAGGGTTACGGAGAAAAGGCGGGGACGGGGTACTGAACTGGTAAGATCAGCTATGATCTCAGACGAAGATCAGCCATGATCTCATTGAATGGCGGAGCAGGCTCGAAGGGCCGAATGGCCTACTCCTGTTCCTATCTCTATGTTTCTATGACTTCCCCTTCATAAAACCATGCTGACTCTGTCCGATTAAATTATGCTTATCCAAATGTCCTGTTACTGCTTCCTTAATAATGGACTCTAACATTTTACCAACCACAGATGTTAGGCTAACTGGTCTATAGTTTCCAGCCTTTTGTCTACCTCCCTTTTTAAATAAGGGCATTATATTAGCAGTTTTCCAATCTGCTGGGACCGTTCCTGAATCCAGGGAGTTTTGGAGAATTACCACCAATGCATCCGCAATTCCTACCGCTACTTCTCTCAAGACCCTAGGATGTAAGCCATCAGGTCCAGGGGATTTATCCGCCTTAAGTCCCATTATCTTACCGAGTACCATCTCCTTAGTGATTTTAATCGTGTTTAGCTCCTCCCCCCCCATAGCCCCCTGTTTGTCCAGTGTTGGGATATTTTTAGTGTCCTCTACTGATACAAAATATTTGTTCAGCGTTTTTGCCATCTCCATGTTCCCCACTACTAATTTCCCGGTCTCGTCCTCTAAGGGACCAACATTCACTAGCCACCCTTTTTCTTTTTATATAACTAGAAACTCTTGCTATCTGTTTTTATATTTTTTGCTAGTTTACTTTCATAATCTATCTTCCCTTTCTTAATTAATCTTTTAGTTATTCTTTGCTGGCTTTTAAATGCTTCCCAATCTTCTATCCTCCCACTAGATTTGGCTACTTTATATGCCCTTGTTTTCAGTCGGATACTATCCTTTGTTACTTTATTAAGCCACGGATGGCTGTCTTTTCTTTTACGGCCCTTTTTCCTCAGTGGAATATATTTTTCTTGAAAGTTGTGAAATATGTCCTTGAATGTACACCACTGCTCATGTACCGTCTTACACCTTAATCTATTTTCCCAGTCCACTTTAGTCAACTCTGCTCTCATACCTTCATAGTCTCCTTTATTTAAGCATAGTACGCTGGTTTGAGATCCAACTCTCTCACCTTCCAACTGAATTTGGAATTCAACCATGTTATGGTCACTCATTCCAAGGGGACATTTTTTATTAATCCTGTCTCATTACACAGGACCAGATCCAAGATTGCCTGCCCCCTGGTTGGTTCAGTAACGTACTGCTCAAGGAACCCGTCCCTAATGCACTCTATGAACTCTTCCTCAAGGCTGCCCTGTCCAATTTGATTTGTCCAGTCAATATGAAAGTTAAAATCCCCCATGAATATAGCTGTTCCCTTATTACAAGCCCCAACTATTTCCTGATTTATACTCCAACCAATAGAGTTGCAACTGTTAGGAGGCCTATAGACTACGCCCACTAGTGACTTTTCCCCCTTATTATTCCTTATCTCCACCCAAACTTTCACTATCCTGATCCTTCGACCCAATATCATTTCTCACTATTGCAGTGATTCCATCCTTTATTAACATAGCCACCCCACCTCCCTTTCCTTCCTGTCTGTCCTTCCTAATTGTCAAATACCCCTGGATGTTTAGTTCCCAGTCATGGTCACCTTGCAGCCATGTTTCTGTAATGGCCACCAGATCATACCCATGTGTAGTTATTTGTACCGTCAACTCATCTATTTTGTTACGAATGCTGCGTGCATTCAGATAAAGAACTTTTAAATATGTTTTGTGACAATTTATTCCTGCTTTTACCCCCTTTACTACTTTACCTTTATATAATCTGTCCCTTCCTGACACGCTCTGGTTTTTAATTCCCCCACTGCTACCTTGCTCTATTGCCTTCTCCGCTGACATTTTTATTTTTCGCTCTCTTGAAACCTCCCTCCCCCCCCCCCCCCACTAATTAGTTTAAAGCCCTCTCTACAGCCCTAGTTATTCGAATCGCCAGGATTCTAGTCCCAGCACTGGCCAAGTGAAGTCCGTCCCAACGGAACCGCTCTCTCCCGTCCCAGTACTGGTGCCAGTGTCCCAGGAAGCAAAACCCATTTCTCCCACACCAGTCTTTGAGCCACGCATTTAACTCTCTGCTTTTATTTACCCTAGCCAAATTTGCTCATGGCTCAGGTAGTAATCCAGAGATTATTACCTTTGTGGTTCTGTTTTTTAATTTGGCCCCTAGCTGCTCATACTCCCTCAGCAGAACCTCTTTCCTTGTCCTATCTATGTCGTTGGTACCAACATGGACCACGACAACTGGATCCTCCCCCTCCCACTCCAAGTTTCTCTCCAGTCCAGAGGAGATGTCCTTAACCCTGGCACCGGGCAGGCAACACAGCCTTCGGGACTCTCGCTCTCGGCTGCAAAGAACCCTATCTATCCCCCTAATGATACTATCCCCTACCACTACAACATTTCTTTTTACTCCCCCCCACTTGAATGGCCCCCCGTTCCACGGTGCTGTGGCCAGGTTGCTCATCCTCCCTGCAGTCCCTGTTCCCGTCCTCACAGGGAGCAAGAGCCTCGAACCTGTTGGACAAGAGCAAGGGCTGCGGCTCCTCCAACACTACCTCCTGGATCCCCGTACCTGCCTCACTCATAGTCACACCCTCCTGTCCCTGACCACGGACTACATCTGAATTGGTTAATCTAATTGGTGTGACTACTTTCTGGAACACAGAGTCCAGGTAACTCTCCCCCTCCCTGATGTGTCGCAGTGTTTGAAGCTCGGACTCCAGCTCATCAACATGGAGCCGGAGTTCCTCGAGCAGCCAACACTTACTGCAAATGTGATTACCGTGAGCATCAATGGTGTCCACCAGCTCCCACATATTGCAGCAGAATCACATCGCCTGCTCTGCCATTCTATGTAATTAATTAAATTTATTATTATTATTTTTAAATACCCTCTGCCCCGATTCTAGATGATGAATATCACACTTCTATTTAATTGAACTTACCAACTTATAAAGGTTTAAACCACAGAGTTAAAGTTTAAAAAGAAATACTCACCAACCAATCACTTAACTGCTTCCTGGTGACGTCACACTTTGATTACTTTTTACTTCTCTCCCTCTCTGTGAGATTGGAGATTAGTAGACCTAACTGGTCTCTTGGAGCCTTTTATAGCCCCGCTGCCGCTGCTGAAATTCCCGCCGACGCTGTGAGGCCTACCTGGTCTCTTGGAGCCTTTTATAGCCCCGCTGCCGCAATTCCCGCCGACGCTGTGAGGCTTTTTCTCTACTTGTTTGGATGTGGGGCAGACTTAAAACTATATGTAAGCTTCACAAGAACATTATGGTTCTCGGACTCTTTCTTATAGTTGAACTGGAATGAATGCTTTTCTGCAAGTATAATTAATACATTGGAGGAAGTGATTTAATGAGTCTGTGAGGAACATTCCACTGGCCCTAATGGGTTACACAGTAGCTGTAATTTTTTTTTTAGTCATCAGTGGGTGATAACAAAATTATTGGGCCATTCAGTTCCAAGGCAAGTAAAACGGGAGGTGGGATTTTTAACCCCTATAAACAGATTCCGCTTTGTGTAGGTTGAATAGTGTTGCTGTAGTGCAGTGACATTCACAATACCATCCCGAGCCATTTATGGCCCATCTCCACATCACCTGTATGTTGCCTTGACCAGTTGTGGAACGCTGACAGAGCTGGGTATTCAACATAACCCCACTTTTTCTCACTCTACAGCAAAAGAAGGGAGGGGCTGCTCTAAGGAGGCTGAGCTATTCCAGCATCTGCTGAATATTAATACCGGGGTCCCTTCCCAGCACACTCTGGTGCAATGTGTTGATGCATCTTTGAGAGTAGATTATTAGGAATCTGCTGCTTAACATGATGGACCTCAACAAATAGTAAAACTGAGCTCGTATATCTGTATAGAATAAGGACCCAGTCAGACCTTTGTATTTTTCTTTTCATTGTTCTCCTATTTCTCCCCTCCTCCCCTCCTCCCCTGAAAGTAGCCTGGATAAACCTGCCCAGCCAATGGTGGTGATAATGGAAGAAACAAACTCCAGTGGAAAACCTGAAATATTTTTGCCAAAAGAATGGTGGTTGACAGTGGGTTTAAGAACAGGACACACTTAAGATGACTGTAAAGGTTGCAAAAGTTTCATTTTCTCTAGTTTGTGACTTCCTTTCACAGCTTTATGACGCCCTTCCATTACTTCTGTCTGTTACAAAAGCTTTTTATCGGTGGTGGTAAGAGGGTTATTAATAGAAAAAAGATATTAACAGAATATTAATCCAACAGCGTACAATCCAACAACTTTTGGCTGGGGTTTGAGCAATTAATTCTTTGCGTTCACAGTGTACTGTACGGTAAGCTATCTTTCTTGTGTCCTACTTAATTGCATTTAACTTGTGGTCTTGCAATAGAATCCAATTTTGTGCTGCGTGCAATCTGAATGTTTGTTGTACTTTCTAATATAACGATAGTGCATTTTCTTTGTACTTATCGCTTTCTGATTAAAACAAACATTGACATGACGTATTTTTCAGTTGCACAGCTTTTTGTCTCACTTATAGGCAGCAAGTCGGATGGACTGAAAAGCCCAAGCGATCTATTTTTCTTGGGAATAGATGCAGTAAATAACTCTGATATGACTGGACTCAAGATTGAACAATGTAAGTGTTTCTTTTTTTAAAATTAAACTTTAACAATAAATATCTGACGGGATACAAACAAAATATTAACCTTCAAACCAATTACAGGAACAAAGTGCTAAACTCAACAGTGTGTTCCTTATGAGCAAACAAACTTAGGCCCTGATTAGCTTCAGTGTGCCCATGGGATCTCTGAAATCTCTGCTTAGAATCAGCCTGTTCACCATTGTGCTGCCTAACAAATCGGGGATTATTTTGTCACATCACCTGCCTGGGATAGGTTTTACCATGTTCTGGTGACTGCCCCGATCCAATCAATTCCAGGATACAGGAGAGGCAGATATCAAGAGTGGGGGGGGGGAAAGTGGGAGCATGGGGGCTATCTGTTCCCATCCTAGCTTCAGAAAACTGGCAGCATAGGCAATTACATGCCAATAACCATTAATCATATGGTAGCTCAATCCCACAGTCTCTGAACCTAGGAACCATAAATCCAGAGGAAAAGCCCACAAAGGTGCCTCCCCACCAGAAGGCGAAATAAAGTTGCTGAGCGAGGGCTTCCCTGATGGCTCAGTGGGTAAATATTTGTGACGTGTAACTGAACTGCACTTTTTACGAAAGCATTCGAGCTTTAATCTCTGGTCTGTGCTGCCTTCATTGAAACCATCTGGGAAAACAGTAGGAGCACTATAATTGGGCTCCGCTTCCTGGGCTGGGGAGGGGAATTACTTGGTGGGGTGGGGGGGCAGTCCCCACTCTTGATCGCATTCATTGGCCCTCAAGAGAAAGTGTGTGTGTTTATCAGCTGAGGACCAGATTGATGGCAAAATACTGCAGATGCTGGAAATCCGAAATAACAGAAAATGCTGGAAAAACTCAGCAGGCCAGGCAACATCCATGGAGAGAAATTAGAGTCAACGTTTCAGGTCAAAACCCTTTGTCAAGACTGAAAAAGCACAGGAAATGAAGCAGATTAAAAGGCCAGTTTGGGGCTGGGAGAGAACAGAAGAGAAGTGAAGAGACATTAAGAGGTATTCAAAACGAGACGAGATGGTGATAGGACTAGTGGAGACTGCTCGAGGAACAGCACCTCATCTTCCGATTAGGCACTTTACAGCCTTCTGGACTCAATATCGAGTTCAACAATTTCAGATCATAACCTCGGCCCCCATTACATTTTTACTTATATTTTTTATCCACACCTTTGTTTTGGCCCTCCCCTCCCCTTTTTTTCTCTCCCACATGGCAGCTGTCTCCCATTCTGCCAGCGCATTTCACACCTAATCTAGAGCCGCCTTTTGTCTCTTTAGTCCTATCACCATCTCATCTCGTTTTGAATACCTCTTAATGTCTCTTCACTTCTTTTGTTCTCTCCCAGCCACAAACTGGCCTTTTAATCTGTTTCATTTCCTGTGCTTTTCAGTCTTGATAAAGGGTTTCGACCCGAAACGTCGGGGTCGATTTTCAGTGTGCCGTGAGGTGGGCTTTTAGGCATGCGGGGGGGCTAAAATCCCGAATTCAGGGGTCCCGACACCAACCCGCCTCCATGTAAGTTTCAAAGGAGGCAGGTACCCGCCCCGCACTGGGACCCGCCGACCCGAGGCGGGAAGGGATTAGTGCCAATTAACTGCCTGTTAACAGGCAGTTTTTAGCCTAATTCCTATTTTGAAGGGTGTCGTGTGGGATTCCCGACGGCTCCAAACCACGCCCGGTTAGAGGAGTCGGGCCGTCGGGTTGAAGGACTTGGAGGGGTCGAGATGTCGGTGTTCAGGTGAGTGATGGGTGCATGAGTGCAAAGGTAAGTGTGTTTGGTGTGTCTAAAGTGTGTAAAGAAGTTTAAATTACCTGTACTTACCTTTACAGCCTTCTTTCCTCTAGGCTTCGGGAGTCCATCATTCAGCCAGCACAGAAAGCTGAACGGCTGCGAGCTGTCAAAAGTGACAGCCTTCAGCTTTCAGTGCCGGCGAGATTTCTAACTGAGTCTGCGTAGAAGGACTCATGTTAGAAGTAAGACTGTCAGTGTTTGACAGCTTCAAGCAGCTGTGAAACACTGATATTTCATCTGTCAACACGTCTTGACAGATGAAATTTCAGTCTGTGACGTCACCTGTTGCCGGGTGGCCCTTAATTGGCCTGCTGAGCCCGCTGGGCGGGCTCAACAAGGTCAAGCAAGTGAAAATCGCGTGGATTGGCTGCATCTCGATGGAGGCGGGACTAAAACCTGAAAGTTGTAGTCCCGCCTCCTTCCCGACTGCTGAATGAAAATCCAGCCCGTTGACTCTATTTCTCTCTCCACGGATGTTGCCTGACCTGCTGAGTTTTTCCAGCATTTTCTGTTGTTATTTGAGGACCAGATTGAGTTCAACTGTGATACTCCCTCCCACTCCGTGGTCAATAGTCTGCCAATGCTCAATGTCTTGCTGACGCATGAAGACTGGCCATTTGGGTGAGGAATCAGAGGGCTGTCAGCGTCCCAGGAAGTGCCGGCACAAACAGGAGCCGAGGGGAGAAAATTGGGTGGGGATGGGGAATTTTTAGAAAATTGGCCCATCCCATGGCACTAGAAACATAGAAGATAGGAGCAGGAGTAGGCCATGCGGCCCTTCGAGCCTGCTCCGCCATTCAATGAGATCATGGCTGATCATCCAAATTCAGTACCCTGTCCCTGCCTTCTCCCCATATCCCTTGATACCTTTTGCCTTAAATATATCCAACTCTTTCTTGAATATATTTAATGAACTGCCCTCCACTGCCCTCTGTGGCAGAGAATTCCACAGGTTCACCACTCTCTGGGTGAAGAAATTCCTCCTCATTTCAGTCCTAAATGGCTTACCCCTTATCCTTAAACTATGACCCCTGGTTCTGGACTCCCCGGCCATCAGAAACATCCTTCCTGCATCTAGTCTGTCCAGGCCTGACAGAATTTTATAGGTTTCGATGAGATCCCCTCTCAATCTTCTAAACTCCAGTGAGTATAAGCCCAATCGACACAATCTCTCCTCATACGTCATTCCTGCCATCCCAGGCATCAGCCTGGTGAATCTTCGCTGCACTCCCTCCATGGCAAGAACATCCTTCCTCAGATAAGGCGACCAAAACTGCACACAATACTCAAGGTGCGGTCTCACCAAGGCCCTGTACAACTGCAGCAAGACATTCTTGCTCCTGTACTCGAATCCTCTCGCTATGAAGGCCAACATACCATTTGCCTTCTTAACCGCCTGCTGCACCTGCATGCTTACTCTCCTGTATCCCTTAACAGTTAGTTCAGGATGCCATTGGCAGCAGAGTCCCGAGAGCAGTTCTTCTGTCTGTTTTCTGTACCGGGGAACAGTGCCTGCCAGAAATAAATAAAAGGATGGTGGCGTGGAAGGAAGATACTTGAGAGCCGCTCTGTGGAAGTAACTGGCAAGAAACCGAAAGCATTTCAAAGCCCTTTCGTAATGAGTTAAAGATTTCAAATAATTGCATCGAAGATCTTTACCCTCTTGAGCTGCATTCCTGCGAGTTAACTTTCTGTTTATTTTCAGATGGTGAAAACATCGGCACAAACATTGATCCTGAGGTCAACAATCCCGAGTGGAAAAACAGCACTTCACTTAGCAGCAGTTCAGAAGAGACACTTGGCAAAAAGCTCCTGAGGAAACTAAGTTAGTGCAACTGTTAATGTTATTAAAAAACAACCCGGCCCCTCTGAAATGCAATACATGTATTATGGCTATAGTGCATGGAGATTCTGTGCTGGATTGGGGACAGAGAAAACAAGCATTTTTAGGAACAGGAACAGCTCATTATGCTCAAAAAACCTGTCCCTTTTTGACATAACTCCATCATATCCCTTGTTCCCTTTTTCCTAAAGCACTGCTAATTGTTTCTTAAGCCCATTTATACTGACCACTTCAACAATCTTCCCTGGCAACTTACAGGAAACTCTCGTTTAAACGTCACCTAAATATCCGGGATTCTCTATTAACCGGCAAAATTCATACTCCGAAAACACCTCAATAACCGGAAATGTTACCGAGTCCGAGTCTCCCACCGTGGCCGAGTTAGTCAGTGTGGGTAGTTCGCCAAACTGCCACTACTCGGCTTCTTGGCACTGTCAGAAGTCCGAACACCTCAATAACAAGAGTCTGACTCTTTGTTTGTTAAAAATAGCCTCGGTAGATAACCCTCTCCGTCATCCGGAATTTTTAATCAACTGGCACCATCCCGGTCCCGTCGGTGCCAGATACCAGAGTGTTTCCTGTATTACATTGTGTATACCACAGAAACAGGCCATTTCGTCCAACTGGTCTATCTACAACTCTGTTATCCTTTTCAATTAAAAAATGTTGCATGTATTTGCTTTTGCAGCTAATCAGGGGTGTTTCTCTTTCTCCACCCACCCCAACCAACCACACTTGCAGGGGTCAAGTTTGACCTGCCCTTCAAGCCTTTGCACATCGAGGCTGTGAACCAGGTGGGCTCCATGCTCCCAGAACCAATCCCAGCCTTAGCTCCAAACCCAAATCATCCCTCAGCTGCCCACAATTTCAGCTCTGGTCACCTCCACATCCTGCTTGGACCTGGGTGGCCAGGTCTGATATATTTAACTTCGCCTTGGTTGGGGTGTGCTTGTTACGAAACTTCACAAGTATGCCAAGTAGAGAACACCATTAATACAAAAGCAAAATACTGTGGATGCTGGAAATCTGAAATAAAAACAGAAAATGCTGGAAATACTCAGCAGGTCAGGCAGCATCTGTGGAGAGAGAAACAGAGTTAACGTTTCAGGACGATGACCCTTCGTCAGAACTGGAAAAAGCTGGAGATGTAACAGATTTTAAGCAAGTGTAGGGGCGGGGAAAGGGGGGAGGGGAGGAAAGAACAAAAGGGAAGGTCTGTGATAGGATGGAAGGCAGGAGAGATTAAGAGACATTAAGAGATGGTGCAAGGCAAAAGGAGATGGTAATGGGGCAAGTTAAGAAACAAAAGCTGGCTCTGGAGAAGTGTAAATGGCACAGAATGAAAGACAGCTGCCATGTGGGAGAGAGAAAATAAAATTGGAAAAGAAAGGGTAGGGGCAGAGGTTGGTCTTCTCTGAAACTCCTTTGGTCTAAAGTCAGACTCAAAGGCTATAAAACACTGTCAAAAGGCTATCCCCAGCACAGAGCAGCAGTTGTCTAAGCAGCCAATCACATTGAAGAATTCTCACAGACAGCAAACCAGGAAATAAAAAGCAATGATTCAATTCACTTTAAAAAATTTTTTACAGAGAGCAAAATAAAGATTGGGACATACACCATGGGGTTAAGGTAGAAGCTGAAATTTCATAAAGAATCTTTTAAAAATATTTTTTTTTTTTTATTATTAGAAAATGACTAGATTTTTAAATCATCATGGAGAACTTTGACATTCCACAAACATAAAATTAGTTTTTCAGGGCCAGAACGGTCGTCGGTAGTCAATAAGCCCTTAAAACTCCAGTTACACCTGTTCCAACAAGGCTTAACTTTCAATGGATTGTTTAACAACGTAATTAGATTGGAAAAGCTTAAGTTTTCAACTGATTTCACTGATTGCCAGCTATGGGGAGCTCCACAGCGCTGCCTGTGGTGGAGCAGTGAATGACTGACCGCAACTTCAGGATTTCCGCGTTTATCTGCGCTAAATCCTGAAGTTTCAGAGGGGTAATGACAGCGAACGTTAACAGTTCGTCGTCATTGCCACTGTAAAATCCGGGCCAAAGAATACAAAATCTGAATTTTGAATTCTCAACCCTAGATTAAACATTATCATTTGTTTATTATGATTATTACAGGTTTGGGACTGTTCTTCAGTCTTCATGAAAATATTCAAACTATCACTGAGCTTTTTCACTGTCATCCATAAATTAAGACAAATAGTAACTCATTTTGCAGCCTTGTGTTTTACTAAATTCATTTGCAAAATATGCAATTTGATATGGTGTTGACAATGGGTAATCTAAAGCCAAAGATTGGCTCACTGTGCCCTATCACGTCACACAAATTAATCACAATACTGCCAATGCTGGTTATTGGCTGCTTTTCTGTACTTATCCCATGGGACAAATTAAGTTTGCACGGTAAGATCACCACCTGTTAAGCTGATGTTAACCGTTTGTTCTCGTTTCCAATCAGCCTGAACCCCCAGCTCGGGCTGGATTACTGAATGTGTGCGCTTTGCTTACCTTCCAACCATAAGGTGAAGATGATTCAGTAGATCCTTTTGCACCAGTCTGATTTGCGTCCTAGTGGTGTTGTCAGACAGGTTTCAGGAGATGGAGGCTTTTTATTTCTGTTTAAACTGCTTCCCCCTTCCCACTGTTTAATTTATTTTCTCTCTTCCACCTCCTCCTCTTTCCCCTCCCAAGTTCTCCTTTGTATTTATTTGCTGGATGGTGTGCAAGGACGAAGTGGAGTGGCTGGTCTGCTGTTAACTCAGCATTTCGCACTAATGAGATGTTGCAAGTTGCCAGGTTTGTACTGGTACACAGCCCCATGCTGCCCTGATAGCGGGAGATTTTATTAAAGTTAAGGCAGAATAACTACCAATTAAAATTTTTACTGCAGGTCAACTTTAAGCCCAGAACAAGTGAAATTGATCAGCAGTGATATAAAGGTAACTAGAGCTGATACTTGGGCTGTTGCCTGCAGTAGTATTGCTCCATGTGTGGCCAATCATACTTGTATTAGGTAGGCTGACAAAGGGTTAATCTAACTTGATAGGTTACCGATGTTGGGAGCCAGGCGACCACCCATAACTTGCATTTGTTCTTGGGTTTGAAATTTCCTTTAGCAACTAGTACAGAGGGAAAGGGAGATCCACGGAGAGTATCTTTTTTTATTCAAAGCACTCCCATAATTTAAAGTTCCCACCATGACAGAGGTTTGCCATTTCCATGCTGCTTCCCTTCCAGTCACTCCCGTAACGTCGCTACATCCTACGCAGCACTATTGATTTTAGATGGGGTGGTCGCAATTCCGAACTGGCCTAGGGGACCATTCCGGGGCCTCCTTCCCTGGAGTTTGGAGGCAGCGATCATAGACTCTGGATCAGCTCCCAGGGGAGTCTGAAGCTCTGAATCTATTAAAATGAACGAATGAAGTTGCTCTTGGGCATAGGTAGCTGTTCCCAGTTAGCGCTGGCAGTGGACGAGCTGAAGGGGGAGAGAGGCCTAAAATTAGAGGGTCTCAATCGGGGCAGGAGATTTGATGCATTTTAAAAAGAGTTGTAGTGAATATTTTTATAATTGCTCTCCCTCAGACTTGCATTGGCCTGTAAGTTCCTGATTTGCACAGGCTGTAACAAGGTAACTCTCCAGCTTGTGAGTAGTATGAATGCAATAATCCCCCATCTGTGGCATGTTTTAGTAGTTCTCAACCGCACTGACGAGCTCCTCATCTATATAGTAAATATGTTTTTAATTTGCTTTTAAAATTCATTTCTCTCTGATTAAAGTTCAAGTTATAGTTCTTGATAAGTGAAATGCAATTTAGATTATTTTTCCAGCACTCGCCTATTTGCGATCCTCCTAGGCTTCTGTGGCAAACCCAGCGGCAGGCTACAAGGCGTTTACGTACCGATTCCTACTGGCCTGAACTAGAGAAGAGCACCACAAAAATGCACAAGATATATAAGAAGAAAGTCACGTTTATCTAGCACCTTTCATGTTCTTGGGACATCACAAAGTGCTCGACAGCCAATTAACTACTTTCTGAAGTGTAGTCAGTGTTGTTTTGTGGGCAAACACGGCAGGCAATTTGCACACAGCAAGGCCCCACAAATAGCAGTGAGAATAAGGAGAATAATCTGATTTTAGTGGTGTTGGTTGACCAATGAATGCTGGCCAGGACACTCCCTGCTCTTCTTCAAAGAAAGTGCTACAGGATCTTTTACATCCACTTGGACAGGCAGGCAGTCAGGCAGGTCCAGCATCTTGTGAAGTGGTGCGCCGATAACAACCTGGCCCTTAACATCAAGAAAACCAAAGAAATCATTGTGGACTTCAGGAAGTCTAAAGGCGGAAGTCACACCCCCATCCACATCAATGGGGCTGTGGTGGAAAGGGTGGACAGCTTTAAGTTCCTCGGAGTCCACATCACGGAAGACCTCTCCTGGTCCCTCAATACCTCCTCTCTGGTGAAGAAGGCCCAGCAGCGCCTATATTTCCTAAGGAGACTGAAGGGATGTAACCTGTCACCCCTGATCCTCTCTAACTTTTACCGCTGCACAATAGAGAGCATCCTGACGAACTGTATCACAGTATGGTATGGCAGCTGTAGCTACTATGACCGGAAAGCCCTGCAGCGGGTAGTCAAAACTGCCCAACGCATTACCGGCACCCGGCTACCGACCATAGAGCACATATACCAGAAACGCTGTTTACGGAGGTCACGGTCCATCATCAAAGACCCTACCCACCCCAGCCACAGTCTGTTCGCCCTCCTGCCATCTGGGAGACGTTACAGATGCATTCGCACCCGTACGACCAGATTTAGGAACAGCCTCTTTCCCAGGGCTGTCATCCTACTGAACTCCACAAATAAACTCTAAAGCCTGCACATCTGCCAATGCACTTTATTATGGTTATGTTTATGTTAATGTATTACAAGCCAAATGTATGTTGACTGTTTAAATGTCTTAATCTAAATGTACACTCTCGGGAGCCGCAAGCCTACATTTCGTTGTACTGCACTTGTGCACTAACAATGACAATAAAAGTTGATTTGATTTTGATTTTTGATTTGATTGATCTTATCCAAAAGACACCTTCTCTAACAATGCAGCACTCCCTCAGTATTGCACTGAAGAGATAGCGGTAAAAGAGAGATACCATGCCATCGGACTGAAACCACAAGCAGATGTGCAGCAGGCTCCACATTGTCCACATGTATCCTCGAGATTCAGGACAATAGCAAGAAGTGAGATACTGTTTCAACAGCAAAGGCTAACAATTGTCAGTCCACTCAGTTAGCACCTTCTCCACCACTTCTTCGAGTGACACAAATGACCTTGTCCTCATTCATAACTACAATAATTGTTTGGATGGTACAGTACAGATAGATTTTTTTTGTCCCATATAAGAGTAGAAATACTAAATAAAGTCCCCTGATGGCTCAGTCAGTAAAGACACTGTGCGGTCTAGTATTGAACCATAGAGACCAGGAAATCTTTAGATTTGATCACACACTCTTGTAGTTCATTCGTCTCAAACCCACTCGTGTGCTATCCAATGTGTTTCTGTTGGTCAGACGGTCATTAAATCAATTAATTTGTTACAAAACTCATCACATCTGAAAGTTCTTCACTCACATTTTGGGATACAGTATATGAGTAATTTGAGACATGACGTGTGGTGAGTGTAGCAATGCTCGGGAGGAACAGGAGACTTTGGACCTATGGTTCCCAAAGCTCTCCCCCACTGGGGGTTTTCCTCGCCTCATGTCTGGGTCTGTTGTAGACTCATTAATAGAGATTGATTGCTACGATTAGTCAACAACTTCACTATCGCATCATCCAACTACCAGGATGGTAGAAGACAAACTAGATGGACCGTGGTCTTTATTGGTCTAACAATTCCTATGTTCTTACACACACAAATACTTCTGGAGTACAGTGGCCATTGTTACTATAATTCAACTTTATTGTCATTGTACAAGTACATGAACAACGAAATGTGATCTTGCAAGCTCCCATGAGTCCAGTACAAATAACATTAACATTAAACATAAATAGCACCGTCCTGGGAGAAGCAAAGCCGCTGCGTCTGTGTACGCCACCATTCCATTTCCACCATTCCTCCTGTCCGACAATCTTCAGCCCAACACCCGGGCCTGCTCACCAGCCGCCCATCCCGGGGCTCCTTCCGTGACCTTCTCACCAACCGCCCCTCCTCGGGGCTCCTTCCATGACCACCTGCACCTGGTCTTCCCTGATGGTCACCCCTCTAGGTACTAACCAGGCCTGGCTCTGCTTAGCTTCCAAGCCTTGCCAGTGACCCTGTCCCTAGTCCCAGGAACAGGGTTATGTAACCAGACAGGGCAGATGCTCTGTGCCTGCAGTGCCCCACATACGGTAATTAGTTGGACAGCCAGTTGATATTTTTTGGTATTAATTGAAGGAATAATGCTTGGCTAGGACACAGGGAGAACTCTCTACTTTTCTTCAAAGGGTGTAATGGGACCCTTTGGTGTCCATATGAATACAGGAACAGGCGGTGCCTGGGTTTAATGTCTCCTCCACCTTCAACAAGGGAGCATTGCTTCAATTGTAGGCGAGTTTCGATCTAGGTTAGGAGCTGAAACCCTCGACCTTTTGACTCGGAGGAACGAGAGCTACCAACTCAACCAGGCTAGCACACTTGGTCTTGAAAGTGTGTGTATTTTAAATAATTTGTATTTTTGTTTTTGTAAATCTGTGTAGGTGGCAGAAAGAGGAAGAAGTCCAGGGACAGTGAGAAGAGCCCTGAAGAGAATTTAAATGTACCTCAGCTGAAGATCTGACCTCTCCAGCAAAGCAGCAAAATTAAAACAAAGGAGCGCTAGGATGGGCTGTAAGCAGAGTGACGCGCCGATTATGAACCATTCCTTACACCAGAGCCCAAACAATGATAGTCCGACACTGGCAGGGTTTGTAAACTAAAGCAGTGACAACGGGGGCCCAAGTAACTCGATAGTGTTTTTTTCATTTGGTGATCCTTTCGATCAAGAATTAAAGTTTTGCATGTCTTTCATTGCTGTTGTTTCATTTTACTTAGAGGAACAAATTGGATAGATTTTGAATTAGGTGATTTTAGCATTTTATATAAAGGATTGCACAACAAAACGCGTTATTTTTTCCATGAAAGCCTCTTCCGGTCAGCCTACCCGCATTATAACCTGGGTGTGCTGTGTTGTGATATTGTAAACACGCCCTTTCTGTGACACAGACTGGAGTGTGCTTCGGGAATGTAACACCTCTCAGGTTTCACATGACATTGATGCTCCATTTGAGCTATGCTTTTGCAGTTCACAAGATCACATGAGCCCCTTTGATGTGTCATTCTTTGTCTTGTAACACATACCCCAGGGGACCGATTTCTTCTGGTTGCAATATATTAGCAAAGTTGTAAAAACAGCAGGACCATTTCCTAGTAAAATGATAAATGCGTCCTAAAGGAATGCTTTCACAATTTCAGTAGAAATAGTATATGTGGGAACCCTTCCTGCTATGTTTACCATGTCGCTAACCTAGCAAGAGGAGGAATTCTTGCCCCTCCATGTGTCATCCTGTCTAATATATACAAAGCAATGCTGCAGCTCATATCACTGCAGAGTGCTGTGCTCATGAATTGTATTACCTCCGTAGTTCTTCAGGTAAATATTTTTATTGTAATTATCTCCAATATTTATTGTAGAGAGTAATTAATATTTAGGGTTTTTTCCGCGCTGTGGTATCGGTTGTTTCAAAAACGTTGCTCTTGACAGTGTATAATGTCACCTGAACCATAGCCTTGCAACGGTTACCCATTATCCTGTAGGAAATAGCCAAGACAAAGTATTCACTCATTTCAGATGAATAACAGTACTGTATATGAATGGCTGTCTCTAGTCTTAAACAGGACATTGCTATTGCTTTCCTGTATCCTTGCTCTGCTATCTGTTTCACCTGTCCTTCCCGTGTGCCCCAGTCCCAGACACGTTTTGTTTGCATACACACACTCTTTCTGCCCTACCTCTCAAACGCTACACATTTTGTGGAGTGCTTAACATTCCTGACACAAATTTTGCTTCATCGCACTGCTACACGTTCGCACAGAACCTTTGTGTTCCCGAGCCTTTTATGTTTGCTTGTCCAAAATGTCACCCATTTTGAGACCGGTACCTCAAGCAGTGCAATCTTACAGCGCCAAGTTATACTGCTGGCTCAGCCGTTCAAATGCCAGTTAATTTTAGCACAGAGCTGGAGGGACAGTTGGCCCTGCACTAACATTGAAATGTTCTAAAAGTTTACCTTGCAACTGTTGCAGTTATACTGCAGCTGGTGAAAATTAAAGTGGTAAGACTATCCCCTTGAGAATTCAATGCACGGTCACATTGGTGACTGTTCTCAACTTGTACCGCAGCTTTTGCATCATGACACAAAAACCATTTTGCATAATCATAGCTGTTCCATGATACCCTTATTTAACTCCCAGGGGCTGCATATATTGTAGATTTATTCAACCTTTTCACATCTTTAATTACACAATTTTTGTAGTCCTGCTCTTTTTCTCGACCATTTTCTGCCTCCCTTCCTCTACTGTAATCATTGAGTCCTTGGTGAGGTAACTGGCCCAACGCCCATTATACATGTATCAGCCTTGATAACAGGTTGTTTGACAGCAAGAAGGTCATCACACTTTAGCCCAGTCTTTGTTGCCGAAAGTGTACACAAGTACGCTTCCAGCAAGGATCACCGGACAGCAAGCAAGAACAGGACGTCTGGATAATTTTCCTCTCCCTAACCCCAGGCTTTCAGGCCAATTCTGGCACCCGTACCACCACACAGTTTGAGATCTGCTAATTCAGCACTGATGTAGGATTGGACATTATATCTTCCTGGTCAGTATGGGTCAGCTACTTACAAGTTAAACTCATTGAGCCCTCAGGAGAGGCACTATCCTGTTAGTTTATATGGATTGTATCACAATTAAAAACAAATAAGCACACCGCTTAACTCGGGTAAATTGGCAGACAAGTACTAAAATGGCAGTTCTTAATTTTGACCACTTGGCCTTGATTGCTTGGATCAAAGATTGTAAGATGTCGCAGTCGGCTGTGATGCCCTCCATGGTCGACTGTGATACTGTCTGCACCTTGCACGTAAAAAAAGGCCCTTGTTGCAGTGAGTAACTGGAGGGTTATCCACATTCATGGAACCACAGCCCTGCAACAGTTGGTGCCTTCAAGGGAGGAAGGAGAAACGGTGTGTGCGGGATGGACCTTTGCATTTAAATAAGTAATAATGAAAAGTTTTATTAATTTTTGTAATGACGTGGTACTTACTCTTCCTGACCGTTTTTTAGGGGTGGGTTTGACAACTTTGGTTGGACGAATTCCTGGTGGTTATACCACATGACCTGCCGCACCCAACCGCCCCGTCCACTTGAACCACCGTTTTCCCCATCTCCAATATTTAATAACTAATAAACAAAAGTGTTCAAAGCAAATGAAAAAAAATGCAATGAGCCAGATTTTGCTGAAGCGGGGCATCTCGCAGCATAGCCCCGTTAGACTTGTTCCTGTACATTTAGGTTTAAAAAAAAACTTACCCACAAAGTTGCTGGACGTGCGAGCTGATAACGGCACAGTGAGGGCCGCGGGGTATCTGGGACCTTGGTGGACGACAGGACAAACAGTGTCTCTCCTTAACCAATGAGATTTAAGGATTGAGAAATAAACAAAGGACTGAGAACAAGGGTGAATTAGAGTCAAATCAGATACAGAAAGAGAAAGAGGGAAAGCAAGATTGGATTAAATGTTTAAAAATTGTCATATTGTTAAAAGGGTATTTACACTGTTAATTGCAAGACTTGACTTTCTGTGACGAGTTTAATGGGCAATTAATGTGCAAATGAAAATCATGGGGATGCCGTTTTCGCAAAGCTAGCAACTTGTAATTTGCAAATCACGAAGGTATCTCTTCCTCGCTACAAGTTGCTAGCCAATTTGCGCATTAATAACGGTGTGCGTTGTTCACAGGCCCTTACTTTTTCAGTAAGATCTGGCCCAATTCTTTTTTTTACTGCCCCCTATGATTGTTCTCCTGGGTTGTTCGCAAGGAGGTTAACCGTTAATTCCTGGAGACTCCAGGGCAACCCTATTTAGAGGTAATATCAGAGTTTGCATTACTGGCAGGGTGTCTGGCTCGCTGGGGGTGCATATCAGAAATGTGGGCACTTGATGTGAATGATTGGAAAATCATTCATTTCAATGTGCACCTGAATATGCGCCATTGGTAGGAGAGGCTCCCCACACAGCATGATGCCAGAAAATTACCGCATGTGTGCGTAGCTTACAAACCATGGCGAAAGATTGTTTTGCATTTTTCTAACTTAAGATGCATGTATATGGCTGTTTTATATAGCTCTGCTTCTGCAGGTTAACAGGATCTTGACACTGGCTTGTAACAGTGTCTGTCTGGCTTGTAAATAACTTATCAGCACTTCTAGCCAATCCCCTGTGACATCGCTGACTTAGAGCACGGTTGTGATCATTAGCTGTGACATGGCCTGTCCCTCTTAAGGCCACTGCTGAAGTACTCCCTGTGAGAATCCAGGTCAGTGGTAGATTTTCGTAAACTCCTGAGGCAAACTAGAGCTCAGCAAATTGCCTGTAAGGTTGAACCTGCAGGCCAGAAGAAGTTGAGATGAAACTGACTTCCTTTTTTTTGTGTAAGGTTGTTTTGCATCTTTAACAAAATGTGATGTCTCGTGTGCGATCGATGTGTCAGCAAGACTTGTAACAGTTAGAAAAGCTTTGTATATATATTGTATTAAAAAAAACAAAATCTTAAATTTGTTTTTGCTTTTTTAAATTGCATTGATTTTATATATATATATATATATATATATATCTCACCTAACCTTGAAGCGATTGATTGGTGCAAACTGATTTCATTATTTATATATGATAAATCTGAATAGAATTTCAAGAAAGAATCCTCAATGAGCCGGTGAGCGAATGCAGCACTCAGTGTGGTACTACAGGAAACTTTCTGGTATCCGGCACGGATGGGGCCGACGTGGTGCCGGTTCAGCAACAATTCCGGATAACCGGACGCTATAGTGAAAGATACGGACCTTAGAGCTCCGTATGAAGCAACAAACCCTGTTGCTTAGCAACAGCTTCAGAAGAACGTCCACAAGTTGCAAGCGTCTCTGTAGCTTAGCAACAGCTGCAGCCAAACCCTTGCCTTCCTCAATTTGTTGCTGTGCAAGTAATAAAAGTTATAAAAGTTAGTTGAAACCGACTCCTGAATCTTGCCGGTTAAGTTTCCTGTAACTTGTACAGGCCAGGGAGTTCTCCGTTTTTGATTCCTGGCCTATGTTGAGACAGCTGATTTAAGTCAGGGTGGTGATGGTGGTGGCAAAGTGCAACAACTGGTCTCTGCGGCCCTGGGCTGGGGGGGGGGGGTGTAAAATCAGTCACTTCTCCATATAGCGACTCCTAATGGAAAGAGGGTGTGTGTTGACTTTGGGTGATGCCTTCATGATTGAATACCCTGCTCGTATTTACTCCAGCTTCGCACACAAAGACTTGGATGAGGTACCAGAGGGCCTGCTGGCATCCAAGGACTTGCAGGAGGGAAAATTGGGAAGGTGGGAAGACAGTTCCAGAAATGCACAGCCGGTCAATAAGCCTCTAAAAGACAACGGCAAGTTAACGTTTCTGCTGCAGTGTTTTATGAGGATTGACATTGATGAGCCAAACTCGTGACACTTCTGATAAAAGGCTACACCCAAAAATCAACATGCCTTTTCTCTTTCAGCTACCGATGACCTGCTGTGCACTTCCTGTATTTTCTTTTAATTTCAGATTTCCAGCATTTGTTGTTGTACAGTAATGATGTGACTACTCTGTATTTCCTAAAGAGAACCAATTGCACGAAACAAATTGCATCACAGCAACAAAATCTTTAAGAAGCTTTCAATGCAATTCAAATAGACGTTATTTAAAGTCAAGTCACATAATGTTGAAAAACCCAACCCACTGGAATATATTGCTACTAATTCACAATGGGCGTCACTGAGGTGGAAGCTGTCGACCTCAGCTCGCCTTGAGGTGATGGTAAGGCTGAACGCCAAACAAGAAATTTTTCTATTTTGTTTAACCCTTTATTTATTGAATACTTAACTGATTTTTCCACTTGACTGAATTCCCAATTTTCACTGAGCCATCACGGGATCAGTGCCAGACTCTAGTTATTAGCAACAATAAAGCCATAAAAATAGAAGAGAAAAATCCAAGGTACAAGTCACCGGGACCATTAGGGCAGAGAGAAATAGGAACCGGCTAGCTGCTCTCTCAGCTGGAGAATGATCTAGGTAGACTTTGGGAGAGGGAAAGGAATGGCATTTGGCATAGTTTATCTCTACAAGTTCCTGTTAAAATTCTCAATGAATAATAACATTATAACTCTACATAATGGGTCCAAGGTTAAGGTTGACCCATCCTTCCAACTCCATTCTGGCCAGGTAGTAGTGAGATTGTGGCTGGAGATCTGATGTTTGCTGAGATAATACATTGCAAACTTTAGTAGCCAGTGCCTCCCGTCATAAGGAACAGAAGTGAATAGAGGAGGGGAATTACTTCTATTTAAAATCAGTTTTTTGAAGGAAGAATGACATTCTTTTAATGAAAACAAGGGAATGCATGGCATTGAAATGTGTATTTTCTGAGAATGCAATTTGATGACTAGTTATGGAGAAAACCACTTTTTTGTTTTTTGCCAAGAGAAGTATAACTCCCAGACCACTGGTATCTGGGTTACAAAAACACCCCACTTAAAAATGAAACTGCCTGCCTGTGCCAAAACCAAGACAACTGACAGCTCCAGGTTACAGCAAGCAATGTGACAGCACCGTGTGTAGTGAGTGAGTCAACGTCATAACCATCAAAACTAAGGGCATTGCGGTGGAGGTTTCCCCTGTGTATCGTTGAGCTAGGTTCTTTCTTTGAGTCTGTCGATAGAATTGGAACTCTTTTCCAAAATAATAATCTACCTTGTGTTTGAAAAATGAGGCTCGCTCAAACTATAAATCTGCCAGTTCTCGCGATGCATTGACAAAGAAGATCTTTTGGAAAAATGTGACGGAAAAAAGGAAATGTATGTTCCTCGATTGAATAGCCTGCCAGCAAACACACTCTAGACTCATTCATGAACAGTGGTCACTTGCCCAAGGGTATTGGAGGGTGCACCTAACAGTGCCCTCTGGAGAGGAGAGGAGGGGAAAAGAGGAAATTGGCAAGAAAAGTCTTAAGAAATGGTTAGCCTTATGTAGCTGCTCTTCAATTTTGATTCTTACGTACTGAATGAAAGGTTGTTCAGAACAATCTCCTGTGGTAACTGGAGCCTTTTTTACAAGCCTTGGCTTATATAATGAAGTAAACTTTACAATTGACTACCCCAGCTCAGAGCATCAAGTGATGGGAACACATATTGGGAATTTGAGTATATGCATGATTTTTAATATATCATAGGTAATACTCAAAGCTTGGGTTTTATGTTTTAAAAAATATCAATGTGCATGGATTTAAAATTGTGCTCGTTACCGGGAGAGGCGCACCATGTAGAGTTAACTTTCATTGGGTACTGCATGGGTATGACACCCAACCACAGTGCCTAGAACGTTAGCGTGATAGAGAGCATACGATGCGTATTCACCAGGATGATATCAGGGATGAGATACTATAGTTAGGCGGAGATATTGGGACTATTTCCACTAGAGCAGAAAATACTATAGTTAGGAGGAGATATTGGGACTATTTCCACTAGAGCAGAAAAGGCTAAGAGGAGACTTAATAGAGATTCAAAGGTTTTGATTGGGTGAGTTGGGAAAGACTATTTCCTGTGGTTGGGAAGTCAGTGACGAGGGGTCATCAATTGGGAATTGTTACCAAGAGTGAGGAGAGGGTTCTTGGAGCATGGAATGATTTGCCTTGGGGAATAGTTGAGACAGAGACCATTGCAGCTTTTAAGGAAAAATTGGATAAACATTTGAAGCTGAGGGAGATGCAGGGCTATTGGGAGAGCACGGGACAACAGGATTAGTTTTGAATTGTTTTAGCAAAGAGTCGGCACAGACATGATGGGTTGAATGGCCTCCTCTGCTGTAAATGTCTACGGTTCTGTAGTTCTGTGGGTTCAGAGCCTGCCAATTGCATTGCAAAAAAATCCATAACATTTTGCAAGAAATGTATTAAGAATGCAAATAGCAGGTAAGGAAGATCAGCAACAAACCCAAAGGAAGTAATTCAGCAGGAAGAGATGATGAGGGAGGCGAAGGAAGAAGGGCATGGGGGAAAAAAACCAGTTGCTTTGTTTCACAGTTCAGCCAATAATGGGAAGTAGCTTGAGCCCAAGCTAGTCAATAAGCGCACGGTTCCAGTCCTACCCTGGGTACATCGCAGTTACAAGGCATGCATTATTTTTTATGTAGGGATTTTATATGATAGCTCATATTGGGACAAAGAATAGGGAAGCATACTGGAGTACTGTTTAAAATGCTGTGTTATCAAATTAGCACTTTACTGTCATTTGTGCTAGAAAAATCATTGCATGTACTGTATTGTGCTCTCTATCAGATTCAGTGAATAAATCACAAGTACGCGACCTCGAAAAAAAGTTTAAATTCTTATTTACTTTATTTTTATGTATTTTTTTTAAACAACTAATGTTCCACTCTGATATAGTTGAAAGCTAACTGTTGTAAGTGTAATTGTTGAGTTGATAACAATAAAAATTGGAACAAGACTTATTGTATCTGGTTGTAATTCTCTGCTCATCAGTGAAGATAATAAGATCGATGATGAGTGAATTGTACCACAGCGGGATACATTCTGGCGTCTTTTAAATGCAGTATTTCAATGCGGCTGTAATAACTTTGAAAATAGGAAATATGGCATTGGACTATAATGTATTGTAGATTTAAAGGTAACCATACCACCAAATTAACTGGTCATTTGTTGCATTTCTGTTTGAGACATTGTTGGTCCAGAAAGGTTGCCTCGTTTGCCTATATAAGTCACTCCACTCCAAAAGTTCAATGGCTCCGTTCTTGCAACAACCTCACATTTTGGCTGCTGCATCAGAATGTATAGACACTTTGGCCAAGACTTCTGACCTCTACAAGTTCTTGATCTCAGCATTGACCATTGGGGGAAATGTCAATTGGCAGGGGCAGGAAAAGGGAGGGAACTGGGAGGCGAGTGAAGCCAAGTTGTGCTTATGCCTCCGAACAGTTAGCTGAGCTGGCAAAGATCTGGGCTCCAATCTGCCACTGGCCCTCAGCCAAAGAATGGTGCAGGAGGAACCTAAACTATGGAGAGGAAATGCAGTGATTGTTTCTATATAGGCCAGCCATTTAGCACACAGCAAGATCTCATAAATAGTGAGTTGAATGAACCGTCGATCTGTGATTTGGTCGTGCTGGTTGAGGGAGGAATTACAGCTCTCCAAAAAGTGTTACAGGTTCTTGGACATTCCCCTAAATCACTGGAAGAGGGAGATGTGATCTCTTGTTTAGTGTTTCATCAGAAGGATGAAAGGATTGGATATGTAGTCCAATAATTTTATGTACACTTTACGAGAACCATGTTTTCAATTGCTAATAAGCTTTGACTACAATGCGCAGTATTTTGTGTTTGCTCCGAGACTAAACAATTGTGTGTGAATAATGCTCTTTACAGATTTTTTAATTTCATGATTTCTGTTGATTACACCTCAAAACTCCAGACACCTTTCCAGCCCCAAGGTGCATGCATAGCCCAAGTTGTACACTGTTAAGATTGACCTTTATACTAACATTTTATCATTTTCTCAATGCTAAACAAAAGAAAATCTAATAACGAACAGTATCCAGCTTAATTGAGTTAACAAACCAAAAAAAGCATTTATTCAGCTGTGCTTTGTGATCCTATGCCACAATAACATCACATCACTAAACACAATTACATTCAATCTTTATCAAGTTACAGCAGAACCTAATCAAAGTACTTGAAGTCCTCGGTGGTGCCAAACCACAAACAAAACTAGACAACATTTGGTCGAATTCATGAGATTTAATGAAAATATTCCACTACTGTACACCGCTTACTAGAGCAAAAGTATTCTAGTCGTAATTGTGATTTTTTTATGTATACCCAATAAACCTATATCAGTTTGAGAGATCAACCCCACTAATCAGTGTTCTCATTTCTTTCGATCCTTTTTACCAGCAATGCAACTAATTGCCTCAAAGCCACTTCTACTTCCTTCTTCCATGGCCATCCCAGCTAACTGATCCCATGAATGTATTGCCCCTGACTTTTGTTGCACCTAATTTGCTCTTTTTAACTTGCATCCCTGGGTATTTGAGTCTTTTTTATTCATTGATGGGATGTGGGCATCGCTGGCTGGCTAGGCCTGCATTTAGTGCCCATCCCTAATTGCCCTTGAGAAGATGGTGGTGAGCCACCTTCTTGAACCGCTGCAGTCCATATGGTGTAGGTACACCCACAATGCTGTTAGGAAGGGAGTTCCAGGATTTTGGCCCAGCGACAGTGAAGGAACGGCGATATAGGTCCAAGTCAGGATGGTGTGTGGCTTGGAGGGGAACTTGTAGGTGGTGATGTTCCCATGCGTCTGCTGCCCTCGTCCTTCTAAGTGGTAGAGGTCGCGGGTTTGGAAGGTGCTGTTGAAGGAGCTTTGGCGAGTTGCTGCAGTGCATCTTGTAGATGGTACACACTGCAGCCACAGTGCGCCGGTGGTGGAGGGAGTGAATGCTGAAGGTGGTGGATGGAGTGCCAATCAAGCGGGCTGCTTTATCCTGAATGGTGTCGAGCTTCTTGAGTGTTGTTGGAGCTGCACTCATCCAGGCAAGTGGAGAGTATTCCATCACACTCCTGACTTGTGCCTTGTAGATGGTGGAGAAGGCTTTGTGGAGTCAGGTGGTGAGACACTCGCCGCAGAATTCCCAGCCTCTGGCCTGCTCTTGTAGCCACAGTATTTATATGGCTGGTCCAGTTCAGTTTCTGATCAATGGTAACCCCCAGGATGTTGATAGTGGGGAATTCAGTGATGGTAATGCCATTGAATGTCAAGGGGAGATGGTTAGAGCCTCGCTTGTTGGAGATGGTCATTGCCTGGCACTTGTGTGGGGCGAATGTTACTTGCCACTTGTCAGCCCAAGTCTGAATGTTGTCCAGGTCTTGCTGCATATGGACACTGATTGCGTCAGTATCTGACGAGTCTCGAATGGTGCTGAACAGTGTGCAATCATCAGCGAACATCCCCACTTCTGACCTTATGATGGAGGGAAGGTCATTGATGAAACAGCTGAAGATGGTTGGGCCTAGGACACTGCCCTGAGGAACTCCTCATGTGATTGAGATGAATGACCTCCCAACAACCACAGCCAACTTCCTTTGTGCTAGGTATGATTCCAACCAATGGAGAGTTTTCCCCTTGACTTCAGTTTTGCTGGGGCTCCTCTTTCACTACATTTCCCATCATAATCTTGAAAGCTTTAATTCACCAGGTAAAATACATAGGCCTAGAAATTGAGTGCCCTTAGCACCGATTTTGCGGCGCTAGAGGGCCTAGCGCTGCAATTGGCGCCGGTTCCTAAATTGCCTGGGGCCCTTCCGCGGCGGTACACCGGTAGCGCTGCGCCGGCACCGATGACATCATCGGTGTGCGCAGCGTCCCGGTTGCCGTGGTAACCCGGCCCCAAGCCGAAATTCAGTTGCGGCCGCCTTGCCAGTGGCAGCCGCAACTAAGACTCCGGCAAACGAGTGCTGCCGGAGTCTGCGCCGGCGCTTTAAGGAGGCGCGGCGGCCGGCCGCTTTCCCGCCGGCCGCCTGCCCGCAGCTCCCTCCCCGGACTTCTCCCCCCACCCCCCGGAACAGATGCAAGCCCGGCACTTGTCCGAGGTGCCATGAGACGGGAACTGAGTAGGTCTGATTGGACAACGTTCCTGAGAGGACTGGAGGTAGATAAACAATGGCAAACATTTAAAGATAGAATGACAAAATTGCAAAAATTGTTTATACCAATCTGGCATAAAAGGAAATCTAAAAAGGTGACTCAACCGTGGATAACAGGGGAAATTAGAGACAGCATAAAATCCAAAGATAGGGCGTATAAAATAGCCAAAAAAAGCGCCAGAGCGGAAGATTGGGAACAGTTTAAGATAGAGCAAAGGAGGGCAAAGGGCATGATCAAGAGGGGCAAAATAGCTTACGAAAACAAGCTGGCGGAAAATATAAAAACTAACTCCAAAAGCTTTTATAAATATATCAAAAGGAAAAGACTGGTGAAAACCAAAGTTGGTCCATTGCAGTCAGATACGGGGGAATATATAATGGGAAATAAGGAAATGGCAGATCAACTAAATGCATACTTTGGGTCAGTCTTTACGAAGGAAGACACAAAAAACCTCCCTGGGATATCGGGAAAAATAGGGACATTGGCAAAGGAGGAACTGACGCAAATCAATATCTCTAAGGATATGGTGTTAAGGAAGCTAAAGGGATTGAAGGTGGACAAATCCCCAGGGCCTGATAACATGCATCCTAGGGTACTGAAGGAGGTGGCCCTAGAGATAGCGGATGCACTAAGGATGATTTTTCAGAATTCATTAGACTCGGGAACAGTGCCGATGGATTGGAGGGTAGCTAACGTTACCCCACTATTCAAAAAGGGGGGTAGGGAAAAAGCAGGTAATTACAGACCTGTAAGCCTTACATCAGTTGTGGGCAAAATGCTGGAGTCCATCATTAAGGATGAAATAGCGGAGCACTTAGCAAATGGGGACAGGATAGGACAGAGTCAACATGGATTTACAAAGGGTAAATCGTGCTTGACTAATCTATTGGAATTTTTTGAGGGAGTAACTGGTAGAATAGATGGGGGAGAGCCAGTAGATGTGGTGTACCTGGACTTCCAAAAGGCCTTCGATAAGGTCCCACATAAAAGATTAGCATGGAAAATTGAGGCTCATGGGATAAAGGGGAAAGTTTTGGCGTGGATAGGGAACTGGCTGTCAGATAGAAAACAGAGAGTTGGAATAAACGGCTCATTTTCTGAATGGCAGGCAGTAACAAGTGGGGTACCACAGGGATCTGTCCTGGGCCCCCAGCTGTTCACAATTTACATTAATGACCTGGATCAGGGAGTCGGATGCAGCATTTCCAAATTTGCAGACGACACTAAACTAGGAGGTGGGGTGGGCTCAGAGGAAGAGACCAGGAAGCTCCAGAGCGATTTGGACAGACTGGGCGATTGGGCGGATAAATGGCAGATGCACTATAATGTGGACAAGTGCGAAGTTATCCACCTTGGGTGCAGGAACGGGAGGGCAAATTATTATTTAAATGGCAATAGATTGGGAGAGGGGGAAGTACAGAGAGACCTGGGTGTTCTTGTACACCAGTCACTGAAGGCGAGCATGCAGGTGCAACAGGCGGTCAAGAAGGCAAACGGTATGCTGGCCTTCATAGCAAAAGGGTTAGAATACAGGAACAGGGATACCTTGCTGCAGCTGTACAGGGCACTGGTGAGACCACACCTCGAGTACTGTGTACAGTTTTGGTCGCCTCATCTGAGGAAGGATGTTCTTGCCATGGAGGGGGTGCAGCGGCGATTCACCAGGCTGATACCAGGAATGGCGGGAATGACCTATGAGGAGAGACTATGTAGTTTAGGGATGTACACACTGGAGTTTAGAAGATTGAGAGGGGACCTCATAGAAGTGTATAAAATTCTGACAGGTCTAGACAGACTGGATGCAGAAGGAATGTTTCCCTTGGCGGGTGAGAACAGAACTAGAGGACATAATTTAAGGATAAGGGCTAAACCATTTAGGACAGAGATGAGGGGGAATTTCTTCACTCAGAGAGTGGTGAACCTGTGGAACTCATTGCCACAGAGGGCAGTGTACGCCAGCTCATTAAATATATTTAAGAGGGAATTAGATATATTTCTACGGGCAAAAGGGGTTAAGGGTTACGGAGAGAAGGCGGGGACGGGATACTGAATTAAAGGATCAGCCATGATCTCATTAAATGGCGGAGCAGGCACGAAGGGCCGAATGGCCTACTCCTGCTCCTATCTTCTATGTATCTATGTATCTTTGCAGAGATTTGCGCGGGCCGCGGCCGGGTGCAGGCAGCTCCTCCTTAACGGAAGGAGGAGGCCTGCACTTCCCGAGCCTGCCGCACCGCAGCGGGCGCCGCAGCGCCGGAATAGCGCCGCAATGCGGCGCGTTGCGCCAGTTTTCAGGCGCTAAAACCCTTCAGTAGCGCCGGCAGCCGTTTGGGCGCGGTGCTACTGAATTTAGGCGCGCGCAAAGGGACTTAGCGCCGGCGCTAACTTCCGGCGCTAAAGCCCTGGCGCAGCGCAAACTCAATTTCTAGGCCATAGATTCCACTGATGGTTTTCACAGTCATTCCTTTTTGACATAACTGTACACAGAGGACAACATGAAGTGCCTACAGGTTGGTACTGTGAAACTGCATGACAGTCTAGATTGGATTCAGCCAGTTCCACTAACTCACTCTTTCCCAGGACAACAATTTGCATTTATATAGCACCTTTAACGTAGTAAAACATCCCAAGGCACTTCACAGGAGCGATTATCAAACAAAATTTGACACCGTGCTACATAATGAGATGTTAGGACAGGTGACCAAAAGCTTGGTAAAAGAGGTACGTTTTAAGGAGCTTCTTGGAAGAAATGGAGAGGTTTAGGGAAGGAATTCCGGAACTTCAGGCCTTTACAGCGGAAGGCACAGCCAGCAATGGTGGAGCGAAGAAAATAAGAGATGTGCAAAAGGCCAGAATTGGAGGAATGCAGAGATTTTGAAACTGTGGAACTCCGTACCTCCCTCTGTCTGCTCTTCCTCTTGCACTCTACAGGTTTTTTAAATCCAAGCTTGATGCGCTATCAACAATACCAAAGACTACGAGATGGACTTAAATGAAGTAGGCTTTTATTGACTAAGAACTAGAGCATGCCTCTGCTAGTGAATCCATCCTAAGAGCTCTCGGGGGAAGGGTGGTGAGTCACCTTTATACCCGGGCTTAGGGGTGGAGCCAGGGGCTGAGACATGCCTGGACTTGTACAGGGTTAACAGTGGTTTACCACACAGGCATGTACAGGTTAACAGTGGTTTACCACATTCACCCCTCGTTTAAAAAAGAGTCCGGCGGGGTGAAGTGTTTCAAAAGTTCGTATACGAAAGTCTCTCCGGGGGTCTTGTCTGCCGTAATGATCTTCGTGGTGCCGGTTGCGGCGGTTCTTTGCCCGCGGCCGCTTCTCGCGTGGGACGGAGCACTGGCGTGTCGTCCTCTCAGGGTAGGGATGGCACCGGCATGTCGTCAGTTCGTGGTAGACACCCCGGTGGTGCATCGTGGGTAGTGGTGGTGGGTGGAGGTAGTGGATGGTGATCGATGGTGTTTCGGGTGGTACCTGAGGGTGCGAGGTCTCGAATTGAGACTGTGTCCTCCCGCCCGTCAGGATACGCCACGTAGGCATACTGTGGGTTGGCATGGAGGAGGTGAACCTTTTCGACCAGGGGGTCCGTCTTATGGCTCCTCACGTGTTTCCTGAGCAGGACGGGTCCCGGAGACGTCAGCCATGGCGGTGGTGATGTCCCCGAGGTGGATTTCCTGGGGAAGACGAACATCTTCTCGTGAGGGGTGGCGTTTGTGGCAGTACAGAGCAGTGATCGTATGGAGTGGAGCGCATCGGGGAGGACATCTTGCCAGCGGGAGATTGGGAGGCCCTTGGATTTTAGGGCGAGCATGGCGGTCTTCCACACCGTTGCGTTCTCCCTCTCTACCTGTCCGTTACCCCGGGGGTTGTAGCTGGTAGTCCTGCTCGTAGCTATGCCCTTCTCGAGCAGGTACTGGCGCAGCTCGTCGCTGTCGATGTAATTGGGGAAGCCAAATATGGCGAACAGGTCGTGGAGGCACCTGATGACTGTGGCGCTGGTCATGTCCGGGCAGGGGATGGCGAAGGGGAAACGGGAGTACTCGTCAATAATATTGAGGAAGTACGTGTTGCGGTCAGAGGAGGGAAGGGGCCCCTTGAAATCGACGCTGAGACGTTCGAAGGGGCGGGTGGCTTTAATCAGGTGTGCCCTGTCTGGCCTATAAAAATGCGGTTTGCATTCGGCGCAGACCTGGCAGTTCCTGGTCATGGTCCTGACCTCCTCGATGGAGTAAGGCAGGTTGCGAGCTTTAATAAAGTGGAAGAACCTGGTGACCCCCGGGTGGCAGAGATCATTGTGGAGGGTCCGTAGCCTATCAACTTGTGCGTTGGCACATGTCCCACGGGATAGGGCGTCTGGGGGCTCATTAAGTTTCGCGGGCCGGTATAAGATATCGTAGTTGTAGGTGGATAACTCGATCCTCCACCGCAATATCTTATCATTTTTGATTTTCCCCCTTTGTCTGTTGTTAAACATGAATGCTACTGACCGTTGGTCAGTGAGCAGGGTGAAACGTTTACCGGCCAGGTAATGTCTCCAGTGCCATACAGCCTCCACTATCGCCTGGGCCTCCTTCTCGACTGAGGAGTGTCGAATTTCGGGGCCCTGGAGGGTCCGTGAAAAGGCCACGGGTTTCCCCACCTGGTTAAGGGTTGCGGCTAGGGCGAAGTCGGATGCATCGCTCTCCACTTGGAAAGGGATGGACTCATCCACTGCGTGCATTGTGGCCTTCGCAATGTCCTCTTTTATGAGGGTGAAGGCCGCACGGGCCTCTGCCGTCAGGGGGAAGGAGGTTGACTTGATGAGGGGCCGGGCTTTGTCCGCATAGTTGGGCACCCACTGGGCGTAGTAAGAGAAGAACCCTAGGCATCTCTTCAGGGCTTTTAGGCAGTGGGGGGGGCGCATTCGGTCGGGGTCGGGGCCGATGACTCCGTTTTCCACCACGCAGCCAAGAATAGCGAGGTGCGCGGTGCGGAACATACATTTTTCTCTGTTGTATGTCAGATTCAGCCGTTGGGCCGTATGGAGGAATTTTTCTAGGTTGGCGTCGTGGTCCTGCCAGTCATGGCCGCAGATGGTGACGTTGTCTAGATAGGGGAAGGTGGCCTGCAGCGCGTTCTGGTCAACCATCCGGTCCATCTCCCTTTGGAAGACCGAGACCCCGTTGGTGACGCCAAAGGGGACTCGGAGGAAGTGGTAGAGGCGACCGTCAGCCTCGAAGGCCGTGTACTGGCGGTCCTCAGGCCTGATGGGGAGCTGGTGGTATGCCGACTTCAGATCAATCGTCGAGAATACCCGGTATTGTGCTATCTGGTTGACCATGTCAGATATGCGGGGAAGTGGGTATGCATCTAATTGCGTGTATCGATTGATCGTCTGGCTGTAATCAATAACCAGGTGCTGTTTTTCGCCGGTCTTTACTACCACCACTTGGGCTCGCCATGGGCTGGTGCTGCCCTCGATAATTCCTTCCCTCAGGAGTCTTTGTACTTCTGATTTAATAAAGCTCCTATCCCCGGCACTGTACCGCCTGCTTTTAGTAGCAATTGGCTTGCAGTCTTTGGCGAGGTTAGCGAACAACGGGGGGGGGGGGGGGGGTTTGACCTTCAGGGTGGACAGGCTGCATACTTTGCGCGGTGCCGTGTTTAAATTCTGCTGGCTGCAGACTAAGTGGGGGCAGGGGCCCGCCATATGCCATCGTGACGCTCTCCAGATGGCACTGGAAGTCTAATCCTAGCAGTACGGGAGCGCAGAGCTGTGGCAGGACGAGGAATTTAAACTCTCTGTACTCCACGCCGTTCACTGTCAGAGTCGCTACACAGTAGCCGCCGACGTCCGCCGTATGGGACTTTGAGGCCATAAAGACCTGGTGGCGTGTGCGCATAACCGATAGGGAGTAGCGTCGCACCGTGTCGGGGTGGATGAAGCTCTCCGTGCTTCCGCAGTCAAAAAGGCAATTTGTGGCATGGCCATTTATCTTTACGTTCATCATGGACCTGGCTAGTTGATGGGGCCTAGATTGGTCCAGGGTGATGGAGGCCATCGTCGAGGTCGGTGGGTCGCTGTAGTATTCGCCCGCGCCGAGGGCCTGGTCCCGAGATGGTGTCCAAGATGGCGGCTCCCCCTCGGCTGGTGGTGTCCAAAATGGCGGCCCGCATGGCTCACACGTGGTTGGTGGGGTCCAAAATGGCGGCCTGTACGGTTCACACGCGGCGCTGCTGGAATTGGGGGTCGATTTCGCCTTGCACACTCTCGCGTAGTGGCCTTTCTTGCCGCATTTGGAGCAGGTCGCGTCCTTTGCTGGGCATTGCTGTCTGGGGTGCTTGGCCTGGCCGCAGAAGTAGCATTTCTGGCCTCTGGTCATTGCAGCTGTAGTTGGGCTGCTGGCGGCTTGTGGCCTTACCGGGTCCCAAGATGGCTGCTCCCGTGGCATCCACGTGGCCATCCGGTCAGGGGGGTAGGCGTCCATGTTCTGGAGGGCCACGTCTAACGAGTTAGCGAGGGCCACCGTCTTCTGCAGGTCGAGCCCCCTCTGTTCCAGCAGCCTGTCGAGTATAGTTGGACCTGATGCCGGCTACGTAGGCGTCTCGGATCAGGTCTTCCGTGCATTCCTTGGCCGTCACCGCTTTGCAATTACAGTCCCGGCCGAGGACTCTCAGTGTCAGTAAATATTCAGCGCCCGATTCCCCGGGGCGCTGTTTTCGGGTAGCCAGGAGGTGTCTGGCGTAGACCTCGTTAACAGGCCTCACATATTGTTCCTTTAGCGTCGCGATGGCGGTTGCGTAAGTAGTGGCGTCTCGGATGATCGAGTAGACTAGGTGGCTCACCCGTGAGTTCAAGACAAGCCGTTTCGCGTCATCTGTAGTGACAGTAGTGCTGGAGGCCTCCAGGAAGGCTTCGAAACAGCTCAGCCAGCGTTCAAAGTTATTGGCTGCATCTGCTGCTTGAGGATCCAGGTCTAAACGTTCCGGCTTCAAGATTTGCTCCATGTTGAAAATTAGTCAATAAAATTGATGCGCTATCAACAATACCAAAGACTACGAGATGAACTTAAATGAAGTAGGCTTTTATTGACTAAGAACTAGAGCATGCCTCAGCTAGTGAATCCATCCTAAGAGCTCTCGGGGGAAGGGTGGTGAGTCACCTTTATACCCGGGCTTAGGGGTGGAGCCAGGGGCTGAGACATGCCTGGACTTGTACAGGGTTAAGTGGTTTACCACACAGGCATGTACAGGTTAACAGTGGTTTACCACACAGGCATGTACAGGTTAACAGTGGTTGGACAGGTGACCAAAAGCTTGGTAAAAGAGGTACGTTTTAAGGAGCTTCTTGGAAGAGGAGAGAGATGGAGAGGTTTAGGGAAGGAATTCCGGAACTTCAGGCCTTTACAGCTGAAGGCACAGCCAGCAATGGTGGAGCGAAGAAAATAAGAGAGATGCGCAAGAGGCCAGAATTGGAGGAATGCAGAGATTTTGAAACTGTGGAACTCCGTACCTCCCTCTGTCTGCTCTTCCTCTTGCACTCTACAGGTTTTTAAAATCCAAGCTTGACGTTGCTTGAGCACTACTTGAAATGTATCTTCCCCTCATTTCAACCTTGGTGATGTCCTGCTTGACTTTTCAATGAGTTACAATAGAATCAGAAATTTTTCCACCAGATGATCATTAGAAATTTCAGGTAAACCATGCATCAACTGCAGGGTGGATCTGCATTGGCCAAACAGTGTACCTCAAATCCAAACGCCGATCAACAGCTATACTGTACCAATGAACCATGTTCTATTTTCTACAACCCAGGCCTCAGATAAAGGCCTGTGTTCCATCCAACCTTTGTAAGATTTGCTCCTGAGATAGATTGTCTATTTTACAATATTTATTAAAAGTCTTTGAGGATTCTCCTGCTAGAGCAGAGAGTTGAGCCAGTGAATAGTTGAGCCGCATGGACTAGGAAGGTCCCAATTTTGATCCCTGCCAAGTTAGCTAATTTATAGTTTGGCCGTCAATAGGGAGGCTACAATTGGCCTCAAGTGTCTCCTGAGCTAGGGAGGCAGAAATGGCACAGGGTTACTACTCCTAAGCACTATCCAGGGACAGCTGGTCGAAATGAGCATTTGTAGACCATGGCTGTGGTCAGGCTCGGGCTGGGCTTTGATGTACCATATTCACATTTAATTACATATGAATAATTTCCACTTGGGCAAGGTGCTAGAGGCTGCACCAGAGCAAGCAGCCAATGCCTGCAGGAGTGTGGGGGGGGGGGGCGGGGAGTTTATGGGGAAAGTCAATTATGAGGAGGAAACGGTGCAATACATTTTGATTTTGCCAAAGTGAAGATGCAGGGAGGAAAGTGTGTGTGGGGTTTTGGGGGGGGGGGGGGGGGGGGGGGGGGTGTATACTTGGTGTTTAGGAGGGACAGAGAAGCAGAGATAACAACAAGCAGAGATAACAACAGGCACAGAAACATGGGTGTGGGGTAATTCTGACTTTTGGTGAGCATGTAAAACAGGTGATATCGGCTCGCCAGCCCACCCCATTATACACATCTCCTGATTTTTCTTTTCATCAAGTTCAAAAGAGAGGTGTTTTAACGGGTGGCCGAGCCAGTATCGCCCGTTTTATAATCACCCAGAAGTCAAAATTACCCCTAATTGCAACGTTCCCGCTAAGCTGTGCAGCCGCACAGCTGTCTGGAGGTCTCAGGCCTGGCTTCTCAACAATGGGATACTGCACCCCTTCATGCAGGAATTTGAGTAATTCCCATATTCTGGTAGATGAGGAAAAGGGATAGAGCTACAAGTGCAAGGAACTTGCTGAATCTTCTGGAGTTAAAAATGACTTGATATTTGCAACAGCAGCTTTAAATTGGAGAGTAGGCCCATGATCAAAGAAATATGCACAAGCTCTTAGAGCACTAGGCTCGATTCCAGGTCGAGAACAAAGGCTTAGTTGGAAGCAAATAGCAAGAATGTTTTAATTGACTCTTCATTTTATCAAGGGTTGGATTTCTCTACTCAATCAGGAACAGGTACAGGAAGGATGGCCTGCACATAACCAAATGGGGAATTGAAGACATTGGCATAAAGTCAGAAACTGAGATTTACTGAAAGGAAAGTGAGGGCGAGAGACCGATGCTTTGCTGTGAGCATATATAATATAAAAAAGGTTTAATTATCGAAATTTACAGCACAGAAGGAGGCCATTCAGCCCATCTTGTCCATGCCGGCCAACAGAGCTATCCACCTTAATCCCACTTTCCAGCTCTTGGTCCGTAGCCCTGTAGATTATGGCACTCCAAGTACTTTTTAAATGTGATGAGGGTCTCTGCTTCTATCACCCTTTCACGCAGTGAGTTCCAGACCCCCACCACCCTCTGGGTGAAAACATTTCTCCTCTAATCCCCTCTAAACCCTTGACCAATTACTTTAAATCTATGCCCCCTGGTTATTGACCCTTCTGCTAAGAGAAATAGGTCCTTCCTATCCACTCTATCTAAGCCCCTCATAATTTTATACACATCAATTATGTACCCCCTCAACATCCTCTGTTCCAAAGAAAACAACCCCAGCATATCCAATCTTCCCTCATAGCTAAAATTTCCCAGCCCAGGCAACATCCTCATAAATCTCCTCTGCAACCCCTCTAATACAATCACATCCTTCCTGTAATGTGGTGACCAGAACTGCACGCAGTATTCTAGCTGTGGCCTAACTAGTGTTTTATACAGTTCAAGCATAACCTCCCTGCTCTTATTTTCTATGCCTCGGCTAATAAAGGCAAGTATCCCGTATGCTTTCTTAACCACCTTATCTCCCTGTCCTGCTACCTTCAGGGATCTGTGCACATGCACTCCAAGGTCCCTCTGTACTTCCTGGGACAGGGTCACTGGCAAGGCTTGAAAGCTAAGCAGAGCCAGGCCTGGTTAGTACCGTGGAGGGGTGACCATCAGGGATAGACCAGGTGCAGAAGGTCACGGAAGGAGCCCCGAGGAGGGGCGGTTGGTGAGAAGGTCACGGAAGGAGGGGTGGCTGGTGAGCAGGCCCGGGCGTTGGGCTGAAGATTGTCGGACAGGAGGAATGGTGGAAATGGAATGGCGGCGTGCACCGACGCAGCGGCTTTGCTTCTCCCAGTCATGGGAGCTTGCAAGATCACATTTCATTGTTCATGTACTTGTGCAATGACAATAAAGTTGAATTATTATTAATGTGTATTCCCTTGCCTTGTTAGCCCTCCCCAAATGTATTACCTCACACTTCTCCAGATTGAATTCCATTTGCCACTGTTCTGCCCACCTGACCAGTCCATTGATACCTTCCTGCAGTCTGCAGCTTTCTTCCTCATTATCAACCACACGGCCAATTTTTGTATCATCTGCAAACTTCTTAATCATACTTCCTTCATTCAAGTCCAAATCATTGATATATACCACAAAAAGCAAAGGACCCAGTACTGAGCTCTGCGGAACCCCACTCGAAACAGCCTTTCAGTCACAAAAACACCCTTCGATCATTACCCTTTGTTTCCTGCCTCTGAGCCAATTTTGGATCCAACTTGCCACTTTGCCTTGGATCCCATGGGCTTTTACTTTTGTGACCAGTCTGCCATGCGGGACCTTATCAAAAGCCTTGCTAAAATCCATATAGACTACATCAAACGCACTACCCTCATCGATCTTCCTCAAAAAATTCAATCAAGTTAGTCCGACACAACCTTCCCTTAACAAATCCACGCTGACTGTCCCCGATTAATCCGTGTCTTTCTAAATGAAGATTTATCCCGTCCCTCAGAATTTTTTCCAATAATTTTCCCACCACCGAGGTTAGGCTGACTGCGCAGTAATTACTCGGTCTATCCCTTTCTCCCTTTTTAAACAATGGTACCACGTTAGCAGTCCTCCAGTCCTCTGACACCACACCTGTTGCCAGAGAGGATTGGAAAATGATGGTCATAGCCTCTGCTATTCTCTTTTGTTTCTCAACACTCTGGGATACTTTTCATCCAGGCCTGGGGATTTATCCACTTTCAAAGATGCTAACCCCCTTAATACTTCCTATTTCACTATGTTTATTTTATCTAATATTTCAAACTCCTCTGATTGCAATGTCTGCATTGTTGTTCTCTTTTGTGAAAACAGATGCAAAGTATTCATTAAGAACCATACCCATGTCTTCCGCTTCCACACACAGGTTACCTTTATCGTCCCTAATAGGCCCTACTCTTATTTTAGTTATCCTCTTGCTCTTAATCTATTTATAAAACATCTTTGGGTTTCCCTGATTTTTCTTGCCAATATTTTTTCATGCCCTCGCTTTGCTTTCCTAATTTCCTTTTTAATTTCACCCCTGCACGTTCTATACTCCTCTTGGCTTTCTGCAATATTGAGTCCTCGGTATCTGTCATAAGCTTCCCTTTTTTCTTTATCCTACCCTGTATGCCCCTTGACATCCTGGGAGCTCTAGATTTGTTAGTCTCACCCTTTTTCTTTAAGGGGAAATTTGCTCTGAACTCTATCTCCTCCTTGAATGCCTCCCACTGCTCTGACACTGATTTACCTTCAAGTTTCTGCCTCTTGTCCACTTTGACTAAATCACCTCTCTGCTTAATAAAATTAGCTTTTCCCCAACTGAGAACTTTTATTCCTCGTCTATCCTTGTCCTTTTCCATAACTACCTTAAATCTAACTGAATTATGATCACTACCACCAATATGCTCTCCCACTGATACCCTTTCTACCTGCCCAGCTTCATTCCCTAAAACTAGGTCCAGAACCGCCCCCTCTCTTGTTGGGCTTGCTATGTACTGGCTTAAAAAAAAGTTCTCCTGAATGCATTTTAAGAATTCTGCTCCCTCTATACCTTTCACACTAATTTTATCCCAGTTAATACTGGGGAAGTTGAAATCCCCTACTATTACTGCCCATCTCAGAAATTTGCCTACATATTTGCTCTTCTATCTCCCTCTGACTGTTCGGAGGTCAAAAATACACTCCCAGCAGTGTGATTGGGCATTTTTTGTTTTCAGTTCAACCCATATGGCCTCATTTGATGATCCTTCTAAGATATCCTCCCTCCTCACAGCTGTAATTGATTCTTTAATCAATATTGCGAACCTCCCATCCTTTTTTATCCCCCCTCTCTATCTCGTCTGAAAACCCTGTAACCAGGAATGTTGAGCTGCCATTCCTGCCCTTCTTTCAGCCATGTCTCTAATATCATACACCCACATGTCTATCTGTGTCCTCAGCTCATCTACTTTATTCCCTAGACTCCTTGCGTTGAAGTATATACCATTTAGCACTGCCAAACTCCCTTCTTGTCTATTTTCAAGCCTCTGTTTCCTCTGCCTACCAAACTCACTTACTAATTTTCTGCCTTTCATTTCCAGCTTTGCTTCTCTCCCTTCTGAATCCACTCACATTCCCATCCCCCTGCCAAGCTAGTTTAAACCCTCCCCAACAGCACACTAGCAAACCCCGCCGCGAGGATATTGGTTCCGGTCCTGTTGAGGTGGAACCCATCCGGCTTGTACAGGTCCCAATGCTTCAGGAATCTAAAGCCCTCCCTCCTGCACCATCTCTCCAGCCACGCATTCATCTGTTCTATCCTCCTGTTTCTGTACTCACTAGCACGTGGCACCGGGTGTAATCTGGAGATTACTACCTTTGAAGTCCTGAGAAATTGTGTTAAAAGATAACTGGAAAAAGCATTAGGAATAAGCTATTGGAATTATGCAAAAATACTGTATTATTGGCATCAAAAACCAGGCCATAAGCAGAGGGACAAAACATAGAAGATAGGAGCAGGAGTAGGCCATTCGGCCCTTCAAGCCTGCTCCGCCATTCAATGAGATCATGGCTGATCATCCAAATTCAGTACCCTGTCCCTGCCTTCTCCCCATATCCCTTGATCCCTTTAGCCTTAAAAAATATATCCAACTCTTCCTTGAATATATTTAATGAACTGGCCTCGACCGCCCTCTGTGGCAGAAAATTCCACAGGTTCACCACTCTCTGGGTGAAGAAATTCCTCCTCATCTCTGTCCTAAATGGCTTACCCGTTATCCTTAGACTATGACCCCTGGTTCTGGACTCCCCGGCCATCAGAAACATCCTTCTTGCATCTAGTCTGTCCAGTCCCGACAGAATTTTATAGGTTTCGATGAGATCCCCTCTCAATCTTCTAAACTCCAGTGAGTATAAGCCCAATCGACACAATCTCTCCTCATACGTCATTCCTGCCATCCCAGGTATCAGTCTGGTGAATCTTCGCTGCACTCCCTCCATGGCACGAATGTCCTTCCTCAGGTAAGGCGACCAAAACTGCACACAATACTCAAGGTGCGGTCTCATCAAGGCCCTGTACAACTGTAGCAAGACATCCTTGTTCCTGTACTCGAACCCTCTTGCTACAAAGGCCAACATACCATTTGCCTTCTTAACCGCCTGCTGCACCTGTATGCTTACCTTCAGCGACTGGTGCACAAGAACACCCAGCTGGACCTAAGATGGTGTAGAACGTTACAGAAGAGTTGACCTAAGCAAAGCAACGGCATTAGAGAGACTGCCCACAGAAGCTCGTCTCTGTTAGATACAAATATCTGTTGGGTGGCAGGACTGACCCCATTTTTTCAATTTTTAAAAAAATTAATTGATGGGATGTGGGCGTCGCTGGCTAGGCCTGCATTTAGTGCCCATCCCTAATTGCCCTCGAGAAGATGGTGGTGAGCCGGCTTCTTGAACCGCTGCAGTCCATATGGTGTAGGTACACCCACAATGCTGTTAGGAAGGGAGTTCCAGGATTTTGGCCCAGCGACAGTGAAGGAACGGCGATACAGGTCCAAGTCAGGATGGTGTGTGGCTTGGAGGGGAACTTGTAGGTGGTGATGTTCCCATGCGTCTGCTGCCCTCGTCCTTCTAAGTGGTAGAGGTCACGGGTTTGGAAGGTGCTGTTGAAGGAGCTTTGGTGAGTTGCTGCAGTGCATCTTGTAGATGGTACGCATTGCAGCCACAGTGCGCCGGTGGTGGATGGAGTGCCAATCAAGCGGGCTGCTTTATCCTGAATGGTGTCGAGCTTCTTGAGTGTTGTTGGAGCTGCACTCATCCAAGCAAGTGGAGAGTATTCCATCACACTCCTGACTTGTGCCTTGTAGATGGTGGAAAGGCTTTGGGGAGTCAGGAGGTGAGACACTCACCGCAGAATTCCCAGCCTCTGGCCTGCTCTTGTAGCCACAGTATTTATATGGCTGGTCCAGTTCAGTTTCTGATCAATGGTAACCCCCAGGATGTTGATAGTGGGGGATTCAGCGATGGTAATGCCATTGAATGTCAAGGGGAGATGGTTAGAGTCTCGCTTGTTGGAGATGGTCATTGCCTGGCACTTGTGTGGTGCGAATGTTACTTGCCACTTGTCAGCCCAAGTCTGAATGTTGTCCAGGTCTTGCTGCATATGGACACGGACTGCGTCAGTATCTGACGAGTCTTGAATGGTGAACAGTGTGCAATCATCAGCGAACATCCCCACTTCTGACCTTATGATGGAGGGAAGGTCATTGATGAAACAGCTGAAGATGGTTGGGCCTAGGACACTGCCCTGAGGAACTCCTGCAGTGATGTCATGTGATTGAGATGAATGACTTCCAACAACCACAGCCAACTTCCTTTGTGCTAGGTATGATTCCAACCAATGGAGAGTTTCCCCCTTGATTCCCATTGACTTCAGTTTTGCTAGGGCTCCTTGATGCCACACTCGATCAAATGCTGCCTTGACGTCAAGGGCAGTCACTCTCACCTCACGAGTTCAGCTCTTTTGTCCATGTTTGGACCAAGGCTGTAATGAGGTCAGGAGTTGAGTGGCCCTGGCAGAACCCAAACTGGGCATCAGTTAGCAGGTTATTGCTGAGTAAGTGCCACTTGATAGCACTGTCGACGACACCTTCCATCACTTTGCTGATGATTGAGAGTAGACTGATGGGATGGTAATTGGCTGGGTCGGATTTGTCCTGCTTTTTGTAGACAGGACATACTTGGGCAATTTTCCACATTGCCGGGTAGATGCCAGTGTTGTAGCTGTACTGGAACAGCTTGGCTAGGGGCGCAGCTAGTTCTGGAGCACAAGTCTTCAGTACTATTGCCGGAATGTTGTCAGGGCCCATAGCCTTTGCAGTATCCAGTGTCTTCAACCGTTTCTTGACATCACGTGGAGTGAATTGAATGGGCTGAAGACTGGCATCTGTGATGCTGGGGACCTCAGGAGGAGGCCGAGATGGATCATCCACTCGGCACTTCTGGCTGAAGATAGTTGCAAATGCTTCAGCCTTGTCTTTTGCACTCACGTGCTGGGCTCCACCATCATTGAGGATGGGGATATTTTTGGAGCCTCCTCCTCCTGTTAACTGTTTAATTTCCACTGGCCAAACAGCTGAGAGCCAAAGAAAAGTAGCTAGAAGTGGGTCGAGCACAATCTACTGCTTTATCCCCTGCCCATCCTAAGATCTCATTTACCCACCTTGGCAGGATGAAAGGCTTGAGTGAACTGCCAGGATTCAAACTCGAGGACTTGCTACCCCTCACTCCAGTGCTTTACTGACCGAGCTGTCAGATGTATAATGTCCCTTATTAAATAGATTAACAGCAGAAGGGAAGATGGCAGAAATAGTTTATAGAAATCAGCAGCGGCAACCAAAGAATGAAAACTGCTGTTGCACGGATGGCTAAGCAGGTAAGGGAGGACAGCTGCAGAGAATCAAACAAATATTGTGGGACAATTTCACTGTTCCAGGGGTAAAGTGGATTAGCCAGGAACAAACAAAGGCAAGGTGAACATACAAGCAATTTCACAAATGTAATCAGTAACTACACTGCTGATAATTTCATAGACCGAGCTGCAATAACTTGCAAATCTTTCACAGTTGGCGCACTGGATCACTGTTCCAATTAACACCTTTTGATTCCTTGCCTCACATTAATTATTTTATATTTATCCACATTGAACTATTGGCCTAGTTAACTAAAAGATATTGGGCCTGATTTTGCAGTCGGAGGCTTCCTGCGGGCGAATGCCTCCCAGCCGCAAGAAAAGTACGAACCTACCTTGATGGTCCCTGAGGTTTGTAGACTTGCTGTCCTGGGCATCTACGTGTACGCCTGCATAAAGGCCCACGCATCCCTGGGACGCAGGCGTTTCGCAAGCACCCCTGGGATCACGTGGGCCGGACCAACCAATCAAAAAGGAGGAGCCCCATTATGCTTACGGGGATTCCATTTACGTACGGAATCTCCATACGCATGAATAGGAATCCCCTAAAGAAAAGCACAATTACACACCAGTTAAATAAAAATAAATCATTACACGTTCAAAATTAATTAAAATACAATTAAGTTAAACAAATTTAATATTTTGAAAAATAAATTTAAACATTTTAAATGGGCTAAAAATAACCTATAATTATAAAGGTGCAAAAAAGATTTACAAGGATGATAACAGAATTGTGAGGTTATACCTATCAGAAAAGGGTGAACAGACTGGATCTCTTTTTTCTTGGAGAATGCTGAGGGGTGTCCTAATGGAGGTCTTTAAAATTATGAAAGATTTTGATAAGAGTGGATAGAGAGAGAATGTTTCCACTTGTGGGGAAGAGCAAAACTAGAGGCCATCAATATAAGATAGTCACCAAGAAATCCAATAGGGAATTCAGAAGAAACTTCTTTACCCAGAGTGGTGAGAATGTGGAACTCGCTACCACAGGGAGTGGTTGAAGTGAATAATATAGATGCATTTAAGGGGAGGCTAGACAAGCATATGAGGGAGGAGGCAATACAGGGTTATGCTGATAAGAGATGAGGAAGGATGGGAGGAGGCTCGAGTGTTGGGCCGAATGGCCTGTTTCTATGCTATAAATTCTATGTAATTCTTTTTTGCTGCTTTGCCTACGGACGCCTGGACTTGCTTCTCACTGCTTCCGACAGTGTCAGACCACCGACAGATTTTTGACCCCCTCACACCCCCTACCTGCAGTGAGGGCTTCTCAGGTGCAGCTATGGCATTCCCAAGGGCATACCCTTGCATTCCATTATCATGGAGGAGCAGCACAGGATGGAGCAAAGGACTCGTGCAGCATTTAAGAAAGAAGCTAACCACCAAATATTACTCTCCCCCTAGAATGTACAGGTTATGCGAGGACCTTGCTGAGGAGACTGCATTTCACCAAAGAGGGAGAGATTTTAGGGTTGTGCATGTAAGTAATTGCTACTGGGGGAGCTGGGTAGCCATTGTGCAAGGGAGGCTGAGTTACTCTACCCCTTAACCAAAATGCATTGTGAAGGTTTAGTTGGGCAAGTGTTGTATTAAGAGGGGCAGGAGTGTACGGGTACCCAGTGTGAGCAAGGAAGAGTGTCTTTGGGGTTACCTGGCAAGGTCATTGAACATCTTTCTGCACTGCTTTGCAATCTTGGGGATGAGGGAGATGACAGATGGCACAGTGCCAGCACCACCTCCCTCCAATAATCTGTCTCTCCTAAGCTCAGTTTACTTCAGGTCATTAAAATGCATCACTCCAAGTAGATAAGGCTATAAAAAAAAAACCTTAAAACTATAAAATTAAACCTTGTTCAGTGTCCCCGCCATTGGACTAAATATCCACCCCTTCACCAGCGGCTGCAGTGTATGATGCACTGCGAGAACTCAACAAGGTTACTTTGTCAGTACCTCCTTCCCTTGTGACTTCTAGCACCGAGCAGGACAAGAGTGGCAATGTCGTGCGAACACCGCTGCCTCCTAGTTCCCGCCAGTCACTTGCCATCCTACATCATCACTGGGTCAATATCTTGGCACTCCTTACCCAACACCCTTGTGGGAGCACCATCACAAGGGGCCAGAATTTGCTGGCAAAATAACAGCAAGGTAAAGATGTACGCCAGTATTAGCATGTAAAAAAAAAAATCAGTAATTTGTGGTGTGGAAGAGATATGCCCGGAGTTGTAAATCACCACAAATTGCTGGCTTTGCTAACCATTCAAATCCTTAAATTTCATTGGTTAAGGAGATAGACTATTGGTCCCATCATTCACCAAGGTCCCAGTTGCCCATCGACACCTCCAGGAATTTGCGGCGCAAACATTTTTCAAGCTGAAGGGCGAGGAAAATAATCCAACTCTCAGTACTCATCACAAGGTGCCCCACTCCAGCAGATTCTGGGTCAGAGTACAGCAGTTCAAGGAGGCACACCACCAACCTTCTCAATAAATGGACAATAATTGTGGCCTTGCCAGCATGACCTGAAGCCAGAGAATAAATGAAAATAGAATACATTTTAAAAATTTTATTTCTTTATATTGTGTGGTTTTTTTGATGTGACCTTTTACATTTATATATATTAATTGGATGGATTAGCCAGTTATCCACACTTATACATCCCATATATTATTTTCTAGATATTCTGATTATACTACAAGAAGCTTATAGCAAGTACATATACTGGAACCGAATCACTAGTGTGCTTGCTATATGACCTGCAGATACCTGCCAGTCGGGTATTGATTATATCACCAAATGTGACAAATCGATGAAATGAACAGACGCTTTGGGATGTAACCAGACAACCACAGGCAAGTAACAGTGGAGGCAGAATTCTCCCTCTTCCACCCCCCACCCCCCTCACCCAAATGAAAATCTGCTTGCTATTTCTAATTTAATCCCCATAATAAAGTGGGTGTTATTGTATGTAAACTGCAGCCCAGACGACAAAGAATCTTCCCTATTCAAACTGCCAGTTTGGTGGCATGATGTGGAGTCAACTGCAACCTGGTTACATTCATTTGCTGTTAATTATCTGTAAGATTATAAACTCTTATTTGGCATTACCATAGCCTGCTATCTTCCGCTAAATGATTCACAGCAAGATTACTAGTCAGCAGAGTTCTGGGTTCGAAAGTGCTTTACAGGGAAGGGGAGAGGTGAAGACCAGACACTGTTAATGCAGTGCGCATCACAAATACTGTATTTCCAGGCAAGAGCTGTCTGCCTTGGCCCCACTAGGCGCTGCACAGTCCCTATGAATATCATGCAAAACTACAGGGATGTCTGATACAGTTCACCTGTAACAAAGACCTGTGGATGGGAATGGTACCTTCAAGATTATTCTGAATCAAGCAGTTTAATACCTTCACTATGTTACAAAGCACCTTCAATATAAATTAGAATTGAATGTAGTGTTGAATTAATCATTCTCTACGAATCCTTCAGTGCCACTAGTTAAAAGGTTGTGGCTGGAACCACACTGTCACTCTGTTTGGCCTCATTAGGGCTGTACGATTGTGGCACCTCATAACCAAACACGACAAGCAAATAAGCCTGGAATTACTTCTCTCCCTGTAATATCGATCTCCTTCATTTGTTCTTGCTTCCATTAGAATACTTAAAGAAACATTTTTAAGAAATATCTAGTTAGCCAGTCAGCCACTTTACAACAGCATGACTGTGTGGAGCAGCTCTGCTCTCGCCTTGCCTCGCCTCGGCCAGGCTCCAGCTCTCCCAAGAATGGACTGGTTACTGACAACAGGCTTGTTCCAGGTGGCCACAATACTAGAGGATCTGATCACGATAAAAAGGCCTCGACACAACGGAATTCGTTCAGCAATTGCATCTTGAAAATTATGTGCTGTAGGATGTCCTACACACACACACACACACACACACACACACACACACACACAGTCACTAGAAACATTTCTTGAACTGGATGGCTCTATGGTTCTCATCAATTATTGCAGGAATCCTGCCTTCCAGACACAACTGTAGGTTATATAACCCACTTTCACAGACGCCATTTTCTTGAAATGGGATTACAGTAAGCAAATAGCAGCTTGTAGACTAGACATTGTTCTTAGTGTCCACAACATCTCACACCCATGTTTGTTCCATTCAAGCTCCCCCCTTCCCCACCGTGTTACCACTCCTGTGGTAAAGTTTATTGGAACATCATTCCAGTTTAAATTTAAGAAAAGTAAAATCCCTCTCAGTTTACTCAGATCTAATTTTTTCCAAGGTCTTGCCTGGGAAACGGGAATTAAAACACGTCGCATTTTATTAGGGTCTTTACTAGGGTTTTGTTTACATAGAAAGGGAGACCGTTTTTGATCGTGAAGCTGCCCTTAGGGAACCGTTTAAAATAAAAAATAAAAATCACATACACATGAAGTGACTGGCTGCTTTTCGACAAATGTTTACATTTAGTTATTCAGCTCCACACTCGAATACTGAAAAGCCTAGCTTATGAAGGGGGTGCAGAGAAAAGACCCGCTGCACTGACGAATTGGTTGGCGGGGGAGGGGGGTTCCTTGCAGTATATTTACCCTACAAGCACATTGAAGGCAAGTTATTGTTCTGCATCAAGCAAAAGTTCTGCAGATGCTTTCACAGGGTTATAGGGCCTTGGTCTGAATCATGCGTTAATCTCACAAGGGGGGGGGGGCCGCACAACAGAACGCTCACTGCCCCAGACCATTTCTGTCTTAATGGACGATAATTAACGTGTTTCAAGACACAGCAATCTAACCCAGGGTTTACCAGCCCAGCATTGCTCTTGTGGCTTTACATCTGAACTTTCCTCCGCCCGCCCGACCTCCAAGTGTCTTGTTACGCACTTACAGAAATACAGAGACATAATACAGATGAGGAACAAGAAGATAACGGTCACAGGAGCTGGCTTTTTAAGGCCAGCTTCACGATGTTTGTAGATGCGGATAGGCATTAGCTGTGGCTTCTATAAAAATTCACAGGCACCACTTGACGCACATTTATAAAAGTGCACTGCAATTGTGAAGATAAATATCAAAAAAGGTGGTTGGATACTGAGCAAAGCTCAATTATGAGTTCCTGTGGTTTCATTACACAGCAATTTCTGGGCATCTCTGCCAATTTAACTCATTATATAATTTTTTTTTGGGGGGGGGGGGGGGGGGCGCGGGCGTGAATCCACAACTCCGAGAAAAGAACCACACACGCACGCACACAATCACATCTACAAATTGTTTGCTTCAGTGGTCACAAAGTCATCGAGTGAGTGAGCGAGATTACTGGCACTGGCCGCTCGTCACGGCTTCATTGATGGATTCGGCCACGTAATCCAAGTTGCTAGTGGTTAGACCGCACATGTTGATGCGGCCGTTGGCCAAGAGATAGATGTGCTTCTTCTTAATCATATAATCAACCTGGGAAGCTGTAAAACAAAACAGGAGAAGGAAAAAAAAAAAAAGGGTCAGCATCTGTTTCTGTGGGAGTTTGCCATTAGCTTGCTCCTTTCTGAAGCTGAATGGACATTGCTTTTTAGGTTAATAAGATCTCAGAAATAAGCCACCATCAGTTAACTTGGAGATACATAATCTTCCTACTGTATTAACCTTTAAGAAAACCATTAAAAAAAGAATCTCAAGTTGGCTTCAGTTATAAATTTTCACACGATGAATTTTCAACAAGGATATCAGTGCTGGCAGTGGAACTTTCTCCCCATTCTTTGGCATCAGCTTTGCTCAGTTAGTTACATCTGTGAGTCGGTAGGTTATGGGGTTGCGGCCCACCCCATGACTTGAGCACAGAGTGAGCTTAGGCCAACACTTCACTGTGGCAGGGCGGGAGGTGCCACCTTTCAGATTAGACGTCAGATCGAAGCCCCCGGGGCATTATTCGAGAAAAAGAAAAAAAAGAGGGTTTTCAGCCGAGTACCTCTGCTCCGCCCCACAAGCTTTAGGAGAACCTCCCAAGGGTACTCCGTCACAAGTTGATTTTCACGTGGCGCAGCACCCAGGCTGACCCTGGAATCGACGGAGCCCAGGACCTGTGAGTGGCTGAAGCCTGTCCTTCACAAGAGTGTCACGGTGCAGGTCGATGCCTGTAGTTTCATCTTGGGACAGTTACACAGCAGAGAGCAGGTACCTCCCCAATCCGGGGGAATAACCAGTCCTAGTGGCACAGGATGGATCATTTCTACCTAGATAGCGTAGTCAGGACACAGTATGGTATGGCAGCTGTAGCTACTATGACCGGAAAGCCCTGCAGCGGGTAGTCAAAACTGCCCAACGCATTACCGGCACCCGGCTACCGACCATAGAGCACATATACCAGAAACGCTGTTTACGGAGGTCACGGACCATCATCAAAGACCCTACCCACCCCAGCCACAGTCGGTTCGCCCTCCTGCCATCTGGGAGACACTACAGATGCATTCGCACCCGTACGACCAGATTTAGGAACAGCTTCTTTCCCAGGGCTGTCATCCTACTGAACTCCACAAATAAACTCTAAAGCCTGCACATCTACCAATGCACTTTATTATGGTTATGTTTATGTTAATGTATTACAAGCCAAATGAATGTTGAATGTTTAAATGTCTTAATCTAAATGTACACTCTCGGGAGCCGCAAGCCTACATTTCATTGTACTGCACTTGTGCACTAACAATGACAATAAAGTTGATTATGATTATGATAGAATGTTTAAAAAAAAGACAGGGTTGGGAGAATAAAATCTCAAGAATTTGAAGTTTTGTAAACCACTTGAATGTGAATTTTCCTGCTTAAAGTTATAACTTCACTACACTTGTTTCAGCCATCCAAAATTCTAGATACAGTACTGTGTTTGGAAACAAAAGTGATAGTAAGGTGATCCAAGGGTTAATGCTGGAGATTCAATCTAATATGAGGGTTAAGACAGTTGAAAATTCCTCAGAAAGAGAGATTAAGAACACACACACACCACTAGATGGGGCTTACACTTCAATGACTTGCCACAAGGACTGGTACGATACAGAAATCTCCCACTCAGTCTGTTCATGCAGTGTATTTATTTTCAATACAGGCACTGGTATGTTTTTCAAAGATTTATTCATTTTAAAGGGGTCTGGTGAACTGGGAACTTTTGCATTGAAACTTCCAGTACTGAAGGACACGATTAAACACTACTGCAAGTTTATAAGAAGCACTTTGTTTCAAAAAGTGAAATCTTGATGGAAAAGGTTATCGCTCAATGCTGAAAAAAACTCATTAGCGGGATTGTCAGTCCAGCACAGCCCCTTAAGATGTTGACTTTATTTTACCCTTTTTTATTCTAGACATTTCAGCTTATATATTTTACACCACTCACAAGTGGTTTTTACATTCATGAGTACTTTCACTATCTAAGTTTTGTAACGGGTCCAGGATAACGAACAGAAAATCTCTTTAAAATGTCCTTATCCTGTACCTCCACAGGATCTTTCGCACACCTTCGAAAACCAGCAGAGCACCACATCAGATCTCGCTTCAGAACAACTGGCAAGGGAATTTATTGAACAGGTGAAGAAGCGAACAAACAGTGAGATATTTCCTGCAGATATTATACTAAACAAGACCCTGGAAATTAAAATCATAAATGCTCGCAATTTCTACATTAAATTATTTTACAGTTAACCTTTATTTATGCAGTTATTCTTTTTTCCCTTAGCGTTACAATTGTGAAACTTCCACACTGGCTCAATGATTTGAAAAGTCTTCAATACTTAACCAGAAGGTATGGAAAGCCAACTCCAACGGTACCCTCCTGTCAAAATGCTTAGAACATGGCCTTATCATAACCAACACCTTGTTCTGTCAGAGAGACAAGTACAAGGCTTCATGGCAGCACCCTCGTTCCAAGCACTGGCATCTGCTGGACTACGTCATCGTCCGAGTGAGGGACCGCAAGGACGTCCGCATCACCCGCACCATGACAGGAGCTGATGACTGCTGGACAGACCACCGCCTAATCCGCTCTGTCATCTCCATCAACATAGTCCCAAAACAGTGGCGGCAACAGAAACAATGCCGCAGGAAAATTAACGCTGGAGCACTCAAAGACCCCGCTAAGAAAGCCCTATTCAGCCTGTGCCTCACAAACAACCTGACGACTCCCAGTGATGCAGAGACACAGAGTGCCCACAGCGTCTGGTCTGCACTCAAGGCCTCCATAATCAGCACCTGTGAAGAGATGCTCGGTCACTCGACCAGGAAACACCAAGACTGGTTCGACGAGAACGACCAGGAGATCCAGGAGCTAATAAGCCGCAAGCGCAAGGCATTTCTGATCTGGAAACAGCAACAGAACTCGAGAGCAAGAAAGCAGCTCTACAGAAGCCTGAAGGCCAAGGTCCAACAAAAAACTCGCGACCTAAAGAACAGATGGTGGGTGGAGAAAGCGCAGGAGATCCAGCAGCTAGCCGACAACCACGACGTGCGTGGATTCTTTAGCGCAGTCAAGACCATATACGGCCCAAGCACCCAAGGCCCTTCCCCACTGCGGGCCAAGAACGGAGAGGTACTCATCAAGGACAGGGAAGCAGTCAGTGCCCGCTGGAAGGAGCACTTTGAAGATCTCCTTAACCACGACTCTGTCTTCGACATGAGTGTCCTCAACTCCATCCCACAGCATGCTACCCGCCACCATCTCAGCATAACCCCAACCCGGCATGAGGTTGAGAAGGCCATCCGACAACTGAAGAACAACAAGGCCTCGGGAGCAGATGGAATCCCCGCCGAGGCACTAAAGCATGGCGGAGAAGCACTGCTGGCGCGAATTAATGAACTAATTTCTCTTATCTGGAAGGAGGAGAGCATGCCAGGGGATCTCAGAGACGCCGTAATTGTGACCATCTTCAAGAAAGGTGACAAGTCCGATTGCGGTAATTACAGAGGAGTTTCCCTGCTATCTGCCACAGGGAAAGTCATCGCAAGAATCCTCCTCAATCACCTTCTCCCAGTGGCTGAAGAGCTCCTCCCAGAGTCGCAATGCGGATTTTGCCCACTAAGGGGCACAATGGACATGATCTTCACCGCACGTCAATTACAAGAGAAATGCAGGGAACAGCACCAACCGCTGTACATGGCCTTCTTTGATCTCAAAGGCCTTCGACACTGTCAACCGTGAGGGATTATGGAGTGTCCTCCTCAAATTCGGCTGCCCTCAAAAGTTTGTCACTATCCTCCGCCTGCTTCACGACGACATGCAAGCCGTGATCCTGACCAACGGTTCCACCACAGACCCAATTCACGTACAAACCGGGGTCAAGCAAGGCTGTGTCATTGCACCAACGCTCTTCTCGATCTTCCTTGCTGCAATGCTCCATCTCACCCTCAGTAAGCTCCCCACTGGAGTGGAGCTAATTTACAGAACAAACGGGAAACTGTTCAACCTCCGTCGCCTCCAGTCCAGATCCAAGGTCGTCCCATCCTCTGTCATCGAATTACAGTATGCAGATGATGCTTGCGTCTGCGCTCACTCGGAGGTCGAACTCCAAACCATCGTAAACACCTTCACCGAAGCATATGAGAGCATGGGCCTTACACTAAACATCTGTAAGACAAAGATCCTCTACCAACCTGCCCCCGCCACACTGTGCTGCCCCCCGATTATCAAAATCCACGACAAGGCCTTGGACAACGTGGACCACTTTCCATACCTCGGGAGCCTACTGTCAACAAGGGCAGGCGTCGACGACAAAGTCCAACACCGCCTTCAGTGTGCCAGTGCAGCCTTCGGTCGCCTGAGGAAGAGAGTGTTTGAAGACCAGGACCTCAAACCTGGCACTAAGCTCATGGTCTACAGGGCAGCAGTGATACCTGCCCTGCTGTATGCCTCAGAGACATGGACCATGTACAGCAGGCACCTCAAAGCACTGGAGAGGTACCACCAACACTGCCTCCTCAAGATCCTGCAAATCCATTGGCAGGATAGGCACACCAACGTCAGTGTTCTTGCTCAGGCCAACATCCCCAGCATCGAAGCTCTGACCACGCTCAATCAGCTCCGATGGACAGGTCACATTGTCCGCATGCCCGATACGAGACTCCCAAAATAAGCGCTCTACTCGGAGCTCCGGCATGGCAAGAGAGCCCCAGGTGGGCAGAGGAAACGCTTCAAGGACACCCACAAAGCCTCCTTGAAAAAGTGTAACATCCCCACCGACACCTGGGAATCCCTGGCCCAAGACCGCACAAAGTGGAGGAGAAGCATCAGGGAAGGCGCCGAACACCTCGAGACTCTTCGCCAGGAGCAAGCGGAAGCCAAGCGCAGGCAGCGCAAGGAGCGCACGTCAACCCAAGCACCCCCCCCACCCGTCCCTTCAACCACCACCTGCCCCACCTGTGACAGAGACTGTACGTCCCGCATTGGACTCATCAGTCACCTGAGAACTCATTTTTAACGTGGAAGCAAGTCATCCTCAGTTCCGAGGGACTGCCTAAGAAGAAGATGGACTTGAATAGCCATCAGCTAAAATCTAAAGTAATCACTGGCTATAGATAAAACTGAGTGAATCACAGCGTTGTTTTGAATGTGCTTTTGCTTTCTCTTGTTATCCAGTCTTGGAGACAACTGAAACAAATCTTCGCAAAGTCTGTAATCGGGTTTGGCTGGCAACGTGACTTTTGAATGCAGCTGGTTTTTAAAGCTCCATTGGTATGGTAACTGAATTAAAGGGACCACTACCCAGCTCAAACTAGACAACCACACTTGGGGCTTTGGGCACCCAGTCTAATAAATTAGACCAAACTTGATCATGTCAGCCTTGGCTCCGTGGCTGCACTCAGACCTAGGAGTTAGAAGCTCGAGCTCCACTGTAGGACTGGGGCACATAGTCTATGCTGACACTTCAGTGAATACTGAGGGAGTGCTGCACTGTCAGAGGTGCTGTTAAACACAGTGCGCCTGTTCAGGTGGAACTCAGAGTCCCATGGTACTATTCAGCGAGCTGGGGAGTTCCTGTTCAGCATTTATCCCTCAACCAATCATTTTTGTCCTTGATGTTTATGGGACCGTGCTAATGTGCAAATTGGTCGCGATGTTTGCCTACATAATACAGTAATAAGAAATAGGACCAGGAGTGGGCCATTCGGCCCCTCGAGCCTGCTTCGCCATTCAATAAGATCATGGCTGATCTGATCTTGGCCTCAACTCCACTTCCCTGCCCGCTCCCCATAACCCTTGACTCCCTTATCGTTCAAAAATCTGTCTATCTCCACCTTGCATATATTCAATGACCCAGCCTCCACAGCACTCTGGGATAGAGAATTCCAAAGATTCATGACCCTCAGAAGAAACTCCTCATCTCCGTTTTAAATAACAACAGTAGCTACACTTCAAACGCAATTCTTTGGCTGTGGAGATTTGGGGATACGAAAGGTGTTATATACGTGGACATTTTTTTCTTCAAAAATGTCCCAATAGTTTATATTTAAGGCAGTAATTAAAAATTCTCTGTCCCCTAAATAAATCAATCATTCAGTTAGCAAGCGCATTGGGTAAAGTGGCTCTGAGCCTTACAGCGCAGGAAGAGCACAGGTTTCAGCCCTGGTCTGGGCCGAGTTGGTTAACCTCAGGATTCCCAGGCACGAGAGAAAAGATGATTAAAAAGGAATCAAAGGGGTTTCTCAGTTTCCCCACACTGGTCTTTCAATATACCTTTTCTGTGAACAAGAATAGAGTAAACTCAGGGCTGTCCCACAACATTACACGTTTCTGGGGTGGGAAACTTAAACAAACTCAAAACTACTGCACAGTAAAGATACTAAATTAGTGGGAATATACATCTACTTTAGAGAATCCTGGAGTCTATTTTTCAGGTATGTGGTTAGGGTGAGGTCATCTGTTCAGTACAAAAACTCCATTAAGCAAGAACTTGCAAACAATATACAGTAATCTATATTAAAAATAAAGAATTTAGCAAGAGGCAGAAAAAGAACAGCAAGAATGCAAGAAAGTATATGTAGTGAGAACTAGAGTAAGAGTGATAGAGCGAGAAAGGAACAAGGAGAGAGAGAGTGTCAAAGAATGAGAGTGTGATCGAGGGAGAAAGAGCGCGAAAGTGACAGAGTGGAAACACGAGAGGCAGAACACAAAGATTATATCTTTTTTTCTTGCTTCCCTATTCAGCAAGGCTTTCCATTCCAGATTGTGCTCCAGGTGACACTCACTGCATATTGTGTGTGGACCTCTGACTTGGACAGTATAGGGCTCAGCTTCGAAACCCCCTTGGTCAAATCGCCCCACCATCTAGTGTTACGGGTGACAAACAGCCACTTGGGCTAAGTACTGGACAATGGCTGCGCTGGGGAACCGCAAGCAAATGGCCAAAGCCACTGCCTGGTTTATTGGAAAACAGGTGGAACGGGATTCACAAAACGTTAGTTAAAAAAAAAATCCTGAAATCCTGACTTATTCCACCGATGCGAAGCAGCAAATAGCAGCCTCTGCCCATTAGAAGCAAGGCCACTGGCTTTCCACCGCCAAGGAAAGTGAACAATCACAATCAGATCTCCCACCCCCCCCCGCCCCCCCAAAAAAACCCGTCAAAATCCTGGAATAAAAATGGACTGCGACTTGTTCAGGTGCCACAAACCAGAGGGAAACAAAACATTAAAAACTGGCGTTGGCTCTGAAGAGCGAGACACACACACACTGTCAGCACATGACAACCCCAAAGTAAACAATGAAATTGGCTAAAAGCAGCCTCCTGGGAGGCCCCGACCACAAAATAACAGAGAGAGGGTCTCGCCAGTGTCGTGCTTTAACAGATCCAACAGGTTGATTTTGGGGTTGCGAGTCGGGAGCCAGGGGCACCTGGCTCACCACCCAGCCCGATATAGAAGCAGCTCAATTCTCAGAGGTCCTCTTTCGCAAAGCAGAGGAGGGTCCTCGAGCGGATTCTTTAACATGGCTCTTTATCAGCTACCTGGATACCTGGGGTCTTTTGCTACAGAGAAAGAGATACCGCCTGGCAGCTGTCAGAAGACCCTGGTGGTATGTTATGTGTACATCTAATTGACTCCTTCAGGGCACCAAAACAGACGCTCTCAACAGACTCTCAAATTGCACAAGATCCTTCGCTAAGCCAAACAGTCTGCTTCCCATTAATAAAAATATGATGCAAAGGTTTTTTTTTCTTCCTTGTTTTTTTAAAATATAAAGTTCTCAAGCCCTTTGTGAATCTGCAACTATCCAAAACAAAACATACAGGCGGTACAGCTGGATGGCATTACTGCTTTAAGTATTGTATGGTACAAAGACTTACTGGACAAAGGGATGCGGATCAATTAGTGCAGTTGTTTCGTATTAAAAGGCCTGCAAGAGCAAAACCAAACTTAACAGGGGCTATAGGAAACCCAATGTAGCCGTGAATAATGTGTGCTGACAAAAGGCTCCACCAACACCTCAGACCCGCTACAGTTTTTATTGAGGACACTCGTATCAAACTGTGGAGGGTTATCTGCTGTGTATTTTTTTAAAATAAGTAAAACGGAGAGCTTCCTAAGACATGAAACAATTTTGTACATCATGATAATATAAAGGACGAGTAATGGCTGCAGGCTGCTGAGATGGTGGAGGCGACGCGTAAAGTTAGAAGGGCCTCAAAGCATTTCATGTGCAATGAGTTACTTCTGAACGCTAGTCACTTATGCAGCCAAAATGCAGTAGCCAATTTACGCACAGCAAGATTCCGCCAGGAGAGCGTGAGCTGAATGGCCACAATGGATCTGTTTTTGGCACTGTTATTTGAGGGAGGCATGTTGGCAAAGATACCAAGGGAAGTTGCTGCTCTGTTTTGAATAGTGGCACAGGATCTGCATCAACCTCCCGAGACAAAAGGAAAAGGCAGACACTCTAATTTAATGTCTCATCCGAAAAACAGACAAATTCTATACATAGCAGTAGGGCATGAACACCTAACAGCAAGAATCATTCACTTGACAAGAGTGAAGACAAGAAGGAGCACATGGCAAATGAAAACCAGTCGGTCAATCAGTAGCCAAGAACAGAAGGTCAAGATTTCAGATACGACACTTCATCGGGTATGTTTGGAAAATAGTTTACGGTTTTCATTCAGTCAGAGAGTAAATTCACCAATCCCGCACTCCTACGGGGAGCTGTGCTCGAAGGGAGCACGGGTTGGGGAGCCAGGGCTAGCGTTATGATTCTATCTCCAACCCGTGCGCATCTCCTCACTGGATTGGCGTACCTACCCAGATATTTTGGGTGATGGCAGAGTTCAATCTGAAAGTGATCCATCACTTGTGTGTTTTTTTTAAAAAAAGTCAGTCTATATTCTTTTCCCGATGCAGAGAAGCTTTAAGTGGCATCACTCGCCAGCAGTTTACTGGAGACATGTTACATCAGAGCTCATGGCATGATGGTGCATACTGTCAAGTCAGTAAGTGAGAAGTTCTTCTCAGAAGGGTGCTGATGGGCACTGCCAGCCAGTCCTGGATGCCAAGCTTGCAGCTTTAAAGCAACGCGAAAATAAAGCTGGAAACCAGGATCACTTTTCCCCAAACCAAGTTTCCCTTTAAATGGAGCACAAAATCATGGAGGCCATACTTTTGAAAGGCCAATTTAAAGTTGTGCTTTTCTGACAGTTTGCCTTTTAAATACTTTCATAACTAGTGCAACACGACATTACCCATGGAAACTGTGCTGTGAATTTGAGTAACATACTTACTAGAAGATGCCAATGGATTGTGGGATCAAGTTCAGTACTGCTGCAACCAAGATTCTTTGGTTTAAACTCAAGAATTCCCAACGCTGGAACCTCTAAAGAGCAGACTGCAAGAGTACAAGTTCATCCTCTGCACCAGTTCAATTCACAACTCCTCTGATAATGAAGAAGCCTATGCCAGTCTACAGACGTTGGACAGATGTTGAAGATCCAAGCTTGGTTTTGCAAGTGGCAGGTAATGGCCATCTCTAACAGAAAGCCCAGCTACCTCCCCTTGACTGATGGCACCACCATCGCTGAGTCTCACCATCAACCTCCTGGAGGTTTGGGATGCTGGGGGGGGGGGGGGGGGGGGTGGATCATCATTGACCAGGAGCTGAACTGGACAAGCCATATCAACATTGGATGCAAGAGCAGGACAGAGGTTGGAAATTCTGTGACAAGTGGCTCACCTCTTGACCCCTCAAAGCCTCTCCACCATCTATAAGGTTCAAGTCAGGAGTGGGATGGAATACTAGCCAGTGGCCGGGGTGGGTGCAGCAGCAACAACATTCAAGAAGCTCAACACTAGGACAGAATATTTCACTTGATTGACGAGTCCACTGGTCTCGATATCCATCTCTTCCACCACTGGTGTACCATGGCTGCAGTATATTACTATCTATAGGACGCACTGCAGCAACTCACCAAACTTACTCTGACAGCATCAGGCAGCCCCACAGACTTTACAGTCAAGAGTAGTAATATCACGGGAACACCATCAACTACAAGTTCCCTTCCAAGTCATACACCATCCCGACGAGCATATCATCACTGTTCCTGCGTCACAATCCAGGAATTCCCTACTTAACACCACTGAGGGGGCGCAATCACCATAAGGACTGCAGAAGTTCAAGGAGGGGGACCACCACCACCTTTTCAAAGCAAGTAAATGCAGCCTCACCCACATCCCAAGAACAACTAAAACAAAAAAACACCAGACAGCATGACCCCCCCCAAAAAACTGGACTATTGGGATGTCCAGGGATTCATCTCAATCACATGGTGTCAACCTAGCACCTGCTGGCCAATCAACATGAAGAATTACAGAGTGCCTGTCCAGGGAACAGGATTGAATTTTGGAACGTGAATTATTATCGCTGTTGTGGGACAGCTGCTCGAGTGGCGGGCCAGACAGAAAACACTAGCCATGACCACACTTAAACTCTGCTGTCTACAGTAGTGTCTGAACTACTATACAGAACACCACATAAATATACAGGCTTTTTGAGTGGGGAGAAGAAGGTCATTCTGTCTCCAAAGTGGTACCTGTTGACAGCAACTGCAGAAAAGGCCAGTCCATATGATCTATGCGTCCTCCAGACTAAAGCAGGAATGAATAGTAAAGTTCTTTCTCAGTTTTTAAAAAAAATATACATTTCTCCTGGGCCCGCCACCCTAGTCCTCAATCTGCTGATACCTCCAGACACACTCAGCACTACACCTAAATGGTGGTGTACAGGCCCGGGTGACAGGTCACTTGTTCTTCTCTCCCCCAAAGACATTGTTGCCTTCTTCAAAAAGTGATCTGTCCATCACAATTTAACAACTGACAAGCAGACCAGCCACTACATTTCCTTTGGGCCATGCGAGCCACAAGGACAGGTCCGTCTAAAAGCAACACAAAGGCTCGAGTTTTTCCTGAAACAAGTGGGAGGGTGGGGTATCTCCGCTGGGGTGGGACTTCCGCCCGCCTTGACCCTGGACAAATTTCCAGCTGACAGGCCATTAAGCATAATTCAGGTGGATTTCCCAGCCTCTGCTGCCGAGTCCTGCCAGAGCCACGGTGGAAGCCAGAAGGCCGCGGAGACCTGCTGTAGCGTGGCAGTGCTAGCAGCCTCAGTGCTGCTGGGACAAACAAAATTTACTTCTTTCTTTTGGGCCCATGCGTGGCAATCCTTGGAAAGCCAGACAACAGAGCCTTGCCGCTGGTACCATCCTTCTCCCTCCCTTCGCCAATCTTTAAACACTAGGCACCAAGGCTTAACAGGTGGCTATCGCACCCATTGTTGGACCAGAGCAGAAGCCGTACTGCTATGCTCCCCACCCATATACAAGGGGTGTCGCGTAGGTCCCTTGCAGTCAGAATCAGGGGAATTTATAATGGGGAACAAAAATGGCAGACCAATTAAATACATACTTTGGTTCTGTCTTCACAAAGGAGGACACAAATAACCTCCCAAAGATGTCAGGGAACATAGGGTCTAATGACAGGGAGGAACTGATAGAAATCAGTATTTGTAGGGAAATGGTGTTAGGGAAATTGATGGGATTGAGGGCCGACAAATCCCCAGGGCCTGATAATCTACATCCTAGGGTACTTAAGGAAGTGGCCCTAGAAATAGTAGATGCATTGCGGGTCATCTTCCAAAATTAGATAGACTCTGGAACACTACCCATGGATTGGCGGGTAGCTAATGTTACCCCACTGTTCAAAAAGGGTGGCAGAGAGAAAACGGGGAATTACAGACCGGTAAGCCTGACATCGGTAGTGGGGAAAATGCTAGAGTCCATTATAAAGGATGTAATAGCAGAGCACTTGGAAAAAAGTGACCGGATCGGACAAAGTCAACATGGATTTACAAAAGGTAAATCGTGCTTGACTAATCTACTGGAATTTTTTGAGGATGTAACTGGTAAAATAGATAAGGGAGAACCAGTGGATGTGGTGTATTTGGATTTTCAGAAGGCTTTCGATAAGGTCCCGCATAAGAGATTAGTGTGTAAAATTAAGGCACATGGGATTGGGGGCAAGGTATTGACTTGGATAGAGAACTGGTTGGCAGACAGAAAGCAAAGAGTTGGAATAAACGGCTCTTTTTCCAAGTGGCAGGCAGTGACTAGTGGGGTACCGCAGGGATCGGTCCTTGGACCCCAGCTATTCACAATATATATTAATGATTTAATGATCTGGATGAGGGAACTAGATGTAATATCTCCATGTTTGCAGATGACACAAAGCTGGGTGGGCGTGCGTGTTGTGAGGAGGATACCGATAAACTCCAGTATGATTTGGACAGGTTGGGTGATTGGGCAGAAGCATGGCAGATGCAATATAACGTGGATAAATGTGAGGTTATCCACTTTGGTGTCAAAAACAAGGCGGCAGATTATTATCTGAATGGCAATAGATTGGGAGACGGGGAAGTGCAACGAGACCTGGGCGTCCTTGTGCACCAGTCGCTGAAAGTAACCATGCAGGTGCAGCAGGCGGTTAAGAAGACAAATGGTATGTTGGCCTTCGTAGCAAGAGGGTTTGAGTACAGGAACAAGGATGTCTTGCTGCAGTTGTACAGGGCCTTGGTGAGACCACATCTGGAGTATTGTGTGCAGTTTTGGTCGCCTTATCTGAGGAAGGATGTTCTTGCCATGGAAGGAGTGCAGCGAAGATTCACCAGGCTGATACCTGGGATGGCAGGAATGACGTATGAGGAGAGATTGGGTCGATTGGGCTTATACTCGCTGGAGTTTAGAAGATTGAGAGGGGATCTCATCGAAACTTATAAAATTCTAACAGGACTAGACAGACTAGATGCTGGAAGGATGTTCCCGATGGTCGGGGAGTCCAGAACCAGGGGTGACAGTCTAAGGATAAAGGGTAAACCATTTAGGACAGGGATGAGGAGGAATTTCTTCACCCAGAGAGTGGTGAACCTGTGGAATTCTCTACCACAGAAGGCAGTGGAGGCCAATTCATTAAATATATTCAAGAAGGAGTTGGATATATTTCTTAAGGCTAAAGGGATCAAGGGATATGGGGAGAAGGCAGGGACAGGGTACTGAATTTGGACGATCAGCCATGATCTCATTGAATGGCGGAGCAGGTTTGAGGGGCCGAATGGCCTACTCCTGCTCCTATCTTCTATGTTTCTATGGGAGGGGTAGGGACATGATGAAGTGTGCCCATGAACTACCGACACCACCCCCCCCCCCCGATCCACTGAAAAATGGGTAGGGCCTGGGTGGTAAATCTCGGTCAAGGAATTTCCCTCTACCCACTCCAACATGCCAACTCTTGCACCAAACAGTGTGAATATTGCAAATGACCCGTAAGGGCGATTCTAGCAGATAGAATGATTTTTGTTGGGAAAAATCCTGCCTGCTTTGGGAGAAATATCATAGGAGAGCTCAGTTGCTCAGAGACTCCTGCAAGACAGATGCTTTGGCAACAACATTATGGAAGGTCTTTGTAGGGTCTCTTTTGGCTGCCCAGAGCTTTCAACACAATTAGACTGACAATAAACAGAGACGACCCCAGGCACATTCTATAATGGTTTGTGCAAACACTGCAGCTGCCGGCAATAAATGCTGCAATGAAAAGCTGCAAAAATTTCCAAGCTATTTGCCAGGTGCACAGAGGAGGAATGGGCTACTCTCGGTATCTGTCACATGAATTGGGAACAGCTGAAGATCCCGGAGTCTAAACTATAGCAGGCACTTGGCACTTGCTGAGATCTCAAGCACCACATGCTGCAGGAGGCCTGCGCGGATTCCTATACAACCCGCCTACAGCAAACTCCCGTCGCAGAGCTAGGAGTGTTGCTCCTCATTAGCTCCCAGAGTTATATTTTCAATAGTTGGCACCATAAAAAGTCTAGAAGGTACTTGTTAGACGTCCAAAATAAAACCTCAATTATAAGTTGCAAATTTGAAAGGAAAAAGACAGACCGAACTAATTTCTATAGCGCCTTTCACGATCTGAGGACGTTCCAAAGAGCTTTACAGGCAATTAAATACTTTTAAAATCCAGTCATTAAAGTCATATAGGAAACGCGGCAGCCAATTTGTGCACAGCAAGGTCCTACAAGCAGCAATGTTATAATGACCAGATCATCTGTTTTAGTGCTGTTGCTTGTGGGATAAATACTGGCCAGGGCACCGGGGAGAATTTCAACCTTCTTCTTCAAAATAATGCCATGGGATCTTTTACATCCACTTGAGAGAGCAAATGGAGCTTCGGTTTAACATCTCATCCGAAACACGGCATCTCCGACCAGTGCCGTACTCCCTCAGGACTGCACTGGAGTGTCAGGCTAGATTTTGTGCTCTTCTGAAACCTTAAAACGCTCCTCAAAACCTGCCTCTTTCACCTCCTAATGTCTCCTTCTGTTGCTTGGTGACAATGTTCTCTGATTACGCTCCTGTGAAGCGCCTTGGGACGTTTTACTATGTTAAAGGCGCTATATAAAGGCAAGTTGTTGTGGGACTTGAACCCACAACCTCGGACTCAGAGGCGAGAGTGCTACCAATGAGCCATGGCTAACACCATGCTCAATTTCCTTCTGGCTGAGCCCTTTCTTCCCCCTGCCCCTTTATGCCATTTTCCAGGCTACAGCTCATTTGACGGAGAACACCACACTTTGGTTTCTTGGGCGGGGGTGAAGAGGACTTGCAAAATGCAGAGCGCGAGGTCAGTATTGATCTGGATTGGTACTTGTCTTGTGACTCTGGTGACTGGTCTGGGCAGGACTAAAGGTTACAATGTTGAATGTGGTGAGATTGGTGCTTTATATCTAAAATTGGGAAGCTTGGCGTCACCCAATTAATTTCTATGCACGTCTCATCTACTGTTTCCAACTCTGGTGGTGTCCTGTGTTGATACAGGGACAGAAAGGAAAAGACAAGTCCAGGCAAGTCAAAAGCAACTAAAGGGAGAGTGGCATTCAAGGTGCTGCAATAATACAAAGGGACCAATAGGAGACAGAAAGGACTTACTGCAACACCCACATTGGAAATGTATGAATAGCTTACACCCACTATCGATAGATGGTACAATGTAAGGAGCGCACATTTACATGTAATTGTACCCTGTCTGTATAGCCACTGTGTGTGCTGAAGCAAGAATAACAATGTAACCAGAACCAAAAGCTGACTTTGTTACTACTCAAGTGAATGATGCACGCGTTTTTTAAAATTCAAAATCCTGCACCGTGGGCCTTCGCCCTTCACTTAGGTTGCTCAAAAGTATTACAATGTACTTGCAGCACAGGAACGGCCCAACAGGTCTCTGCCGGTGTTTATGCTCCACACGAGACTCCTCCCACCCCCTTCATCTAACGCCATCAGCATATCCTTCTATTCCTTTCTCCCTCGTGTGTTGATCAAGCTTCCCCTTAAATGCATCTATGCCATTCACCTCAACCACTCCTTGTGGTAGTGAGTTCCACATTCTAACCACTCTCTGGGTAAAGAAGTTCCTCCTGAAATCCCTACTGGATTTATAAGAACATAAGAAACAGGAGCAGGAATAGGCCACTTGGCCCCTCGAGCCTGCTCCGCCATTCAATAAGATCATGGCTGATGGGCTCAAAGCCACTTCCCTGCCCGCTCCCCATAACTCTTCACTTCCTTATCTTGCAAAAATCTGTATCTCCACCTTAAATGTATTTAATGACCCAGCCTCCACGGCTCTCTGGGGCAGAGAATGCCACAGATTCACGACCCTCCGAGAAGAAATTCCTCCTCATCTCAGTTCTAAAAGGGCGACCCTTTATTCTGAAACTATGCCGAGTTCTAGATTTCCCCACGAGGGGAAACATCCTCTCTGCATCTACCTTGTCGAGCCCCCTCAGTATCTTATATGTTTCAAAAAGATCACCTCTAATTCTTCTAAATTCCAAAGAGTATAGGCCCAGCCTGCTCAACCTTTCTTCATAAGTCAACCCCCTCATCTCTGGAATTAACCGAGTGAATCGTGTCTGAACTGCCTCCAATGCAAGTACTGTATATCCTTCCTTAAATAAGGAGACCAAAACTGTACGCAGTACTCAAGGTGTGGTCTCACCAATACCCTGTACAGTTGTAGCAGGACTTCCCTGCTTTTATACTCCAACCCCCTTGCAATAAAGGCCAACATTCCATTTGCCTTCTTGATTACTTGCTGTACCTAACTAAAAAAAAGTTTACTACAGTGGATCAGTGAGCAGGTATTAGTGACTAGCTTATATTTATGGCCCCTAGTTCTGGTCTCACCCGCATAATCTACATCATCTTCTCTAAACGCAAGGTTGGGGTTATCTGAAATACGAATTTGTCATCACCGCCAGCTGAGCCCGTCCATGGAGGACTTAGCCAACTAAGTCAATGAAGACTCTACCGTATATATTCCGAGCCAAATCTTTCTACCTCATTCAGACACTTGGGAGTCATAATGTGACCAATGTGCTCAGTAGTTCAAACCACCTGTCCTTTAGGGAGGTACTTTAGAAAATGGGAGTTTTATACACACAATTTTTTGTTGAAAAATAAAAATAAAGTGTTGAGAAGGTTGCCGATCTCTCCAAAAAGCAGAAATCTACTCCATAAGAAATACGTATTCCTTGCTATTGTAAATCTACTAAGTACAGGAAACATTGGTTTATCTGGAGGTTAAAAGTCCGGAAAGCTCTATCTACCGGCAAAATTCAGGAGCCGTTTCCTATAAGTTTTTTTTACTTCTCGTTGCTTTTTTTCCCCCCCCAAAGTCAGGCTCTGCAAGGTCTGTAGCTAAGCAACAGCTTCAGCTAGAGATGCTTTTAAGCTGCAGCCGACTGTTTTGAAGCTGTTGCTAAGCAACAGGGTTTGTTGATTCACACGGAGCTGAAAATCTCCGTATGTTTCAACATGTCCGGCAGTTTTGATCTAACGGCAACAGCTCGGTCCCGTCGGTGCCGGATATCACAAAGTTTCCTGTAGCATGATTTCTAGACCAGGTAGTTGGGATAATCAAAATAGTTGGCATAATGGCATCCTCTTTAATTCCTATTTACAGCTGTGAAACTAGTTAGGCCACCTCAATACATCCCCGATGGATAAATCTACACATTAAACTGTCGAAGACGGAGGACACAGAAGGACAGAGTGTGGGGAACAGGCAATACAGTTCTGCTTTCGTCTTCTTTTAGTATTCATGCCATTCTTGACCAGAGTGTGTTAGTAGGTGCAAAGCCAGGACATTATCCTCCCATTTTAAACTTGCTCCTTAGTTCTCACTTAAACGGCAGTACAATTACCAGAGCAGCTCAACTCTGATGAGCTGAATCCTTGACAAGTGCTGTCCGTTAATCCCCCACAATTTTACAAAAAAAAATCATCAAATGCAGACACATTTTAAAGAAGTCACAGTGTCTGTGACGCCTGGACGCTCCCTGATCGTGCAACGGGACAGGCAGGTGTCCTGTACCCTATATACGTACGGTTAAGTCCTGTAAAGCTGAACATTCCGATCTGCTGGGTGATGTGGTCCCACGTGCCGGGTGTCCCCAGTTTCTGCAGCTTCTCCTTCAGCTGTGCTCTCATCAGTAACACACGGTCAGCCATGGTCTTCACATTATCTTTCCTGGGGGGAGGGGAAATTAAAAAAAATAGTTTACTACAGTGGATCAGTGAGCAATTGTGCTGCCTGGTGTGATAACGAGCTCAGCAAGTCCCAGGTTTAATTTCTGATCTGCGCTGAGGGAGCGGATTTTGACTAGGGCTGATGGAGGTGCTGGAATTGACCTGGGCGTCCCTGGGTTAGAAGATGCAACTGTTAGAGCCTCTCTTTTTCCTGGAGGAAATCTCAAACCGTTAACGAACAAACTGGATCAAAAACACTTAGTATAAAACACTAGTTAGGCCACAGCTAGAGTACTGAGTACAATTCTGGTCACCATATTACAGGAAAGATGTGATTGCACTAGAGAGGGTACAGAGGAGATTTACAAAGATGTTGCCAGGACTGGGGAATTTTAGCTATGAGGAAAGATTGGATAGGCTGGGGTTGTTTTCTTTGGAACAGAGGAGGCTGAGGGGAGATTTAATTGAGGTGTATAAAATTATGAGGGGTCTAGATAGAGTGGATAGGAAGGAGCTATTTCCCTTAGCAGAGAGGTCAATAACCAGGGGGCATAGATTTAAAGTAATGGGGAGAAGGATTAGAGGGGAGTTGAGGAGAACTTTTTTTTCCACCCAGAGGGTGGTGGGGGTCTGGAACTCACTGCCTGAAAGGGTGGTAGAGGCAGAAACCCTCATCACATTTAAAAAGTACTTGGATATGCGCTTGAAGTGCCGTAACCTACAGGGCTACGGACCAAGAGCTGGAAAGTGGGATTAGGCTGGAGAGCTCTTTGTCGGCCGGCACAGACACGATGGGCCGAATGGCCTCCTTCTGTGCCGTAAATTTCTATGATTCTATGAAAGATGTTGAGCTGGTGCACTTCCAGTGAAATGCATCAGTCAGCACTAACATGAGCTCTGCACTAGTTAGTATGTACCTGTAAGAAAGATCATTTCGGAATCTTCAAGCTGGTAACAAGCTTGGTAATCCACTACAGATCTCCCCCAGGCTGTTAACGCACCTGTGAAGTGCACACTTGGCTGCAATAGTGGCTTAACGAGAAAGGAGGACAACCAGTTTTGGAGTTCAAGTCTGCAAGCTCCTGCATGTGCAGTGGTAGAGCATGGAGAGGAGGATAACGGCGGTGGGCAAAGTGATGACAAATAAGTCAAGAATTTGTTGGAGGACGTGCCTCAGAATATCAACTTAATATTAAAGGAAGGAAGTCAGTGAAAACAGCAACAAAAAAAAAGTATGGCACAAATATACAATTGTAAATGAGCGGAAGATCATATATTAAAAAGACACCGGTAGAAATCTGTATTGTTGTAAAAGAAATTAAGCAAAGCTGCTACATTGGCACTGATAAATGTTAATCAGAATGCAGTATGTAAGCCATCACTATTAAAAACACCAGGGCTATGCACATTACAGTACACAGCATATTAGATGGGGGGAAAGTTGGAGCCAGTGTGTGTGGGTCCAACCATCCCATGTCTCGATTTTCTTGCATGATGCACCACTCCGCCACCCACTGAGAGGAAGGTGTAAGTACAACGTGACAAGTTGACATAGGTGTTATGTCTGACATCTGGTGATAGGTACTCGATTGCCTTGGCCTGAGCACATGGAGTTGATAGTGCTGTGATCATTGTATTGTGTAGAGGGATTCGATTGCTTGTGCCTGGAAGTGTGTGTGTGTGGCAGCCATATTAAAAGCAGCATGAACTGAACTCACTGACGGTCTCTGGATTATCTTTGCAAACGCAACATTTGGCGACAAGGATGGCTGAAATCTCTCTTCCACCACCTCCTCCCTTCCTTGCACTACCAGGTGAGCCCCCAATCCCATGGGTTCGCTGGTTACAGTCCTTTGAAACCTATCTCATTGCTCTTGGACTACAAAACTGAGTACGGCTTGGAAAAAGGCACGGTTATCCCATTGCTTGGGAGCGGAGGGCCAGCGTGTTCTTGGGACATTATGCACAGCAAACTCAATCCAAACATATGATGAGGCTGTGGCTCTGTTAAGCACACTCTTCACTGCCCCACAAAGTGCCCTCCTGCAGCGATTCATTTTTAGACAGCGTCACCAACTCCTCGGCGAGTCAGTGCATCAATACGTGGCTAATTTGAGGGGGTTAGCTAGCTCGTGCAAGTTCGGTGCATTACAAGATGAGATGGTGCGTGATCAACTAATAGAGCACACAAACAATGTGAGAGTGCGTGAAAGACTGTTACTCGAGTCCGACGATCTGTCGTTGTCACAGGCAGTCAACATTGCCTTTCAAGTGGAGTCTGCAGCCGAATGTGCAACGAAACTAGCACACACACCCAGTGACAGCGCCCTCGGCCCCGACAGCTCTGACACGGTAATGCTCGCGCGACGGCAGCAACGCGCGCTACCGCGGCAACAGTGTGGAAACTGCGGATCTCATTCACATGCTACCAGAGCGCAGAATTGCCCCGCGCGCGGCCAAGCCTGTCGAAATTGTGGAAAACAAAATCACTTTGCCAATGTCTGCCGCTCTGCCCCGGTTGCTACAAATGAACACTCAGTCGTCAAGCACTATAATCCACAATGTGAGCTCTGGGCCAGTGGTGGCTTTCAAATCATGCACAATTAACCTGAATGATGTGTGCATCCCGCTGTTGTTGGATACCGGTGCCAGCGTCTCACTGCTGAATGTGGACACATTCAAACACTTTTTCAGCTCCCTGCCACACACTGCGCCCTCCATTACCCTTTGCGGGTATGGTAATTCGAAAATTGGACTAGTGGGCTCAGTCAACCTCACAGTACGCTATGGAACAAAAGTTTTGCCAGATTTTTGTTTTCATGTGGCACGCCAAGGAGCTAACCTGATGGGACTGGATCTTTTCACTGACCTGGGTTTTTCTCTCTTGGACACTGGCGGGTCTGCGATTCTGCACGTCGCCTCACCGTGGCGCCAAACATGGCCAGCACTCTTCGAGGGTCTGGGCTGCCTGACTGCCTTCACCCACCAGCCCATGGTTGACTCCACCGTTACCCCTGTCATTCAGCCACTGCGCCGCATCCCGCTTGCTCTCCGTGACGGGGTCACAGCTGAACTAAAGCAGCTACTGGAAGCTGGCATCATCGAACCAGTTGATGCCTCCCCATGGGTCTCCAACCTGGTGGTCGCAACGAAAAAGTCAGGTGGTCTACGCGTCTGTGTCGATCTTCGAGCAGTGAATAAGGCCGTAATCCCTGACAAGTATCCACTGCCCACGTCAGAGGAACTCACAGCGCAGTTCTATGGTTCCATCCTGTTCTCGAAACTGGACCTTCGACAGGGCTATCTACAGGTTCCCCTCCACCCCAGCAGCAGGGACCTCACTGCTTTTGTGACACATGCTGGCGTCTTTCGGTACACCAGGATGCCATTTGGACTTAGCTCTGCACCCAGCTGCTTCCAAAAGGTGATGGCCTCTGTGCTCGCGGGCATTCCTGGGGTGGCCATCTACCTGGATGACATCGTCGTGCATGGGCCCTCGACCTCCACTCACGACGAACGCCTTCAGAGTTTTCACAGCTCTGGCAAAACACAAGCTCACACTGAATGGCGAGAAGTGTGTCTTTGCTGTTTCAGAGATCGAATTTGTGGGGTTTTGGTTGTCAGCTGACGGTATATCCCCACTCCAGTCAAACGTGGATGCCATTCACAGCATCCCAGAACCCAGCTCTGCAGCACAGGTTGCCTCCTTCCTTGGCATGACTGGGTACTACCTGAAGTTTTTGCCCCAGTACTCAGCCACCACAGCCCCACTGCGCCAGCTCCTGCGAAAGGATGAGCCCTGGGTGTGGTCACAAGCCTCTACAGAAGCTGTTCGCCTCCTCAAATCGCAGCTCATGTCGCCTCCAGTGTTGGCTCACTTTGACGTCGCCAGCCCCACCCTCATCACCTGTGACACGTCCGCTGCAGCTGTGGGGGCGGTGTTATCGCAGATACAGAATGGAGTGGAGAAACCAATCGCCTTTGCCTCCCGAGCCCTTAGCCCCACCGAACAGAAGTACTCAGTAGGCGAGCGTGAGGCGCTGGCGTGCGTCTGGGCGTGAGCGGTGGCACCTGTACACGTATGGCCGTGCCTTCACCCTGCAAACCGATAGCCAGGCTCTCACTGCCCTGCTGTCGACATCCGGCACGGGCCACAGACCACTGTGTCTACACCGCTGGTCTGACCGCCTCCGCCAATACAATTTCAGTCTCCAGTTCACACCAGGACGTGACAATGTTGTTACAGATCTGCTCTCCCGCACTGTCTCTGCCCCAGCCCCACTCGTCGGGTCTGAACAAGTGGAACAGGATATCGTCCAGATGCTGCACACACCTCTCCAAACCACAGTCTCTCTCCAGGAGCTCAAAGAGGCCTCTGAACAGGATCCGGCCCTCTCCCAGCTGTGCACCTTCATCAGAGATGGCTGGCCTCGCAAGGTGCCTGAGGAACTGTCTGCCTACTCCAGAGTTAAAGAGGAGCTCTCCTGCTGGAATGACTCCTGTGTTGCACGTGGGCTCTGCACTGTGGTCCCAAGTGCCCTTCGTGCGCGTGTTTTATCCATGGCGCATGAGGGCCACTTGGGCATAGTGAAGCTCAAACAACGATGCCGAGACCTAGTGTGGTGGCCGGGTATCGACAGGGAAATCGAGGCCCTGGTCAAGGACTGTGCAGCCTGCCTTGTAAGTGGCAAGACTGGCCACCAAGCTCCCCCCCACCCCTGCAACCCCTTGCCTGGCCCGCTCAGCCCTGGGGGCACCTGCAGTTGGACGTCTGCGGGGAGATCCATGGTGTCCCCCACCATCAACGGTTCCTAGTGGTGACCTATGACCTGCACTCAAAATGGCCAGAGGTCACTGCCGTGGGCTCCGTCACCTCTCGGGTCATCATTGATATCCTTGAGTCCCTCTTCTCCCGCTGGGGGCATCCAAAGGCCATCACCACAGACAATGGCCCCCAAATGGTCTCTTTGGAACTCTCCTCTTACCTTGAGAGCAAGGGCATCCATCACATTCGCACAGCGTACTACCACCCAGAGTCAAATGGGGGGGGGGGGGGGGGGGGGGGGGGAGCGTTTTAACCAGACTCTGAAAAATGGCCTCAGAGCACACCTATCCCAGGGGTGTGCGTTGGACAAGGCCCTCCTCCACACACTGCTGCACTACAGAGCCTCCCAGCATTCCACGACAGGGGTCTCACCCGCATCCCTCATGCTAGGCCGTGAGCTCATGCTGCCCCTTGGCAGGCTCCGCCCCTCGCTAGCTCAGAGCCCTGCTCCACCGGCTCAAGCCACAGTCGCTAGACAGCAGGAAAAGATGAAACTCCGCTTCGACCAGTCGAAGAGGGCCAAGGCGCCCAACATCTCAGTCTCCGATTGGGTCAGAGTCCGCAGGCCTCACCGCAATAATAAGATGGCGTCATTCTGGTCCTCCCCTCTCCAAATCAGCCGCCAACTTGGACCAGCCACTTTCTGCCTCAGACGGCTCTCGGTGGCATGCCAGCTGCCTTTGGAAGGTGCCAGCACCCCCTGATGCGGGATTATACGGACCTAACCCCCAAGAGTGGCGGGATGCACATGTGGCTCAGCCAGCCAACCCTCAAGCAGATGTTGTGCCTCAGCCTGCTCCTCACCAGTCCACACCTCGGCCTGTTCGTACACGTTCTCGCCCTGGCCACCTACAGGACTTTGGTCACTACATTTCATGTTTGAAATTCTGTGAGGGGGGAGGAAATGTTATGTCTGACATCTGGTGATCGGTACTCGATTGCCTTGGGCTGAGCACATGGAGTTGATAGTGCTGTGATCATTGTATTGTGTAGAGGGATTCGAGTGTGTGTGTGTGTGTGTGTGTGTGTGTGGCAGCCATATTAAAAGCAGCATGAACTGAACTCACTGACGGTCTCTGGATTATCTTTGCAAACGCAAAAATAGGCAGCTTCCATTATAAAGATGAACATAGGGATTTATAATGGCAAAAGTTGACACAAATGCAACAAGAACATGACAAACAGTAGTAAGGTTTTGTAACCAGGAAGTGTAAGCAAGCAGGTGCAGGAGTGCTTAATATGTTATTCAGATATTACATGAACATGCCTACACACTGATCAATGGGCAGGTAGTTACACTGCACTACTCATCTGCAGGCGAATGCTTCGATACTCAAACTGCCATCAGCTCTTAGAACGAGGAGAAAGCAGCCTCGGTCTACCAGAAACACAGTACCCATTTACCAGGGCATCAACTGCCACCTCCCATGCTTGCATCATTCTTACAAGAACTTTGGAAGATTTGGAAAGTGATATGGGTGAAACACAAGGCACAGGTGATCCAGGAATACAGATCTCGGTGGGCATACTTCTTTTCAGCTAAGGGGTTAGCCTTGGCTCGGTGACAGCACTCTTCACCTCTCAAGTCAGAAGGCTGTGGGGTCATGCCCCACTCCAGAGACTCGAGCACATAACGTACATTGACAGAGAGTGTTGCACTGTCGGAAGTGCCATCTTTTGGACGAGACGTTAAACTAAGTTCCCATCTGTCCCCTTAGGTGGATATAAAAAGGTTGCGTGGTGCCAAAGAGCAGGGGAGTTCTCCCAATGTTCCTGGCCAACATTTATCCTTCAATCAATATTAAAACAGATTATCTGGTCATTTATCACAGTGCTATCTATGGGACCTTGCTGTGTGTAAATTGGATGCCGTGTTTCCCTACATTACAATAGTAACTACACTTCAAAAGTACTTAATTGATAGTGAAGCGCTTTAGGATATCCTGAGGATGTGAAAGGTGCTATATAAATGCAACATTAACAATTTGGATTTGGGAATCGGAAGTCTAATTTCAAAATTTGCGGACGACACCAAATTGTGTGGGGGGGGGGGGGGGGGGCGGGGTAGTTAATACGGAGGAAGAATGCAACAAATTACACGGTGACATTAATAAACTTGTAGAATGGGCTTGTAATTGGCAAATTAATTTCAATATAGGCAAGTGTGAGGTGGTGCATTTTGTTAGGAAGAATAAGGAGGCCACATACTGCTTGGATAACAAGAGTCTAAATTGGGAAGAGAAGCAAAAGGGATCTAAGGGTACAGATAAACAAATCATAAAAAGTAGCAAAGTAGGTTAATAAGGCCATTAAAAAAGCAAACCAAGCACTTAAGTTCATTGTTAGAGGGATAGAATTGAAAAGCAGAGAAGTTATGTTAAACTTGTATAGAACCTTGGTTAAACCACACTTAGAGTACTGTGAACAGTGCTGGTCTCCACATTATAAAAAAGAGGTACTGGAGAAGGTGCAAAAAAGATTCACTAGAATGATACCAGAACTGAGAGGATATACCGATCAGGAAAGATTGCACAGGCTGGGACTCTTTTCTCGAGATAAGAAAAGACTGAGGGGTGACCTGATAAGAGGTCTTTTAAGATTATGAAAGGGTAGACTTAGGGAAAACGTTTCCACGAGGGGGGGGGGGGGGTCCAAAACTAGAGGTCATAAATATAAGCTAGGCAATAATAAATCCAATAGAGAATTCAGGCAAAGCATCTTTACACAAAGAGTGGTAAGAATGTGGAACTTGCTACCACAAGGAGTGGTTGAGGTGAATAGCTTAGACGCATTGAAGGCGAAGCTAGATAAGCACATGAGGGAGAAAGGAAAGAAGGATAAGCTGATGGGGTGAGATGAAAAGAGGTGGGAGGAGGCTCGTGTGGCGCATAAATGGTGGCGTAGACCAGTTGGGCTGAATGGCCTGTTTGTGCTGTAGACTCTACTCTATGCAAGTTCTTTTGAAGCTAGGCCATCAAACAGACTATGAAAGTATTGGAAATATCTGCCAAATTGCCAACCCACGAGTGATGAATTGTTTCCTCAATATAATTCTTTAACGCACAGTATTAAAAAGGAATATATGTACGAGAAGGGTTAGAATTCCCAGGATTGACTTGGGCATGCAAAGTTCACAAGAAAACCATAGGCATTCTACAGGAGTACCCAGAGTTTAAAATGCTAAAACTCAAACATCACAACCTAAGAAGATGGCTTAGGCTCCAAGGATACAACTGTGAAGGTCCCACATGTTTAATATTTCTTCTGAAGTACACTGTAAAAAATGCTTTTTTGCCAGGTCTCTGCCTGACTGTCACCTTTCAGTCTTCCTCCTCTAGCCTTTTGTGCAAGTCTCTGGAATTCCCAGCCCTCTCACTCTCTCCACCTTTTGCCAAACCCATCTTTGAAGTAAGGTTTTGGTTACCACTCCTAACTCCTGCACCATGGTTTGGTGTCCACTCATTGCTCCAGTCAGTCAGCAACAAGTTAAGTCTTGAAAATGATTTTAGGCTTAAAAGTTAAATTTTTAAAAACTTGTGGGTGCATTTATTGTTTAAGGCGGCTTAAGCATCACTATTGCGGAGTGCTTCTTTAAAACGTTTCTCATATATCAACAGTCTCTCACCATTCAGCAAAGAGTTGTGGGTTATTAAGTGTAATGGCTACAATACGAGCCCCTTGAGCTGGAGGGTTTGACCACATAGTACGAGCTATCTTCTCCATTTGAGATCGAATCCTGGTCAAATTGTCATTGTCCTTGGCCACAATACACAGATTCCCAACACGTTCATCTAAAAACAAGGGAGGGAAAAAAAAAAAATGGATCATTCCGTTAACATTGAACTACAAGTTTCTTGTGTCCAAGGCAAATTTACCTGGAGTTAAGATGGTCATGGCGCCAGAAGCTTTTCCATGACTGCAACTCATCATTTCTCTAGTCCATTGTGAAATACACAACCATGGCAAAACACCAAGAAAGGACAGTGATGTTCAAGACTCTGATGGTGAAAAGCCAGCTATAAATGTCGGATATAGGCTTTGAATGGCCCCAATAGGACTAGGAGGTTGTGGAATGAAATAAAGTTTCCTACTGAGCAGATGTCTCATCCGAGACTTGCTTTGCTTTCTAAATCTTATCCAAAGATTGAGTTTGTTGTGTCTCAAGGGGTTTTATACCCTTACCTATATAACAATTGAGGACGACTCCGGGGTGGAGAGTTTAGTTAACAGCCATTTTATTTACAATGTGCTTCTTCACTCAATGCACATTTCCCATAGTGCATTGCAAATCACCACTACGGTATCCCATGTGGGACAATTCTAATGCACATTCAAAATACACAACATATTTCCTCCCCCTTAAAATAGAATGTCCACAAAACAGAATAACTGAAAATGACTATAACTTTGGAAGAGAGGGTAGACTGCCTCTACATTCCGCTAACCCTGGGGATTATTCTGCCCCATGCACACAGGTGAGCACTAACTGTAGCTGAGGCGCTCTGGAGGCTGTCTTTCTCTTTGGGGGTAATGCCTAGTCTCAGGAGCAGGCTCTGGCTGGCTCTCCCGTGACCCTGCAGGCGTGGCTTCCCCCCTCGATAGCACAAGAGTGGATGGTGCCACCGTCTCAGGGTCGGACGACCAGTCCCTGCTAGAGCCCCCAGCAGGTCCTTGATCCTCTGTTTCTTGGGTTACCTGTGGCGACTGTCTTGGCAGTAACTGGTCTACATGCTGTCTCCATGTTTGGTTGTCTCCGGTGCGGACTCGGTATAAAACGGGGCCCGTCTTTTGAATGACCGTAGCCGGGACCCACCGCTCCGGGGTGGTGTAGTTACGCGTGAGGACTTTGCCCCCCCCACCACAAAAAGTGTCGTTCTTTGGACCTCCGAGCTCGTCTGCTGACTTGATCCTGCTGATTGGCGTGCACCACTGCTTCTGTGGACGTTGGCCTCAGCAGGTCAAGGCGTGTCCGTAGCTGCCTTCCCACGAGTAGGTAAGCAGGAGATGCTCCAGTCGTAGCATGAGGTGTGTTTCGGTATTTCAGCAAGAAAGCATTCAGGTGCTGCTTTAGAGGAGCATCACTTCTTGCCGCTTGCAACGCGCATTTCAGCGTTCTGACAAATCTCTCCGCCAATCCATTCGTGGATGGATGATAAGGCGCAGAGAACGTGTGCTGGATTCCATTGCTCTTGAGGAACTCCTCCATCTCCTGGGATGTGAATTGTGTTCCATTGTCGGTTATGATCTGCTCCGGCAGACCAAATCGCCCAAACATCTCCGAGTCTCGATGGTTTTCTCCATAGTGGTAGTGGGCATTACTGCAACCTCCGGCCATTTGGAATGGGAGTCCACCACGACCAGGAACATCGCTCCTTCCACTGGTCCCGCGAAGTCCAGATGGATCCGTTGCCACGGTGTCACCGGCCATTCCCATGGATGCAGTGGCGCTGCTCTTGGCGTATCCCTGGTTGTCTCGCATGGACATGATTTTGCTTCAACTTCAATTTCATGATCCAGACCGGGCCAGCAGAAGTAGCTTCGTGCCAGCTCCTTCATCCGGACAATACCACAATGTCCTGAGTGCAGCTCGTTGAGGACATGTTTCCGCAGCTTTGGTGGTATGATCACTCGCATGCCCCAAAGGAGGTATCCTGACGTGACAGACAACTCCTTCCCTCTTGACAGGTAAGATAGGAGCTCAGGTGGTGTGTCTGACACCCGTGATCCTTCTCCTCGCATCACCCGATCCAGCACCTTGGATAGCGTAGGGTCCACTCTGGTCTCTTTCTTGACCTGCCGGGCCGTGACAGGGGCATTGCTCACCATGTCAAAGTAGAAAATCTTCTGCTCACAGCCTTCAGAGGGCACAGGCAGCGGAAGTCTTGACAATCCGTCCGCATTGCCATGTGCTGCTGACCTCCGGTATTTGATGTAATTGTGAGCGCTTAACATCAGCGCCCAGCGCTGCATCCTGCACGCTGCCAGGGAGGGTATTCCTGTGTGTGGACCAAAGATCGATGTCAGAGGACGATGATCCGTCAGCAAGGTGAATTTCCTTCCGAACAAGTAGTGATGGAACTTTTTGATTCCAAAGATGATGCCCAAAACCTCTTTTTCGATCTGCGGGTATTTCACCTCCGCCTTGCTCAGGGACCTTGACGCGAATGCAATCGGCTTCTCTTTGCCTGAGGGAAAGATGTGGGACACGACCGCGCCGACGCCATAAGGCGAAGCGTCACAGGCCAGCTGAATCTGCAACGACGGGTCAAAGTGCGTCAACACTCTGGGGTCAGTCAAAGCTGCTTTGGCTTTCTTGAATGCACGCCCAGGCCTTGCCCTGACACAGCAACTCATGTAATGGCTTCAACAGTGATGCCAGCTGTGGAATAAACTTTCCGTAATAGTTCAGGAGACCCAAGAATGACTGCAGCTGGGCGACATTTGTAGGTGCAGGAGCGTCGGCAATGACTTTCACTTTTGACGGTGCTGTGTGTAGGCCGTCCACGTCAATGACATGGCCTAGGTACTCCACTGATGGCTTGAAAAATTCGCATTTGTCCTTGCGAACGTGCAAGCCATATTCTTCAAGTCTTCCCAGTGTCTTCGTCAGGTTCTGCAGATGCTCGTTGTCGTCCTTTCCTGTGACAAGGATATCGTCGAGATAACATTGTACCCCTGGAATGCCGCTTAAGATCCGGTCCATAGCCCGCTGAAACAATGCTGGTGCTGACGTTATACCAAAGGGTAGGCGGCAGTACCTGTAGAGGCCCTTGTGGGTGGTGATGGTGAGGTACTTCTGTGAGTCCTCTTCCACATGCATCTGCAAGTAGGCTTGGCATAGATCAATCTTGCTAAACTTCTGACCGCCTGCTAGACCCGCAAAAAGATCTTCAATGATGGGGAGGGGGTACTGTTCAGCTGAGAGCACAGGATTCACTGTTACTTTGAAATCTCCACATAAGCGAACCGCGCAGTCACTCCATCACTGGTACCATGGGCGTGGCCCACTCACTGTGCGAAACCGGCACCAGGACCCCTATCTTGACCAGACACTCCAGGTCAGCCTCCACCTTTGGTCTGAGGGCGTAGGGAATGTTCCTGGCCTTCAGGAATCATGGCTGGTTGTCAGGCTTCACCTGGAGTTTGACCGTAATCCCCTTCATACTCCCCAATTCTCCGTCAAAGACAGCCGCATGCTTTGTCAAGACTGCCGCTAGCCCCGCCTCTTCGACTGACACCGCATTCACTTTTCTCCAACCATGGCCTGCCCATCAGGGATGGATAGTCACCCTTGACCACGTAAACTAGCAGCATCACGGTTTGTCCATTAAGCTCCACCTTGACCTCCGTCTTACCCAGCATTGGGACTGTTTCCCCAGTGTAGGTCTTTAAGGTGAGCTTGGCCGGCGTCAGTGATAGGTGGTTCAGTTTTTCTTTGAATAGCTTCTCTGAAATCAAGGAGACAGCGGCCCCCGTATCCAGCTCCATTTTGACCGGTATTCCCTCTAGTAGTGGAGTGACTCCATAGCCTGATGAGCCTCCATTCACCGTTAACACATGGAGATTCAGCTCCCCATCAGAGTCTGTGTCACTGTCTTCCGGTTCTTGTTTCACCATGTGTAGGTTTTTCTTTTTAGAACGCCAGTTGGATGTGTTTCCTTGTTTGTTTTTGTGTGTCTCGGTGTAGAATTGTTTGCTTTGCCCTTTACACACACGCTCAATGTGTCCTTTCTTTTCACATTTCCGACAGGTCAGGTCTTTACACCAGCAGTCAGATGGCTGATGACCTGACCTTCCACATCTGTAACACTCTCTGGCGCCCCTTGCATGCTTATCTGGTGTAGCTGCTACCCTGTGCACTCTTGTTGCAGCCCCCAACAGCTGTGCATCTTTAGCTGCTAACTCCATAGACACAGCGAGCTCCACTGCTGATTGAAGCGTCAATTTGTCAGTCGTGAGCAAGCGCTTCTGTGTTGCTTCACATCTTAATCCACACACAAACCTATCACGGACAGTGTCATTTAGAGTTTCACCAAACTCACAATGCTCAGTTAGCTTCTTTATCACTGCAACATATTCGGCTATGGACTCACCCTCCCCTTGGTTTCGTTTGTGAAACCTGAACCTCTCGGCAATCAGCAGCGGCTTGGGTGCAAAATGTGTTTCCAAAACTTCCACAATCTGATCATATGTCTTAGCGCCGGGCTTATCCGGGTGCATCAAACTCCGTAACAAGCCAAATGTTTTTGCTCCGATCACAGAGGAACGTCGCCACTTTCACATCATCTTTAATGCCATTTGCAGTCACGAAAAATCCGAAACGCTCTGTATAAGCACTCCATTGCTCCGCCGTTTCATCAAATGGTCCAAACGCTCCGGTTAGCATAGCTATTATGTCCGTGTATAATTGAGACACGGACTGCAGGAGTTGATAACAAGTCTTTACTGAATGGAGACAACCTGGAAACTGAAACTACAGAAGCCTGCTAGGGCCTTTTATACAGGGGTGGTCACTGCCGGTACTGCAGTCTGAGACCAGTTATTCCCTTAAAGGGACATACACAACAATTCCTCCCCTTTTAGATAAACAGTACATAACATTCATTTAACAACTAAATAATAACTAATTACAATTACGGTTGCTAGATACATTGGTTCAAGTTAAGCAATTATAAGTTCAGTCTTTGAGGAGGCTTCCCGATTCTGTCTGGATAACGCCTCTTTGGGATATCAGGTTCTTCTGGCAAGGTTGAGTCGGGATCAATGTCGTTGTTTGGTTCGTCTGCTTCCAATATCACCGATTCTGCGGTAGATGCAATTGGTACTTCGGTTTCATCGCCAGGTGTATCAGATCGTGGTGTGGAGTTGACGTTTTCCAGTGACTCTAGAATCTGGTCAGCATGGCGTCTTACAATGCTCTCTCCAATGTCAATGGTATACATTAGAGGTCCTTGCCGTGTACAGATCGTTCCTGGCTGCCATTTCTCTGTGCGGTAGTCCCGGGCCAAAACTGGTTGACCTATCTTGAAACTCCTGGTCGGCCTTTCATTCATATTCTGAAACTGCCTGTTCTCCACATCTCTTCTGACGTTTGGCTTAACCAAATCCAAGCGGCATCGTAGTCTTCGATTGAAGATCATCATGGCTGGAGTTTGGTTGGTAACCACATGTGTCGCATTCCGGTAGGCAAACAAGAAGTTATCCACCTTGTGTTGTAGGGGTATATCTTCATTACACATTGCCTTGATAGCCTTCTTGAATGTTTGAATGAACCTCTCGGCCAATCCATTAGTGGCTGGATGATATGGGGCGGATGTGTAATGCTTAACACCATTGTTCTTTAAGAACCTCCGGAACTCTCCAGACACAAACTGTGGTCCATTGTCAGAGCAAATCTGTTCAGGCAGCCCATTCCTGGCGAATATGGTTCGTAAGACTGAGATAGTTTTTTCCTGTGGTGGTTGAGGACATTATTACCTCTGGCCACTTTGAATGTGCATTCACCGCAATTAAAAACATCGAGTCCATAAAGGGACCAGCAAAATCAATGTGCACCCTTTACCATGGAGATGAGGGCCACTCCCATGGATGTAGAGGGGCTTGTGGTGGGGCGTTTTGGACCTTCTGGCATCCTGTACAGCTCTTGGTCATCTCTTCGATTTCTCTATCGATTCCCGGCCACCACACAAATGCTCTGGCTAAGTTCTTCATTTTTACCCCTCCCAGATGACCCTCATGAAGCTCATTGAGCACTCTATCCTTCAATTTGGGTGGAATTACTACTCTGGATCCACACATCAAGGTTCCTCTGCACACTGACAGCTGTCCTCTTCTCGGCGAAAATGCTGGCAGCAGTGGTTCGCCATGTGCTGGCCATCCCTTCACCGTTAAATCATAGACCCAGGAGTGTGTCGGGTCATTTCGGGTTTCCTTTTCTATGTTTGCATTCGTCACAGGGAGACATTCGACTATAGTCGAGTGGAATAACTCCACTGGATCCACTGCCAGTTCTTCTTCCACCGTCGGCAACGGTAGGCGCGACAATCCATCAGCATTCCCATGCTGTTTAGTTCCTTTGTAGTCGATGTCATATTGGTGTGCCCCTAGGAAAAGGGACCACCTCTGTAGCCGTTGTGCTGTCATTATCGGTACGCCCTTCTGAGGGTTGAAAATGGAGACGAGAGGTTGATGATCAGTTAGTAGAGTAAATTTCTGACCGTGCAGGTAGTGATTAAACTTCTTCACCCCCCCCACACCAGGCTGAGGGCTTCTGTCGATCTGGGCGTAGTTACGCTTGGCTGAAGTTAACGAGCGTGACGCAAAAGCTATCGGCCTCTCTGAACCATCAAGGAATTTGTGTGACAGTACCGCCCCAACACCGTAGGGAGACGCATCACACGCCAGTCTCGGTAGTGATGGGTTGCAGTGAGGCCAATACTTCCCTTGAAGTGATTAGGTCCTTACTCTTCTGAAAGGCCCGCTTACATTCATCGTTCCATTTCCATGCTACTCCCGTTCGTAGTAGGGCATTCAGTGGATGCAGAATTGTGGACAAATTCGGCAAAAACTTATGGTAGTAATTCACCAATCCGAGGAATGACCTCAGTTGCGACACATTTTCAGGCGCTGGAGCCTTAACTACCGCTTCAATTTTGTCAAGGGACTTATGCAACCCCTCTTCATCAATCACGTGGCCACAATACGATATCGGTTTCTTAAAAAACTCGCACTTAGGGCGATTGGCTCGTAGCCCATGTTCACGTAGTCTAGTGAGCGCCTGCTCTAGGTTGGCAAGGTGTTCACTGTCATCTTCACCTGTCACTAGGATGTCGTCCAAGTAACACTGAGTCCCCGGAATCCCTTGCAGGACTTGTTCCATCGCTCTTTGCCATATCGCCGGAGCTGATGCTACTCCGAATACCAGTCAATTATACCGGTAAAGACCTTTGTGAGTGTTTATCGTGAGATACTTCCTAGAGGATTCTTCAACCTCCATCTGCAAATATGCTTGTGCTAGGTCAATTTTTGTAAAACGCTTCCCTCCAGATAGTGAGGCGAAGATATCTTCTATCCTTGGAAGAGGATATTGTACTGTGTGAAAGACTGGGTTCACCGTCACCTTGAAGTCCCCACAGATGCGATGCGAACCTTCCTTGGCTCCTCAGGCTTATTGTTTAACGTTTTCTTCATGACAGGAACGATGGGTGTTGCCCACTCGCTCCAGTCTACCTTAGATAACACGCCTGCCTTCTCCAGATTCTCCAGCTCTGCCTCGACGGCTGGGCGAATTGCATATGGTACCGGTCTTGCTTTGAAAAACTTGGGAATTGCATTCTCCTCTATTTTTATCGAGGCGGTTACGCCTTTAGGAGTGCCCAGTTCTTGTTGAAATACCTCTTTGGCATCAGCTAAGATTGTTGACAATCGTCCAGGAGTGACGTCGTCATCCTTTTCACCAGCCACCGTCAGTGCCTGAATGGAGTGCCAGTCTAAACTTATCTTTCTGATCCATTCACGTCCCAATAACGGTGGTCCACCATCTTGCAGAATGTAGAGATACAATTTCCGTATTTTCTTGCCGTTGTATTCGACAGGCACCCTTATTTTTCCTCTAGGGTATACTTTTTTGCCCCGTATACGTCCTCAAGACAATTGATGTCTCTCTCAAGGGTATGTGTGAGAATAGCCGCTCGTAGTCTCGTCGATTCATGACGGTTAGAGCTGATCCTGTATCCAATTCCATTTTGACTTGGGACCCTGCTATCGTGAGGGTGACCCAAATGGTTCGGTGATCCTCTTTTGCGATTACGTTGTGAAGTTTGAGACAGCTTAGTCTCTTGTTCCCGGATTCACTATGGCTCATCTGGTCTTCGGCACTACTGTCCGTCATCTTTTGTACTTTCCTGTACGGTTCCTTAGTAGCCTTTTTGTTGTCGTTGGTCTTCTTCCCAGACCTGCAAACTCGTGCAATGTGTCCCATCTTTCCGCATTGCCTGCATATTTTGTCCTTGGACCAGCAGTCCTTCTGGTCATGGTTTGTTCTGCCGCAGCGATAACATTTTGCAAATCCCCGTGTCATTTCGTGGGTGCCGTATTCCTGTGGCTTTTGTTGTATTTCCGCAGCTCCCCTTGCTGCTGCTTTGTATGATACTGCCACGCTGAAAGCCTTATCTAGCGTCAGCTCTTTCTCGGAGAGTAACCTCTTCTGGGTTCCTTCACTCAGGAGTCCACAGACAAATTTGTCCCGTAGGGTATCTGCCAGTCCTGCTCCGAACTGGCAGTGCTTTGATAGCTTGCGTAGTTCCGTAAGGTAATCAGCATTGCTCTCATTTTTATGCTGATTTCTCCTGTGGAATTTAAATCTTTCTGCTATCAGCAGCGGTGTAGGATTTAGGTGTTCCTGTAGGATAGCAACAATTTCGTTAAAACTCTTCGCCTTCGGTTTGGCTGGAGTAATCAGGTCCCGCAATAGGCCGTACGTTCTTGCGCCCATTAAATTTAGCAATACCGATGCCTTTTTCTCATCGGCTATTTCGTTTGCCTTGCAATATACCTCGACTCTTTCCACATACGTGGTCCAGTCTTCTATTGCATTATCGAAGGCAGTGATATCGCCAGTCTTTGGCATCTTGAAAATCTAAGATGGCGCCTCCCGCGCTTTGCCTTCGTCCCCGATGGATCAAAATGGTGCCCCCCGCACTTTTCCTTCTTCCCCGCCGAGTTAAGATGGCGCCTCCCACGCTTTCCCGCCACTGCTGCTGCTGCCAACGCCGCTCTATTTTTATTTTTCTATCGCGCTTCAATATTTGCTCCGTTAATTGAAGAACCGTTCCCGTCGTGGAGCAGACCCTCTGGGACACTTCCCTCCCTCCTCTTAGGTCCGAACGCTGCCCGGCTGCGAAGCACCGGCCGCGCCCTGTGTGCTCCACCCTCTCTCTCTCTCTTTGCTTCCCGGCTCGCTGCCCGGCCCCGTTGCAGAGCCACCCGATCGAGCTCTAGCCCGCCGCAGCCCAGGAAGGATCAGTGCACTACCTGCCACCAGCCCGATTAGCTGGGAAACCACAGACCGGAGACCAAGCCTGGCTCTCGACAGTCTCTCCTGCACTTTTCAATTCGATGATTTGGAGGGCGGTTGCCCACGGTCAACGCCCGTTTCTCAAGTTTCTTTGGATCATTATTTTTTTTTTTTTTTTCTTTCTTCTGGCTTCGACCTTCAATAACGTCGTCCGAGGTGCTGCCGAGTTGCAGGTAAGTTCGTTTCTTACTCGTCGCCAGTATTATGTCCGTGTTTAATTGAGACACGGACTGCAGGAGTTGATAACAAGTCTTTACTGAATGGAGACAACCTGGAAACTGAAACTACAGAAGCCTGCTAGGGCCTTTTATACAGGGGTGGTCACTGCCAGTACTGCAGTCCGAGACCAGTTATTCCCTTAAAGGTACATACACAACAATAGCCATTTTGTTATTTTAAAAAAATCTTTACAGTCCTTTTCCTCCACTTTTTAAAATTTATTTTTACAGTCCTTTTCCTCCACTTCGTTGCACTGTATCGTTACTCTCCCCCTTCTTTATTTGTGTAACACACGAACCGCCGCCTTTACGAGGCAATTGCATCAGCACTAAACTGCGGGCGCGCCATTAAGAAAAGACAGGAACTTCTTACTTTAAGCATCACCGATTCCAGTGCAAAGTGATGCGCAAGTCCGTCATCCTCGTCGCCAGTTTTGTTGTGTCTCAAGGGGTTTTATACCCTTACCTATATAGCAATTAAGAAGGACTCCGGGGTGGAGAGTTTAGTTAACGGCCATTTTATTTACAATGTGCTTCTTCACTCAATGCACTACATTTCCCATAGTGCATTGCAAATCACCACTACGGTATCCCATGTGGGACAATTCTAATACACATTCAAAATACACAACAGAGTTCCTATAGACATTAACTCAGGACATCTACTGTACATTTTATTCAATGCACTAGTTCCAAGTGATTGGAAATATTCATGTTATTAATATGACTACCACAACAACTAGTATTTAAATAGCACCTTTAAAAGTAGAAAAAGGTCCCATGGCACTTCAGAGGAATGAGGAAAAAACAGACCCCAAGCCAAAGGAGAGAGTAGATGGGGTAAACAAAAGGTTGGTCAAAAGGGTGAGCTTTCAGGAGGGTCTTGAAGGAGAGCGAGGCAGAAGGGATTCCAGAGAACGAGACCAACGTGGCTGAAAGCATGGCCGCTGGTGCTGGGCAAAGGATTCTGGAGTCAGAAGAACAGAGTGTTTGAGGGCCCAGCGGTGGGAGGAATGTAAGCACAGCTGGGAGGAGGTTACAGAGATATGGAGGGCTGAGGCCACTAAGGAATTTAAACACAAAGATAAGAATTTTAAATCTGAGGTGTTGATGAACCGGGAGTCAATGTAGGAAGAAGACGACAAGGGTGGAGGGGTGACTGATGGGCACGCAAGACTTTGTGTGAAATTTTGGATGGCCTGGAGTTTATGGAAGATAGGTGGATGGAAATCTGACCAGGAGAATATTAGAGTAACTGAGTCTGGAAGTGAGAAAGGGGCTTGGAAGGGAACTATTCCAGTCAGATTAAAAGGGTCTTTATAGACACAATGCTAATCTTTCCAAGAACAAAAAAATCCAGAGCAAGAAAAGGTCATTCAACCCATCAATCCCACTCCATCGAGATACCATGTACAATTATTCAATTATGGACTACCCTCGCCCATAGCACCTGTTGATCTTCATAAATTTCTCTTCTCAACCGCCCCAGAAAAATAATTTAGTGTTTTGCCTTCGCAATGGAGAGCAATCCAGCTCCTTTGTAAAGACGTCATTTGACACCAAATCCACTCTCTTCTCTTTCAGACGCTGGCTGACATACTTATTGTACAGTTCCAGCACCTTCTGTTTATATTCAATCAAGTCATTTTGGCAGCCACCTTACGATCACAAAACAAGAATGATTTTTGAGGACAACAAGACAACTGCTTGCAAGCAGTCATCATCACAGCTAAATGATAGAGACTACAAAATACCTTTTGGTGACTGAAGAAAATCTTTCAGATTTGGTTGAGTAAAAATTGAATAAAAAGTTTAACAACTCCCTTCCAGGATCTATAATACAAGTTAGAGTCTGCCTTAGATACTTTCTAGGGTACAGCGGTACTGGTCACTCTAATAAGTGGTCTGAGCAGCTTACATTTAGGGGTATGCCCTTGCCATCCAATGTCTAACTATACCATTACATAGCCAAGGGGTCTAACAGAATCCCCTTGACCCAAACTAGATAGGAACAGGAGTAGACCATTCAGCCCCTCGAGCCTATCCCACCATTCAATTAGATCATGGCTGCTCTGTATCTTAACTCCAGCTACCTGCCTTGGTTCCATAACCCGAAATACTCTTGCCTAACAAAAATCTATCAATCGCAGTTTTAACATTTTCAATTGACCCCCAGCCTCAGCATCTTTATGGGAAGAGTTCCAGATTTCCATTACCATTTGTGCAAAGAAGTGTTTCCTGACATCACCCCTGAACGGCCTAGTTCTAAATATTAAGATTGTGCACCCTTATTCTGGACTGCCCCACCAGAGGAAATAGTTTCTGTCTACAGTACCCTAGCAACTCCTTTAATCATCTTAAACACCTCAAATAGATCACCCCTTAATCTTCTATAATCGAGGGAATACAAGCCCTAGTCCATGCAATCTGACCTCAATTGAACCCTTTAGATATCGTGTTGTTTGCACGTGTCCTTCTCCAATTGTTCAAAGGTGGACTGAACCAGTTGGTGAGAGGCCAGATACCAATTCTTAAGATGCTTTATTTCCCGCTCAGCGAGTGAGCACAGAGTAATAATCAACGCAAAGTCCACTTAATTAGTTCGATCGCACCTCTCTCTTCGAAAAAATGGAAAGAAAATTAAACCACGTGGGCTGACTGGCTTAGTTTTGGCATTATCTTTCTTTCAGACGGCTTCTAAATGACCATCTGTATTTTGCAGCTTCTAGCTCCAGGCCCAGGGTTGTGTCAGTCTCATTTTTTTTAATTTTTTTTTATAAAAACTGGTGTCTGCCAATGAGTCCCTTTCGTGGCCTGTGGCACGGAATTACTCCCTGTCGTGATTCACCAGTAGGCCAGTCAATAGAACTGGTTACCTCTCTTCTGCCCCCTTGGAGTGTGAGTTTAAAGAGGCCAGCTCCTGCTATTCTCAAGATGAGTGGGGGGGGGGGGGGGGGGGAGCTGAGGGTCATCCTGGCTAATGGGCTTGGGATAAGACAAGAGCACCAATTGCATCAGTTGTGAATTCCGTAAACCACCCCATCTGACCTCAACACCCATATTCAATGCCTACAGCCACTCATTTTAAACCTGCGCAAATTGGCTTTGTTTTATATCTAAGGGTTCTTTTTTAACTCAATCCAACACCTCTTTCTGTGAAGAAAATAAAATCAAAAATCCCAAAATGTGACAGTCTATAAAACGTTTTAAGAGAACCTGGCAATTTCAAATTGTCAAAAGTATTTTTTTTAAGTGGGAATTGCAGTTGTTTCACGCTGAGGTCAATGAGAGATATTTCCTGTTGCTGAGGGGAAATTTCCACATTGACTTGGACTGGAAATTTACAAGAATTCACCAATCTACAAACTTTCCTTACCATTAGCCATTAAACGCCAATTGATCTCAGGCCTGTGCTTGCTAACGGCAATTAGACTGTGTCCTTCTAGCTTAAAATAAAGAATATTGTTACATGGGCAGACACTCCTTGTTATAAAGCAACATACTACCCACCCCACTTACTGTGAGCAACAGCGCTGCTCGCGTTTAAACATTTAAATAAATCTCGTACCCAAAGTTGTTTTGCTGGGTTGACTTGGAATGCGATGGGTTTTATTTTATATGGATTTCACGATTTTTAAGCTGCAGCCAAAATTCCTACTGAACTACATCTGATCAAGTATGTAGTGCAGCCTTGGAATGACAAGCAGATGTAAAATCGCACTGATTGTTCAAAAGAAAATAATAAAAGAACAAGAACAGCTGTCCCTATTGAGAGCGCACTCACATTTTCTGAAGTGTACGGTGCCATCCAGCTGTGGTCAAGAACACCTAACTGGGCAGTTAGATTGTCTCTAGTGGTGGTACTAACTGCCAGTTCTGATTAAAAGGTTTGCAGGTTGTCCTGACCAACGGCTCACCCTTAGTCAATACAGCAAAATCAAACTAACTGGTCAATCATCTCATTGCAGTTTGTTCACAAAATGGCTGCCACACTTTCGCTCTTAACAGCGGCCAACCAAAATGCGATAAAGTGCTACATAAAACGCAATTCTTCTTTTCCCTTTGGGAGTGCAAGTTTGAAAAACTCGAACATGTAATCCCCATATTCTAAAAGCAGCCAGTTTTCAATCAAAAAAAATCCCCCAATGGCTGAATACATGATCAGACGTAGTTCAGTAGGAATTTTGGCAGCAGCTTAAAAATCGCAAACTCCGTATAAAATGAAACCCATCGCATTCTGAGTCAACCCAGCAAAGCAACTTGGGGTACGAGATTTATTGAAGTTTTTAAACGCAAGCAGTGGTGTCGCTTAATGCAGCAATGAGCTATGCAGGCTGGGAACTTCCTGCATTAGATCCCTGGCCTATCTAGGCTTACAGTACCTGTACAAGGCTTTAGTGCCTCTAGCCAAAATCAAAGAGTCAGCCAGCTTACTCCAGGGTAAGTTATTGGAGTGAGGTGGGGGGGGGGAGAGGCTCAGCATAAAGAAACAGAATGCTAACAGAAATATAGTTTCAATGCTCTATAGCTGGTATTGAAGGGTTAACCCCTCTGCACGGCAATGCTTTGGGTACAAAATCCATGGAATTTAAAAAAGGTGCTTCCACAATGTGACATAAAAGGCTGACCACAGCCCAACATTAATTCTGTGTTCAGGGGAGTTCTTTTCTCTAATTAAATGAGAAGTTCTAACTTTGTGTGAAGGGGGAACCATAGTCCAACAGATCATCAATATCAGACCTCCTTTAAATGTACAAAGTTTAGCATTTGTGCACAGAAGAATCAATTTTTAATACTGCACCCATTCATTTCTAATGAACTTATTCTGTGAACTTATCAATTTTAAAATTAATTCCAAATTTTTAATTTTTTTGAACAGGTGAATTTCAATTTTTGTCAAACTTAGTTTGACCCAAGTTTTCCATTGGAGAGCGTTGCCCGAGTGATTGGCACGTAATCCGTTACTACGGGGAAGGGGAGGGCACAGGTTACTATAGAGAAAACTGTGCCCATCTATGGCAGGATTGGCTAGGTGACGCCCTCCCCCACTTTGCCCACAAGTTGACACTGCGAGATTCCACCGAATCCGCTGGTTTGAGAAGGATCTTTAAATTGTGCTAATTTTCTTAGGCACGCAGGCATGTTTTAAGAGTTTTTCCATATCAAAAAATATTTTATTTACTAAGAAACACCAGTGAAACTATTAAATAGTTTTTTTTGTCATTTTCAGTGATTTTAAATCTGGTTACTCACAGGTGGAGGATGGGACGTAAATGTTCCCCCTAAGGTGTGCGGCTGCGCATCGATCGTAAGGTCCCGCGCCTACCGCTCACCAGCTGCTGCCACTAGAAGATATACTGCGCATGCGCGGCTGCTGCAGCAAATTTGAAGGGCCCATGCAGGGGGGAAAAAAATTAGAGGGAACCTTGCTGGACACCATTATTGAAGATGCTTATTTTTTGAAGATAAACCCATTTTCAAACTGCACCAGGTTACCACTCTTAAAACCATTATGGAATACTTTTTAAAACAATTACATTCTACTATGCTGCCTGATTGAGCTGGTTCATTTTATGCTTGTGATTATGCAAATTAATTTTAGCGGAACCCCGAAGCCTAACCTAAGCAACACAATTTCACACGCATTTCGGGCGCGATTTCCTGAACGCTCCCAAAGCGGAAACTCTACCCCATAGTACACAAATCTCAGTATGTATTCATAGCAAAGTAGAATGATTCTTAAAATAAGTTCCTAATGGTGTGCAGCCTGATGCATAATTACAGAATCTGCTTGGGGGAAAAAAGGTTCCAGAATATTGTTTTTTAAAAACACACACACATACATACACACACCAGTTGCTAATTCAGGGCCCAAAAGAACAAAATCAAAACACAAGTATTTCTGAGCATCACATGCCTTTGAGCAATCGCTTTGATCTATTTTAGGAAACCGAAACAGGTGCAAATTATTACGTATCTATAGTGTTACACACCCTGCTGCACTCATGCTCACCGCCTGCCATCTTCTGGATTTTTAGCAGCATTGCACTGACAGACTGTTAATTCATAGAATCATACAGCACAGGAGGCCATTTGGCCCAACATGCCTGCGCCAGCTCCAATTAGTCCCACTCCCATGCTCTTTCCCCATAGCCCTGCAATTTTTTCACCTTCAAGTATTTATCCAATTCCCTTTTGCAAGTTACTACAGGAAACTTCGCGATATCCGGCACCGACGGGACCGGCGTGATGCCGATCTATGAAAACTTCCGGACAGACCGTATCTGACAACAAACACTGTTGCTTAGCAACAGCTTGTAAACAGTCGGCCCGTACCTTGGAAGCGTCTCTGTAGCTTAGCAACAGCTTCAGAGAGGCTTTCCAGAGACTGACTTTTTTTCTTCTAGCAGGTTTTTTTCTTTGTTTAAAAAAAATAACAAAACGGCTGCTGATTTCTGCCGTTAGATCGAGGTTTCCAGACATACAACCTCCGGATAAACCAAAGTTTCCTGTATTGAACCTGCTTCAATCACCCTTTCAGGCAGTGCTGCGTAAAAAAATTCTAATCTCCCTTCTGGTTCTTTTGCAATTATCTTAAATCAGTGTGCTCTGGTTACTGACCTTTCCTGCCAATGAAAACAGTTTCTCCCTATCTGCCCGATCAAAACCCTTTATTAAATCTCCACTTAACCTTTTCTGCTCTAAAGGAGAACAATCCCAGCTTGTCCACATAACTGAAGTCCTTCATCCCTGGTACCATTCTAGTAAATTCCTATTGCTACAAAGACACCCATCACCAGGGGGAGAAGTGAGGTTTTAAGGCAAAACACCTGGGAACTTTGATGACTTTTGAGAAGCAAAATTTCCCTCTCAGTTTAGTACACATGTTGGCCTATATTTTAACCACCCCCCCCACCCCCGAGCGAGAATGGTGCATGGGAGGGGGAGGTTCAGATCAGGCAGAGCCCACTTACCAACCTAAGGCCGCTCCATTTCCGCTCGGCATCATCTTATCTTTACCGACTTTGAAGCCGGGCGAGGCTCCCACTGCAGCCAGGCGAGGGCTTCAGTTAAATTTAAATGTCGTGCTCCGATGAAGATGCGATTTTCACGACGACTCTGGGGGAGATCCGCCCGGGGGGTTAAACCCACCAGAAAATACTTTTCTGTGAAATCCATGTGGGCCAGGCAGAGCAGGGATGCTTTCCCCAGGCCCAGCAAGGAGTCCTTGGGCCTCCCCAACCCAGCCTTGACTCACCCACTAGGCACTGGCTGCCAAAGTCCTTGCCCAGCGCCAACTTCATGCCAAGGACCGTTCACTTGGGTCCCTGGGGACCGGAGGCTCCTGATCCGGATTTCCTGCCCACCCACCGACCCCGACGTTAGTCCTGCTGGTTTTGGGCGGCAGACTGTCCTGGATTATTTAAATGGGGCCCAGAAGATCTCACGCTGTGATCCCCAGTGGGGGCTTCCGTCCTGGACGTGCCCCCTCCAGTTAAAATCGAGGCCCATCTTTCTGCTGTAGAATTCTTCTGCATGTATACATGATACAGATAGCTGGAATTGTAAAATCAATCTTCATAACGTCCCATCATTTTTAAAGGGCCAGTGATATTTTGCCCGAATCATTATGAAAGCATTCCTAAATGCTTAAACATTCAAATGCCTACCAAGCCAGACGTTTCTTCCTCACTGCCCCTCCCCTGACGGCAGCGCAGGTGCCAGTTTTCTAAACAATCACAAGCCCTGAAGTGGATGGCAGATGTCAACGTGGCATTTGTACAGCGTTCTTTCATCTCGAGCTCGGTTGTACCGTCTGGGGGCTGAGCTATGCATTTTCTTTAAAGGGGGAGAGAGAGAGAGAGAGAGAGAGAGAGAGAGAGAGAGAGAGAGAGTGCAAAGGAAGAGAGGGAGAGGAGGGAAGTAGTCATCAGAACCCTTTATTTCAAGCAACTCCGGAGGTGCCAGCTCCAGAACAGCAGTGGGAAGTCCTTTAGCAATGGAATTGTTTTTGAAGATATTTTGGCATGGGAGATGGCTGGGGGCGGGGGGGGAAGAGATGACTAGCAGAGAGGGGAAAGTAACTAGTAAGAGCAATAGGAATTACAGTACATTAAGAACTATGCACGGTTGACAGTCAGTCACTCAGCGTTCCAGGTACATGTCGCTGTTTGCGGATCAATCGCAGCAGGGCTTTGTATAATTTTGTGTCATTCTGCGAATACAAGTTGTACCAATGACACAGAGACTCTGATCGTACCCATTTCCCCATACGTTTCACCTTACTACAGAATAAAGCCTTTTGATGATTCAAAAACCAATCTTCTCCGCCTCTAGTCTCAATATGGTCCTACGGAGAGATATACGCATGAAAGATCACTGCAGGGCGCTATTGTTACATCTGTGGGTTATACTATCATACGAGTAGGGTAGTAAGAACCAACTCCCGTAAAACAAAGAGGCTCAGTCCGCTTAAGGGAGCATGTGAAGCCAATGAACCCCAGAATGTATCCATAGCAGACTCAAATTTGCAACAATTGGGTACAAACACATCTTAAGTTACAAGCCTTACATGCACTTTGAGTCCAATTACTTGCTTTCACACGTTATAACTTTTTATTCAGGACTGTCCTCGATTTGTCAGCTTATTTGGAGTGGTGTCAGCTTTTATTAGCTTTCTGTGTTAGAATGTATGCATTTATGTTTAGGCCCCATTTATTCTTGTGCAAGTTTATTTACTCAGGGGCAGTAGAATGGGTTGCAGACTTCTCACCCCTCTTAGGATTATAGAGGACATCAGGAGATATTGTTGCTGCTTTGTCACTTTCCTTCCTTCACTATTAAGTGTGTAAGTGTGCGGCTCTTTAAACATTCTAAAAGTTAGTAGAAGCTGTTACTTACTGTATAGTCCAAAATTCTTAGAAAAGGACTGCGCACAGAAGAGCTCGAAACCCTGGCTCACAAAGTAACGAACAGCCCAGGCATCTTTATCCAAGTCTCCGGACGCAAAGCCCTGATAGGCTGAATCAAAGAATGGGAAAAGGGACCTCCTCTGCAAATGGACAGAAGATAAAGACATAAAGATACAAAACAGAAAGAGAGCGAAAAATTCAAAGGATTACTTCTGGCTCACGGTTGAAGTGCACGCCTCCAGACTTCCTGGCACTTTCAGCAAGTTCACCTATGCATTTAATTTGTTCTTTATTCCTACAGTTCTAAAAGGGACAACAAATGTAGATCGAGTCCACAATGGGCAGCTCGCTCAAAGCATCAGACTCAAAAATAGTGATTAGAAGATGCCAGCACCGTACATCAGACCATCAGTACACCAGTTTCCTAAAGGTGGCGGTGGGAGAGGTCACCAGAGACGCACAGCTGCTACTCGGGATGTTATCCATTTTTCTGCCAATTGGAGTTATTGAATTTGGAACAGCTCTGGTGCATTATGCCATTATTTTGAATCGGATACTGGAGGTACAGAATGCTCAATAGTACTCACTGTACGAACAATTTACATGTGCTGTGCCTTAAGGTTTCCCGCACCGACAAAAGAAACTAAATGTGGAGAAATTCAGACTAATGTCGTTACTACCAAGTCCAGTATAGTTCAGCATCAGCATTTCTTCAATGCCCACTAGGCTTCGTGTGTCCATGTCGGACGCTTTCAGGTCAGTTTCTTGTTATTCAAAAATCTACCTGTGATCTCAGGACTCTAGCTGATTCAGAAGCAGAGTCCCATTGTGGATACAGATAAAACTACCTACCTACCTCGTATAGTCTATCATTCTTCAAATTACAAAGATTTTCCACACAGTGTAACAGTATAATCTGCCTTCAATAATTGTTGGGAAACCATGTACTGACCACTCATGGCAGTACAGGCAAGCGGTATTACATGTGGTCTCCTAGTCCTGTTTCATATTAAGCCCCAGGACCTCTATCACTGTGCCATTTGCCAATAAAAAAACTAAGCATAAAACTAACGATTTAACATTGGCCCGGCTTTTGCTGTGAGCGGCGAAGGATCGGCTTTTGCCATTTACCTCACATACAGGTGCCCAGAGACTACTCGCAGGCTGGTCAGCGGAGATTTCTAGTTTTCAGGCATCTGATCCAGTGCGCTGTCCTCTAGAGGATCTGTGGCGCCTGTGAGCAGGTCTGGAGAATTTTAGCTACGAGGAAAGATTGGATAGGCTGGGGTTGTTTTCTTTGGAACAGAGCAGGCCAAGGGGAAACTTAATTGAGGTGTATAAAATTATGAGGGGCCTAGATAGAGTGGATAGGAAGGACCTATTTCCCTTAGCAGAGAGGTCAATAACCAGTTGGCATAGATTTAAAGTACAGGAAACTCTCTTAACCAGCACCTAAATATCCGGAAATCTCTCAACCAGCAAAATTCAGGAGTAGGTTCAGGTAAGTTTTACTATATATTAGTGGCCGTGTAACCGGGGTTCCTGGATCTGTGGCCGTGTAACCGGGGCTTCTGCACCAGTGGCCGTGTACGGGGCTCTCGTACCTTGATAATCCGAATTTTTTGATCAACCGGCACCACGTTGGTGCCGGATAAAAAAAAAGAGTTTCCTGTAATTGGTAGAAGGATTAGAGGGAAGTTGAGGAGAACTTTTTTCACCCAGAGGGTGGTGGGGGTCTGGAACTCACTGCCTGAAAGGGTGGTAGAGGCAGAAACCCTCATCACATTTATAAAGTACTTGGATATGCGCTTGAAGTGCCGTAACCTACGGACCAAGAGCTGGAAAGTGGTATTAGGCTGGATCGCTCTTTCAGCCGGCACAGACACGATGGGCCGTACGGCCTCCTTCTGTGCCGTAAATTTCTATGATTCTATGACAAGCAGCAGGGAGGCTCTTCAATCAATCAGATTGAGGAATCCTCACAGACTGCAAAGCAGGAAGTAAAAAACAGGAAATATAAAATTACATTTAAATCATTGCACAGGAAGCAAAATAAAGATTGGGACATACACATGGGATTATGGGAAAGACATAAGAGAAAACCAGAAAAACTAAGAAAATTTAATTTCTTTTTTTTAAATCTATATTTTAAATACAGCTGATGTACAACAGCAGACATCATATAAGAACATAAGAATTCGGAGCAGGAGTCGGCTATACGGCCCCTCGAGCCTGCTCTGCCATTCAATAAGAACATGGCTGGTCTTCAACCTCAACTCCACTTTCCCGCCCAATCTCCATATCCCTTGATTCCCTTGAGTTCAAAAATCTATCGATCTCAGCCTTGAATATACTCAACGACTGAGCATCCACAGCCCTCTGGGGTAGAGAATTCCAAAGATTCACCACCCCGAGTGAAGAATTTTCTCCTCACCTCAGTCTTAAAAGGCCGACCCCTTATCCTGAGACTATGCCCCCAAGTTCTAGGCTCTCCAGCCAAGGGAAACAACCTCAGCATTTTATGCAACAATTGGGGGCATCAGTGACCATGACTAGTCAGTGCTGAATACCGTACCATGCGATCACAATCCAGCCGGGTACACTGTCGATAGCGAGTGTAAAATTCCAATTTGTGCCTTAGTACGCTGTATGCTAATACTCATTTTTTTGCTCTCTGTGGCCAACTAGAGAGGATGGAATCGGTCAGTGATGTTACTACACGACCTAAACAGCACCACTCTTCTTTTTTATAGGCTTTTGTCCTGAAACAGACAGCCTAGTACGATATTTGGTATTTGTGTCCGGTGCCAGCAACTTAAGTCTTCTAGGAAACCGGGAAAGCAATCCAAAATATCCCGAAAGCGGCCAAATAATTTATTTGCAATACATTACGTGAAGTAACTTAACCTATTTCTGGAGATAGGCTTGGTAGAGGGGTCCAAGACAATAAGCAATCAGCCTTTAGCTGAAGAGTGAACTGCTACAGGTCCTGGGGTTTATATAACATGGAAGTCGAAGACAGTGTGCAGTATTTTTCAGTACGCTCAGCACATGGTTGCCTAGAACCGATCAAGCTAGACTACAATGGCCCAGATATTCCGATCGCAGGCCTCCCGCGGGCGGAGGACTGATATCTGGAAAAATCTGTGCCCTTACCAGAGGGCTCCCGGGAGGCGCACAATTCCGCTGCTGGGCCTCTCCAAACTGCCAGTGTGCAGGGCCCACATATCCCAGAGGCACAGGTCCAGCGTCCCTGGGATCACGTGGGCCATGGGGAGCCAATCAAAGAAGGGAATCTCCCTTCATACATTTGACAGGAAGACCTGTCAAATGTATGAATGGAGATCACCCCCAAAACATAGTAAAACTTTAAATACATTTTTAAAAAAACATCATTTTTAAAATGACTTGAAAGTCCAATAAATTAACAATTTTAAACAAAACTTTAAATTTTTGAAAAAAATAATTAAAGTTTTTTACGGGGCTAAAAATAAACGTACCTTTGTTTAAAGTATTTTTAAATGATAAATCAGTGGAATTAAAAAAAAAAAAAAAAACTTTTTTCAACTCTTATCCAGGTAAAAGCAGGCCTTACAATTCTTGTGCCTGGTAAAAGCAGTAAGTGTTTTCTGTGGGCGGAGGGTCTCCAAAAAGCAGAACTATCGGCCTGCGGAGGCCCTTCTCCAGGGTAGCCGGAGGATCTGTCAAGAGCTTTCTTGACAGATCGGAAATGTCGGTTTCCAGCACATGCACAGTGCATGCCTAAAACCAGCATTTCCGATGTCCCTACGGTTGGGTACACAGCACGTACCCACCTGTAGGGATCAGAATATCCGGCCCAATGCTGTGGTCTGTGGATGATGCAGAATTTCTGCAAGTTATAAAACAAAATTCAAAAAGAAACAGAGACCTTTTATTTCTAGTTAAGGGTTGTGGAAAGGGGCAACGCAGGTTAATTTTATAAATCCACCCCTCACCATACACAAAAAACACACACAGTATTTACAAAGTCCCAGTCTCCTCTCCTTCAGGTATTGAGCCAACTATTAGTTTTTACAATTATGCAAGAGTGGGATGGACATGTGTTTATTGTCAGTATTTTATACTGGTGATTTGATGCTTCAAACCATCAGTACAACATTCAGAAGGTGATGGTGAGGAAGTTAACAATGCAAAGGGAGTCAGGAAAGTTACACCCACCCCCCCCCCCCGCCAACTCCGAATGCCTGTTTCTTCACTTCCTCTTGGGCTGGAGCTCGACAGTCAAGAAGGCAAGTCCAGCACATTACTAAAAGCGACAGAAAGCTTCAGTCTACACATCCCCAGTCTAAACATCCCCAGCATCGAAGCTTTGACCACGCTCAATCAGCTCCGATGGACGGGTCACATTGTCTGCATGCCCGATAAGAGGCTCCCAAAACAAGCGCTCTACTCGGAGCTCCGGCGCGGCAAGAGAGCCCCAGGTGGGCAGAGGAAACGCTTCAAGGACACCCTCAAAGCCTCCTTGAAAAAGTGTAACATCCCCACCGACACCTGGGAATCCCTGGCCCAAGACTGCACAAAGTGGAGGAGAAGCATCCGGGAAGGCGCCGAACACCTCGAGTCTCTTCGCCGGGAGCAAGCGGAAGCCAAGCACAGGCAGCGCAAGGAGCGCATGCCAACCCAAGCACCCCACCCACCCGCTCCTTAAACCACCGTCTGCCCCACCTGTGACAGAGACTGTAGGTCCCGCATTGGACTCATCAGTCACCGGAGAACTCATTTTTAATGTGGAAGCAAGTCATCCTCGGTTCCGAGGGACTGCCTAAGAAGACGACGACACTTTTGATTCCAGACCAGTAACGTAATGTTCCTGAGGTTTTGCAGATTGCATGATGACGATGCAAGAAATCATGAGTCACTTGAACTGAATTCAATTCAATGATGTACAATGTCAGACTGGGTGCAAAGTAAATTTAAAGCCACCTGACAAAGTTTAAATATTTAAGCAGTTGTAAATCAAACATTACTTCTACACAAGCAGAATTGTGAAATATTTACCAAACCCTTTAGAAATGCAAATCAAGGGCATTACAGTACAAAGTTCACAGCTATCCATAGTAAGTATGGGACTGTTTCTGTCAATCTTGTATTTCCCAATTTTTCATGATTTTACACACCTACAGGCTAACCGGGGTATGACACATTGAAGATAAAACTCAACTCAAGCTAGCTTAGATGATATGATTAAATGTAAACGGTTAATGCCGCCGTACACAAAATTCCCCACGTTCACTTCTAATACTCAGGACACAAAAGGTACCCTTTTAAGTAAATGGTAATAGCATCCAGTTTATTTTGCCCGTCACTAAATAGACTTTAAAAACGGCTCTTGCTGTACCTTCATGACTTCGGCAATCTCCTGCCATTCCTCTTGACTCGGGTCTGTACCAGTTGGATTGTGCGCGCACGCATGCAGCAGAAAAATGGAAAATTCTGGAGCTTTCTAGTGGTAAAGAGGAAAAGAAACTCTTAAAATCTGTCTTATGTACATACAAGCAGGAGGATGGACGGTTAATTCAGGTTTAAAAAAAATAATAGGTGGCTAGCCATTCTACTAATTTCTGTGCCAGCCAATGTTACCCTAATTTTGTTTTTGTGTGCGCAGTCCCCGGAACGTGGGGCCCATTCAAAATTTCGCACATGCGCAAAATCACCCATTGAAAAGCCGGAAAGCGGCCTGTGCGTGACCTCTAGACAGCAGCGCGGCCACGCAGATTAGCGGGAATGTTGATACCAGCTACAATGATCAATTCACCACACCGCTTCACTCCCACTCCCCAATCTACACAATCACCAAAGTTCTAAACTCTCCTCAGTCAATGCTCCTGTCCAGAGATGCCTAATCTGCAGCCCGAGGGCCATGTGGTCCCCAAGCACGGCAACCGAAGCTCGGCTGTCTTTGTGCAAATATTTGAAACCGAGGCCCTGTCTGCCATCATGTGGGCGTAAGATCCCACAGCACTACTTGAAGAGCAGGGGAGTTCTCCTGGCCAATATTTCTCTCTCAACCAACATCTAAAACAGATTATCTGGTCATTTATTTCATTGCTGTTTGTGGGGAGCTTGCCGTGTGCAAACTGGCTGCCGCATTTCCTACATTACAACAGTGACTACACTTCAAAAGTGCTCCATTGGCTGTAAAGTGCTTTGGGACGTTCAGAGGTCGTGAAAGGTGCCATATAAATGCAAGTCTTTCTTTTTTTGTTTCTGGTTTATCCGGTTTGAATTTCACTGACCTGGAGGTTTGGACAAGGCGCTTTTTAACACGGTTGCCTCACTGATGGAGAAATTAATTTGACCACCAAGATTTAAACTTCATATTTAGTGGATTTAAACTTCATACGTTACTCTTGAACGACGCACCTATGCGGCCCACAAGGACAAAAGCTTGTTCACCCCAGCTCCAGACTATCTCCAAGGTCTAGCTGCAGCTACAGCTGTCACCACTGGTACAGCTGTTGCCAGCTGCTGATTGTGGGAAAGTCCTGCCTCCTGAGCTCCTCACTGTATAACACACAATACACTGAGTGAAGTGCCATAACAATGTTACTGTTCAGGAGAAGCTGCAGCATACGTTAGTCTGCACTGTGATATATTGTCGATCCTCAGCTTGCCCAGTTTGACAACAAAAGGATCCGCAGAATTTCCGCCATTCCAAGCAGATCAGAGTGTGCCATTCACAGATTAAAAACCAGACACTTTCTCATCGCCTGTTGTATAGCTGAAGTCATTTTCCCCGATTTACTTCCGCCCTCTCCTGGTGGTGACTCGTAGCTCCACAGGTGCCAGATGCTATCCAGTAATTCACTCAAGTGGCTACATGTCCCACAGGAGCTTGGACATGGAGCAGCAAAGCTATGTGACTACAGGGTGGCATCGCAATGGAGCCTAATCCTCTCCTCAGTTGACACCTACTCTTGCATGAAGAGTGGCCATTATGGCTTTAAATGTCCTTTCTATATTGGGACGCCCAAAACTACGCACAGGACTCCAACTGTATCCTCACCATTGCCATGTACAAATGTATCCCTTGGCTCTTGTACTCGATGGCCCTACTTATAAAACCTAAAATGCTACGGGAATGTTTACGGCTTTAGCTACCAGTACTCTATCGGCACTCACGCTTTCAAGAAGTTAAGTATTTCAGACTGTAGCTCTCACTGTTCATCCCCCCACTTCAGTATCTTCCCATTTAAGTCTTTTACAGCCTGCCTCACTGTTTGCCAAACCTCCTTTTGTGTCATCAGGAAATCTCAAAATTGTGATCTCTTATTCCAGCATCATTTGTAAAAACTGACAAAAGATTTACTGAACACCCATCTCTGCCGTACCTTCATCTTCCACAACTAGATTTTCCCCCTTCATCCCGCGTGGTCCTACCCGTTCCTTGACATTCCTATAGAAGCTCCATTTCATTTTATACTACTATCTGCTAGCTCTTTTCATATCACAATATGATCGAATTCTTCATTAAGATGGAGAATGAAGTAGTTGAATCAGAGACTAGGGTCCTCAATTTAAATAAAGGAAACTACAGGAAACTTTGTGCTATCCGGAAGTTGAATGTCCGGCAACTTTGATCTAATGGCAGAAATCAGCCGCCGTTTTGGTTAGGTTTTTTTTCTGCTTTTCACAGGCAGGCTCTAGAAAGCGTCTTTGTCACTTAGCAACAGCTTCAGAGACACTTCCAAGCCACAGGCCGAGTGCTTACAAGCTGTTGCTGAGCAACAGTGTTTGTGGTCAGATACGGCAATGAAAAGCTCCTATCTGATAACATTGACCCTGGTCTATCCGGAGCTTTTAAAAAAAACGGCAGTAGCTCGGTCCCATGGGTGCCGGATAGCACAAAGTTTCCTGTACGATGGTCTGAGGAGCGAGTTGGGTAGGATTGATGGGGAATGGCACTCAAAGGGTTGACGGTGGAAAGGCAATGGCAAACATTCAAAGACCGAATGGATGAACTACAGAAGTTGTTCATCCCAGTTTGGCATAAAAATAAAACAAAAAAGGTGACTCAACCGTGGCTAACAAGGGAAATTAGGGATAGCATAAGATCCAAAGAGAGGACATATAAATTGGCCAGAAAAAGCAATAAACCTGAGGATTGGGAGCAGTTTAGGATTCAACAAAGGAATTAATTAAGAAAGGGAAAATAGAATGAGAGTAAGCTTGCAGGGAACATAAAAACTGACTGTAAAAACTTTTATAGATATGTGAGAAGAGAAAAAGATTGGTGAAGTCAAGTGTAGGTCCCTTGCAGTTTAGAATCAGGGGAATTTATAATGGGGAACAAAGAAATGGCAGACCAACTAAATACATATTTTGGTTCAGTCTTCACAAAGGAGGACACAAATAACCTCCCAGAGATGCCAGGGAACATAGGGTCTGATGAAAGGGTGGAACTGAAAGAAATCAGTATTTGTAGGGAAATGGTGTTAGGAAAATTGATGGGACTGAAGGCCGATAAATCCCCAGGGCCTGATAATCTACATCCCAGGGTACGTAAGGAAGTGGCCCTAGAAATAGTAGATGCATTGCTGGTCATCTTCCAGAACTCGATAGACTCTGGAACAGTACCCATGGATTGGAGGGTAGCTAATGTTACCCCACTATTCAAAAAAGGTGGTAGAGAAAAAGCGGGGAATTATAGACCGGTAAGCCTGACATTGGTAGTGGGGAAAATGCTAGAGTCCATTATAAAAGATGTAATAGCAGAGCACTTGGAAAGCAGTGACAGGATCGGACAAAGTCAACATGGATTTACAAAAGGTAAATCATGCTCGACTAATCTACTGGAATTTTTTGAGGATGTAACTGGTAAAATAGATAAGGGAGAACCAGTGGATGTGGTGTATTTGGACTTCAGAAGGCTTTCGATAAGGTCCCACATAAGAGATTAGCGTGCAAAATTAAGGCACATGGGATTGGGGGCAAGGTATTGACTTGGATAGAGAACTGGTTGGCGGACAGAAAGCAAAGAGTTGGAATAAACGGGTCGTTTTCCGAGTGGCAGGCAGTGACTAGTGGGGTACCGCAAGGATCGGTCCTTGGACCCCAGCTGTTCACAATATATATTAATGATCTGGACGAGGGAATTGGATGTAATATCTCCAAATTTGCAGACGACACAAAGCTGGGTGGGAGGGTATGCTGTGAGGAGGATGTCGTGAAACTCCAGTACGATTTGGACAGGTTGGGTGATTGTAGTGCATTTGCCATGTTTCTGCCCAATGTGCAAAAACAGGAAGGCAGATTATTATTTGACTGGCAATAGATTGGGAGAAGGGGAAGTGCAAAGAGATCTGGGTGTTCTTGTGCACCAGTCGCTGAAGGTAAGCATGCAGGTGCAGCAGGCGATTAAGAAGGCAAATGGTATGTTGGCCTTCGTAGCAAGAGGGTTCGAGTACAGGAACAAGGATATCTTGCTACAGTTGTACAAGGCCTTGGTGAGACCGCACCTTGAGTATTGTGTGCAGTTTTGGTCGCCTTACCTGAGGAAGGACGTTCTTGCCATGGAAGGAGTGCAGCGAAGATTCATCAGGCTGATACCTGGGATGGCAGGAATGACGTATGAGGAGAGATTGTGTCGATTGGTCTTATACTCACTGGAGTTTAGAAGATTGAGAGGGGATCTCATCGAAACCTATAAAATTCTGTCAGGCCTGGACAGACTAGATGCAGGAAGGATGTTTCTGATGGCTGGGGAGTCCAGAACCAGGGGTCATAGTCTAAGGATAAGGGGTAAGCCATTTAGGACTGAAATGAGGAGGAATTTCTTCACCCAGAGAGTGGTGAACCTGTGGAATTCTCTGCCACAGAGGGCGGTGGAGGCCAGTTCATTAAATATATTCAAGAAAGAGTTGGATATATTTCTTACGGCTAAAGGGATCAAGGGATATGGGGAGAAGGCAGGGACAGGGTTCTGAATTTGGATGATCAGCCATGATCTCATTGAATGGTGGAGCAGGCTCGAGGGGCCGAATGGCCTACTCCTGCTCCTATCTTCTATGTTTCTATATTTCCTTTTAGCCCTTCGAGCCTTTCAACTCCCCACTGTACTTTCTATATTCCTCATGATTTTCTTGATTATTGTTGAGCCTAGTTTTATCGTGTGCATCCCCTTTTAGTTTTAATCTCTTGATTTATCCACAGAACGAGGGGGGGCGAGAATAAGAACAGCGGTTTTATCACAGAAAGATGTACCAAGAAGGCAATTGCACGCGGGCTGCTGGGGCAGACCGCACCCGGGCCCACAAGCACAGCCTTCACTAGAGGTTTTGCCATAAACCCGGCACGTGAAAGATCAAAAAGAGTCAAGTTTTACGCAGAGCAAATTTGGATAAATGGCTGAAATAAAAAGTGCATGAACGAAGCATACCTCCATATCGTCCAGAAGTCCTTGTAGATCGAGGCCACGCTTGGCTGGGTCCCAGTAATGATAGCTGCGAATGTTGGTGAACCCGGCAGCAGTGAGCACTCCATTGTGGTTTTCTGTGAACAAAATGTTACCGCTGTAATTAAGCACTGGTATTCAAACCTTAAAGCTTCTGCGTGTGAAGATGTTACAAGACAACTCCTCTAAGACGGGGAATGAAGAGTAGTGGGTGTTACCATCTGGTATGTGAAGTACTTGCTTTGCTTTCCCTGGCACCCACTCTCATTTTACTTGCTCGGTTTTGTCTACTTTATCGACCTCTCTCCTCTACAGATGGAGAGTCACCTTCTAGCTAATGAGGCAGAGTTTAACCCACACTGCCTAGTAAATGTGAAAGTGCTCCATTAGCACTGTTACAAAGGGATTTCTCTCTCACTGAGAAAGGTGGGGTAAGCTCTGTCTCCATCAATACAAAAAAAGGATCTCTTTTCAATCGTAACAATACTGGGGGTTCTGCACCATTGTATCGAGGCGGTGAGCTGGGCTGGATGTGTTTAAAAAGCGGAGTGCCAATTCTGAACTGATCATCAATCGCTTGCTGAATAGGATACAGTAGTGGTTATGGTACTGGACTAGTTACCCAGAGGGTGTGGCTTCAAATTCCACCGTAATCTGATCATTTGTGGGCTGGCACCAGAAAAGGTGACCACAAAAGCTGCCGGATTGTTGCAACAATTCAGCTGGTTCACCAGTGTGTGCAACCTTTCACCCTGACCTCCTCTGGCCTGCTAGTGGCTGTAGCCCCAGACACAAACTGTGCTTCTTAATGCCCTCTGCAGTTTGAAGAGTACAAATCACTGCACGCCAGCTTCGTGGGGCAACTAGAAAGGTGTAAATGTCGTCCCGCCAGCACCCCAGAATTAAAAAAAATACAAAGGGGTGAAAAAACCCAAGCATGTTAGCGAGAGGGAGTGCCTGACAGCCGAGGAGAGGCATTACAGCATTCGTTGCATTTAATTCAGTAAGGCAGCAATAAAAAGGATTACTGGGATATTCTTGCGTAAATTAACAGAAGTTTAATCCAAAGCTTAACTGGGCAAAAAGTAGAAAGATGAAGTGTAATCTACTGAATTGCAAATATAATCCTAATTAGAAAAGAAAGCTATACTTACTCTTAGTTAGTCCCTGCTGCTTATGCTTGGAAACAGTTAGAAGCAGGGGAGGAGGAGATTTTGCTCAGAATTCCCCCTATCGTGATAGAAATCTCCTTTTATAATATTTAGGGTCTAGAGACAATTCTGGAGATTATACTTCACCCTCACTGGCAAAGATCTTTCAATTAGGCGACACAATGGCCTGGAGAACGTAACAATAAAGGATTGGGAGTTTAGAATTGTTCGAGATTATCATAACCCCAAGTGATACAATAATGTGATAGGCACTCGCTGAATAACATGGCTCAATTTAATGTGTGGCTAGAGAATTTCCCAGGATTTATGTCTGCACTGGCAAAACAAATGACAACATTTAATTTTTTTTATTCATTCCTGGGATGTGGGCGTTGCTGGCATTTATTGCCCATCCCTAATTGCGCTCGAAAAAGGTGGTGGAGAACTGCCTTCTTGACCCCGCTGAAGTCGCAATTCACAGAATACAGGTACCACTAAAATTGGGTGAATATCCTCTTACTACGGTTCCTTCCTTCCCCTTTTACTCCCCTGCAGGTGTTGACTCTTTGTGGGTATAGTTCCATACGGTTCAAGCAGTCATTAATCACAATGGGCCTTGACAGTGAGCGTCAACAGGCTAGTTTGGCCATTGGAATTTGGGGGGGGGGGGGGGGGGGGGGGGGTGGTGGTGGCGGCAGTCACAGCCAATCTCAATTGTACTTTCATCCCATGTCCACACACTTGCATTGGATAACGATCAGGAGCAGGAACATTGGCCGATTTTCCCCTCTAACCTAGGACTGCTCATGCAGATTGTAGCACTCCTGCCACTGCATTAACTAGGATCAATCAACTCAGGACAGACCAGGGATCAAAACAGACCTTACTGGTCGATTTGGCTCATTTGATACAACCTGTGAATAGGTATTTTTAGCCAATCAAAGAGGGTTAACCTGTTTTTTTCTACAGCAAGTGCCACCCTCCTTTCCCTGGTTCTCTTGGTGTACACACCACCTACTGTTGAAAGGGCTGAACAGGGATGTCTGTTCCCAGGCCTCCGTCAATGCCCACGCTTGGACCACTCTCTAGGAGTCATATCCAAGAGTAATAGATTCTACCTCCACGGTGAGGAACCACTTGTTCCCCATTCAGCAATCTCCTCACAACAGTGCGGCTGAGATGGGGAGGAGCAGTACAAATCAAACCTGCTGACAACATTTTGAACTCCATGTCTCGGTACCCCAATATACTTTGCCACAAAGCCATCCAATCAATTAGTTTTCAGCCTAATCAATTCCATAGATATACAGCACAGAAACAGAGCCTTCGGCCCAACCAGTCCATGCTGGCGTTAATGCTCCACACGAGCCTCCTCCCATCTTTCCTCATCTAAATCTATCAGCATAACCCTCTACTCCCTTCTCCCTCATATGCTTGTCCAGCCTCCCCTTAAATGCATCTATACTTTTTGCTTCAACCACAATTCCATGATTCCACAACTGGGAAGACAATTTGGTAACAATTAAGGCCACAACATAAAGGTTTATTATAGTTTGTGCCCTCATAACCTACAATAAGAAATATCAAACCGACCCGGAATCCCACAGTAAGTTACTGCGTAATGTGAAAAAACCATGTTCCCAACAACCAGTTACTGAAATATTAATGATGCCACGACTTGCTAATGTTAAAGGCATGAATCAGAAACTGGAGTGGGCTAGCACGTTGTTCTTCCATCTTTGGGACTAGATTCAGGGGGGAGGGGGGAGAAACATCACACTGATGCGTTAGATAATGTTTTGAAGTTGGTCTTAATACACATTGCTGGGTCAGAGTCAAAGTAGATTTATTCTGCAGCTAGCTGACCTAGGAGTGCCTGAAGCTGACAAGAGTGGAAGTATCGGGATCACTCACCTTGATACGCATAAACAATCACAAAAAAAAAAGTAACTAAACAAGTAGTTAGGGCTTTTATCTTCTTCAATTAAAGCTCTCTTGTCCCACATTTGCATTTTTCTTTCACTTCACGAGTTACATAGCAACCAAACCCTGCCAAGTGTTCTTGAATCACGAGTTGCTGTGTTCCATTTACAGAATGCCTTAAGACAGCAAATGCAAGCCAATGTCACATCAGCCCATTTGCCTTTTAGCTCAAACCTCCAAGATAACTTACTGTCATCAGCAAAAGGCAACTGGTAGAACTGAACTCTTGCGTTACATTCCTTAAAAAAACGCCTCAAAATTTCAAAGGACAAGCACGTACCCCAAGTAGGTGCAGAAACATATACTGGCGTGGACGCGTTGTTGGTTCCATTGTACCAAAGGTGTAGAAAATCAGCACCAATGCGAAGGGCACCAGTTCCTCCTAAGCACTGCACGCCACCAACCTGTCACAGGAAAGTCACAGATCAATCTCAGATACAAAATAGACCAACAGTAAAAAAAAGTGAAGTGTATGTGGGTAGACGTCATCATTGAGGTTTGAAACAAGAAAAAACAGCTTTTTAGTTTTACTATAAACAAGTAGATGAATTCTTCCCCACTATTAGTTCCAGTGTCTGTCTATATTTTTCTTTTGCAAAGCAATCAGCTGAGCATGTTAAGATGCCAGCACTCAACACAACCTTAGAATCTCACACTAATACAATAGCAACTTCACGCTGTACCAACTAGCTCAACTGGGGAGGACATACAAAAACTGAAAACTGTAGAATAGATGTAATGCCATGCACGTCCCCCAATTCAAGACACATTTTAAACTGGGTCTTGCTTTAATGAAAATGTAGGATTTAAATTATATAAATTTACCACCTTCTTCACAGGGCTATTAAATTAATCATTGCTGTAATTTCATTGATGGTTTGGTAGAGCCCCATACATCATTAAAAACATCTCAAATATTCACGTCTCAACCAGTGTGTCTTTTTGTAGATGGTTTTTTGTTACAACTTTGAAATTGGATTATCCAATTGTGCGCGCTCTCCCTCATTCTTTCAAAACAGCTCAATGTCATGTCAAAATTGTACTGGTGCATATTTTCCTCCATTTGCTAATTTTAGCTAACTTTTGGGTGTAACTATAAAAGCGGTTTTGCTGCTTTTGTCCAAAATTCAGAGCGTCAATGTGCAGGTGTGGGCTTGGCTGCCTGCAGACTGGCACTCCCAAGTTTTGAAGGAACTGGTTATCAGCAATGTTCCCTGTAATTTTTTGGGGGGCTGCGCGGCCCATTCAAAATTCCATGCATGCGTGGTTTTTTTTATTTAAAAGCCGGTTCACCAGCTGCACGGGACTCTAGAGCGCCGACCAGCATAAAGGGAACATTGGTTACCAGGTGTATAACATAGTGGGGTCTTATTTAATGTTGCCTTACCCACTTAGCTCTGGCAACGTTATCAGATCAGTGTAAAATCTGTTACTAGAGGTGCAGAAAGTCAGCATTGATGCAAAGAACAGCAGTTCCACTTAAACGATGCACGAGTTCTGCAGCACAGATATAACCCTGTGCATGCTCATTAATTTGAGCCACATTTGAAATTGGATCTTGTTTAAATGAACGTATTGGGATGAAAATAAATCACATCTGCACCTCCAAACAGACCTATTAAGTTAATCACTGCTGTAATTTTACTGATGGTTTGGTACAACCCCTTGCACCACCAAAAACATCTCAAATATTCCATTATATACTTACGCCACTTCCCAATGCATGTGTTTAAAAGTTCAGATCTACACAGTTGGGAGACTTACCCTGTTGTCTGCAATGGCAGGACAGTCCTTTCCAAGAGCTATTTCACAAGTACTCTTGGTGAATTCTGGAAGGCCCAGAATGGGTATGTATTCATGATTAAGACTGGCGTCATTAGCAATCTGTTGTTCCACCTTCTTCACTACAGGCAAGACCCAGGGTTTAGCTTCATCAGTACGATAAGCTGCAAAGGGCAAGCGGGAGGAAAGGCGAGCAAATGAACAAACTTATTATGGAACACAGCTAAAGGATATGGCAGCACAAATGCACTGCAACTGCCTGTTGTACATGCCTGTCAATTCAAGACACATTTTAAATGGAACTGGGTTAAAAGGAATGTTTAAAGACGTAACGTAATCACACATCTATCTTGGGAACAGGGTTAATGTTTAAAGTCACATCTGTTGCAATCTGAGCATAATGTAACTTTTGAAGAGAGGCCGAGCTGTGAGGCTGTAAACTGCAAGTCAAATGTGCTCCGGGTGCTCCGGTTTCCTCCCACAGTCCAAAGATGTGCGGGTTAGGTTGATTGGCTATGATAAAAATTGACCCTTAGTGTTAGGGGGATTAAATACGTGGGGTTACGGGGATAGGGTGGGATATGTGTTGGTGTAGGGGTTACGGGGATCGGGTGGGATATGTGTCGGTGCAGGCTCGATGGGCCGAAATGGCCTCTATCTGCACTGTGGGGTTTCTGTGATTCTGTGAAAAGAAAGGAAACCATAAAATCATTAGAAAGATAGAACTTGGCATTTCACAATCTTTTCACAGCCAACTAAAGCTCCAAATAACTTTTGTGCAGGAGTGTGCAGTTACACTGAACAAGTATTGGGAAATTATCACAGATTAGCACTGCTCACTAAAAGATTGGACACTACAGCTCCATCATGTATGGGCTGAGATAGGAGTAGAATGGCCCAGAATTTGCGGTCGGGGCGACAGCAAACCGGCAGCATTCGCTGTCATTCCGCCTTTGAAACGGACGGCAACTTTGGGATTTGGCACAAGGAAACAGGCACTGCGGATAGAGGATCATTTCCACAACAACTCGGACCCCCGGCGCATGTGGCAAGGCATCCAGTCCATCACTGACTACAAGAGTAAAAACACCAGCCCCCCCGGTCAGCGATGCCTCCCTTCCGGAGGAGCTTAACAACTTCTACGCTCGCTTTGACAGGGACAACAGGGAGCCGGCTACAAAAGCCTTGCCACCCCCGGAAGACCAGGTGCTCACTCCGTCGACCTCCGACGTAAGGGGTGTTCTACGCGGAGTGAACACACGAAAGGCTGCTGGACCGGATAGCATCCCTGGACGGGTACTCAAGGAATGTGCTGATCAGCTGGCTGATGTCTTCACCGCCATCTTCAATCTGTCATTGGCCCAGGCAGTAGTCCCTACATGCTTCAAGACCGCTACCATTATTCCTGTGCCAAAACAAACGGCTGTGACGTGTCTGAACGACTATCGACCTGTCGCACTCACACCCATCATAATGAAGTGTTTCGAGAGACTGGTCCTGGCTCACATCAAAGCCAGTGTTCCCGCCTCTCTTGACCAACACCAGTTTGCCTATCGTGCAAACAGATCAACGGAGGATGCAATCACAACTGCTCTACACTCTGCACTGAATCACTTAGATGGTAAAGAGACCTACATCAGAATGCTGTTCATAGACTACAGCTCAGCATTCAACACTATCGTCCCCAACAAGCTGGCCACCAAACTCCACACTCTTGGCCTGAACACTTCCCTCTGCAACTGGACCCTGGACTTCCTAACAAACAGACCCCAGTCTGTCAAATTAGGTAACCACACCTCCCCCCCCGATCCTGAACACGGGGGCCCCACAAGGATGTGCGCTGAGCCCCCTCCTCTACTCCTTCTTCACCCACGACTGTGTGGCTGTTCATGGTTCCAACACCATCATCAAGTTTGCGGATGATACCACGGTGGTAGGCCAGATCACCAACAACGATGAGTCAGCCTACAGGGAAGAGGTCCAGCATCTCGTGAAGTGGTGCGCCGATAACAACCTGGCCCTCAACATCAAGAAAACCAAAGAAATCATTGTGGACTTCAGGAAGTCTAAAGGCGGAAGTCACACCCCCATCCACATCCATGGGGCTGTGGTGGAAAGCTTTAAGTTCCTCGGAGTCCACATCACAGAAGACCTCTCCTGGTCCCTCAATACCTCCTCTCTGGTGAAGAAGGCCCAGCAGCGCCTATATTTCCTAAGGAGGCTGAAGGGATGTAACCTGTCACCCCTGATCCTCTCTAACTTTTACCGCTGCACAATAGAGAGTATCCTGACGAACTGTATCACAGTATGGTATGGCAGCTGTAGCTACTATGACCGGAAAGCCCTGCAGCGGGTAGTCAAAACTGCCCAACGCATTACCGGCACCCGGCTACCGACCATAGAGCACATATACCAGAAACGCTGTTTACGGAGGTCACGGACCATCATCAAAGACCCTACCCACCCCAGCCACAGTCTGTTCGCCCTCCTGCCATCTGGGAGACGCTACAGATGCATTCGCACCCAAACGACCAGATTTAGGAACAGCTTCTTTCCCAGGGCTGTCATCCTACTGAACTCCACAAATAAACTCTAAAGCCTGCACATCTGCCAATGCACTTTATTATGTTTATGTTAATGTATTACAAGCCAAATGAATGTTGAATGTTTAAATGTCTTAATCTAAATGTACACTCTCGGGAGCCGCAAGCCTACATTTTGTTGTACTGCACTTGTGCACTAACAATGACAATAAAGTTGATTGTGGTTATGGTTATGCGCAGGTGGAAATCCTGAAGTTGCAGTCTGTCATTGACAGCTCCGACACAAGCTGCGCTGTGCTCCCCCCCCCCCCCACACAGAGCAATCTGTGTAATCAGTCAAATCAGGGAAGCTTTCGAAAACTTCAGCTCTTCCGCAGCGCGTACGCTGTTAAATACCCCATTAAGTTAGACCCAAAGGGATTAAGTGTAACTGGGGTTTTAACAGCGTTATTACTGCTAAACAAACGTTAAGGGCCTGGAAAGTTAATTTTAATTTTGTGCAGTATGAAATGTCTATTTTAATAAAAATTAAAATGAAGAAACTTTTCAAAAAATGTTTTTACTTTTTTTTTATATAAAGTTTGTCCATCTTTATTTCAGGTTTGCCTTTTCTCCATGTGAGCGCCCCAATCTTTCTTTTGCTCTCTCTAACATTTTTTAAAGAGTTAGAATTTCAAGAGCTTACTCACTCACTTCCTTGTTTGCTGTTTGTGAGAATTTGGCCGTTTGATTGGCTGCTTAGACAGCCCGTTGACATCACAGCAGTTCGCACAAGGGGATCCCCACTCTCCTACGTTGATTTGAATTGAAGGTGGGAAAACCCAAAGTTCTTGACACCGGAATCGCGAGATCCTCGTGCGATGCGTTCGTCGGCGCCAGCAGCGAACGCCTTCGCTTAGCCGCTGACCGCAAATTCCGGGCCACTGTTAGCTAAATAGTGATTTTCCACAGAACGTGGAACGATGCATGCGCATCATAAATTGGAATTGTACCGAGATTTAAACACTTAGATAATTCATGGAGATCAACATGATCTCAGTAGTTAATAAAACACCGAATAGCACCCAAATGGGTAAATTAATTGCGCGCTATGCGATTTAGTCCAACAAAACAGGAGGGTCCCCAGTTTGATCTCCTTCTGTTCTGAGCCAGTCGGTGTACGCCAGTCACTCCGGCCAGAATTGGCCTTGGCTGCAATTCTCTCATTCTGTAGGATCATAATTTTAAGGATGGTCATTTGGGGAATGCAGCCAACATGCACGGACACATACCCTATTGTAGGTCTGCATCTTCAAGTGGAGGGAAGAAAAACGAAATAATGATCCCCCTGCAATGCAAGTCTGGGATAAGTAAACATTAGGGCGTTTTGGCTGGAATAGGAAACTGACTGCAGGTGGATTTTTCTGTACGTAGACTACCCTTTATCCGGACTTCCGAAAACCGAAACCCTCTAAAAACCGAAGGTTTTTTCGTTCAGCGTAAGTCGTGCGTACGAACGAAAAAACCTTCGGTTTTTATAGAGGGTTCCAGTTTTGGAAGTTCGGATAAAGGGTAAGTCGTGCGCACGACCCCCCGCCGACCCCGACCCCGCCAGCCCCGACAACCGCCGACCCCCCCGCGGACCCCGCCGGCCCCGACAACCGCCGACCCCCCCGCGGACCCCGCCGGCCCCGACAACCGCCGACCCCCCCGCGGACCCCGCCGGCCCCGACCCCCCGTACCCCGCCGGCCCCGACCCCGACTGACTTACGCTGAGCGTCAGCGTAAGTCGTGCGCACGACCCCCCCGCCGACCCACCTTCCGAAATCCGAAATTCTCCTTTATCCGAAACTCGGCTGGTCCCGAGGTTTTCGGATAAAGGATAGTCTACCTGTATTAAGAATCCGATTTTAATATTTATAAGCAACTAATAAATTACCCAAAAAAACAACAGAAAACGCTGGAAAAACTCAGCAGGCCAGGCAACATCCCCGGAGAGAGAAATAGAGTCAACGTTTCAGGTCGAAACCCTTTGTCAAGACATCGTAATAAATTACCCAGTCAGTTGATGAATATCATTTAAAAAAAAGATGGGGCTGGAATTCAGAGACTTCTGAAACTCAGTAGCAGAGCCTTTAATTACATTATGGTGGCAAAATTGAACAGCAAATGCTGACTTAGCAATTTACAATGCTAAATGCTGACAGAAAAGCATGAAAAGATTTGTATTTTTACAGCGCCTTCCACGACCACTGGACGTCCCAAAGCACTTTACAGCCAATGAAGTACTTTTGGAGTGTAGTCACTGTTGTAATGTAGGAAAAGCGGCAGCCAATTTGTGCACAGCAAGCTCCCACAAACAGCAATGTGATAATGACCAGATAATCTGGTTTTAGTGATGTTGGTTGAGGGATAAACATTGGCCAGGACATCGGGAAGAACTCACCTGCTCTTCTTCAAAATAGTGCCACGGGATCTTTAACGTCCACCCGAGGGTAGACGATGCCTCGGTTTAACGTCTCATCTGAAAGACGGCACCTCCGACAGTGCAGCACTCCCTCAGCACTGTACTGGATTGTTAGCATAGATTTTTGTGCTCAAGTCTCTGGAGTGGGTCTATGAACCCACAACCTTCTGACTGAGGTAAGAGTGCTGCCCACTGAGCCACAGCTGACACAAAAACAAGGTTTGTGGACAGGAACTTTGCATCCTACATAAGATTTTTTATATATACTAGTCGATCAACCATGGTGTTGCACATTGGAGAGTCATGTCCTGAAGGGTTGAAGGACTAGGATAAATTGGAGAGGAGGAGGGGGAAAGGAAGATTACGTAGAATTTACAGCACACAAGACCATTCGGCTCACCTGGTCCGTGCCGGTGTTTATTCTCCACACGATCATCCTCTCACTTCCTATCAGCATATCCTTCTATTCCCTTCTCCCCCATGTGTTTATCTAGCTTCCCCTTAAGTGCATCTAAGTGAGTTGGTAGCGAGTTCCACATTCCAACCACTCTCTGGGTAAAGATGTTTCTCCTGAATTCCCTTTTGGGTTTATTAGTGACGATCTTATATTTATGACCCCTAGTTTTAAAGACTTCTATTAGGTCACCCCCTCAGCCCTCTCTTCTCCAACGTAAAGAGCCCCAGCCTGTTCAGTCATTCCTGACAGTTATGATAGAGATGAAGGGAGAAATCGAGAGGGAGGGGAGAAAAAAAAAAAGACAGGCGGGGCCAGTGAGGGGGATAGAGGTGATCAATGGACTGTATATTTATCAGTGAAGGGGGTCCAATGCAGCCTGTTTGGGGGTAAGGGAAAAAGGGTCAGACAGCTGAGGAATCTTTTCAGGACTTGGGAGTTTGGAGCACAAGCATTAACAGCATCACAGTAGACGTCACAGCAAGATTGGGAGAACAAGTGGAAAAATCTCCCAGCAGGAGGGGAGGTGAGGAATGATCCAAGGGACACCATTTACACGCCACAGGCAACTGCACAGGTGTTGAAGCATGCTGTGGCATTGGGCCTGCCCACTGCGGAGTGAGGCTTTACTTTGGGCTTATTTAAACTTCACTTGAAAAAACCCTCACATTAGGACCCTCTGGTAAGGGCCACCATATTCCTGCACTGCCATCCAGTGGCTTTGTGCTGGAATTGCAATCTGACTCAAGATCAGAATACAATACAGTGATGGGCTTTACACCTATACAACAGATATTTAACACTGCAAGTGCCAATCATGCACCACCTACAGATATTGCAGGTAAATGTTGCCAACTTTTAAAAATGGTTTTCCCATTGACATGATTTTTCAAGGCCTTCCGAGACAGAATGCTGCTTTCTACTCAGTATTTTTAAGATATCATTTCAAGAAAGCAATGCCAGTAATTCTATTTTATTTTAGGATTAAGTTATACCTAATTCAGAGAGACGAACTTTGTGGAATAGCATGGCTCATTGTACCACTAATGATGGAGTGCTGTCACTGTATCAGAAGCTGAAATCCTTTTATACGATAGAGCTGCTTCAAGTAACAGCAATTGGAGAATTACTGTAAGCTGGCGGGGTTGTAGAATCTGCCTTTTTTAATGTTGTGGACCAGATGCCACGGTGCTAGAGCACCAGATCAACTACTCCTCTCCTCAGAGCGAGAGGGGCGGCGAGAGAGAGCGAGGCGGAGAATGAGAGCGAGAGTCGGAGCGAGAATGAGCGCGCGAGGCGGAGAGAGAATGAGAGAACACACTTTGGACTGGTTTCGTTCGCCTGAGAGGATCAGAGAGGAATTTTCCAGTGTATTCCCCCCCCCCCCCCCCCCCACCATTGGCCCTGGTTTTTTTGCCTCTCCTAGGAAATGACATGGCTGCAAGGGGGGGGGGGGGGGGGGGGGGGCAGAAATGCTTGGTTCCAGCCATCATGAGTGTGAGGCATACTTGATGGACGAGCTAGTCTTTTCATGCCCGTCAATCTTGTATGCTCCACATAGTTGAGAACCAAGGTGTTTGGGGCGGTGGGAGAATTTGGGTTATATTCCCCCCAACCATGAAATAGCTCTGTATCACTGTTATTCTGTTGAGCCAGTCAAAGTAGCAAAGGAATTATGCACACACACATTTAAGCCATTGTATGCTAATATTATAGCACAATTCCACCCTAAATCTTTGCAAGCACTCCCTTGTGAAAAATCCATGTGCTGCAATTACTGAACATCTTTTGCTAGTTTTACCAGTTTTATCTAGTAATGGGAAAAGATTCTGTAATAAATCCCTGTGCTCACTGACCTACATTGACTCCCGGTCCAGCAACACCTCAATTTTAAAACCAATTCTGGCATCTTGCGCATCCCTGATTTTCTTTGCTCCACCATTGTCGGCCGTGCCTTCAGCTGCCGAGGCCCCAAGCTCTGGAAATCCCAAGCTTTTGCTCACCTGTCCCACCATCTCATGTGTTAATTTATGTCTGACTACGCTCCTGTGAAACACCTTGGGACATTTTACTATGTTAATAGTTAGTGCAATGTAAATGCAACTTCTTGTTGTATACAGGAGCAGCTTGATTTTTGGCGTTAAAATATCAAACCTTAAATGTCGCGGCTAAAGGATAAATAACAGATAGAAGGCAATAATTCACAGTAAAAAAAACATAATACACTAAGCTGTTGTCTAACGCACTTTACAGTGCAAGTGGTACGAGACACACTTCTTGCACGCGAGAGGATAGAGCAGTGAGCTTGTGTTGACGTTAACACCAACGTGAATACGCTGGTCGTTTAGGAAGCAATGACCGGATAATTTTTTTTAAAAATTGTTTCTTTTTTTAGTTGGACGAAGGATAAATATTGGCCAGGCCACCGGGGATAACTCCCCTTCGCCTCCTTCAAATAGTGGCATGGGATCTTTTACGTCCACCCGAGAGGGCAGACAAGGCCTCGGTTTAACGTCTGATCTGAAAGACGGCACCTCAGAGTGCAGCTCTCCCTCAGCACTGCACTGGGAGCATCAGCCTAGATTTTTGTGCTCAAAGTCTCGGGAGTGGGACTTAAACCCACAACTTTCTGACTCAGAGGTACGAGTGCTACCAACTTCTTCTTATCGTGTCCACGGACAGTCTATACATAGCCCAGCCAGAACTGGACAACTGGGCCACAGCTGACACTTTCAGTTTCAAGCATTGGTTGGTCAGTAAAGTGAAATGGTTGTGTTCTCTTCCACCCTCCCGGTTTGCTCCTCTCCTTTATTGAAGGTGTGGACCCATGCTGGGGTACGGTTCCACAGCTGCAAGCCGGTACCTCAGATAGCCAAACTTCATATGTGAGGGAGGGAAGAGAGCAAAAAAAAAAGTCAACAAGCGATTTGACCATGGAAAGCGTCACAGCTGAGCCTAGTCCTGTCCTCACCACAAAACGTGCACCACCCAACCTGGCCGAGATCAACTGCACCACACTTACTGCTAGCTCGGCACGGGCTGAGAGTCAAACCTCGAACCTTCTGATCTAGTTTTAGTACTACAGCACCCCTTGCCTTTATCCACTAGGCCATCGGAGAAAACTGGTAGAATGTGTTAATTTTTAAATAGTGGAGATGAGTGAATGAGCGGAACACAACTTGGGTCACAAGGAGGGAAGTGGAGATGGTTGGTACATCGAACTCGGCTGATTCGGCTGCTGATGTTTCGCTCAGTCAATGGAGAACAAAAGTGATTGGCATCATTGAAGAGCAAGAGATCACTTAGCAAGTTAGTTTGTTCAAGTGACCAGTTTCAGGACCATGGGGCTGAAACTGTGATTCCTGCCAATAGGATGTTCAACAAGCACATTGCAACTTACGCAAAAGGATGTTGATGTACATTGAAAAAGATTGTTGATGTACATATGTTATAGAGAAATGTAAACTTGTGTGCGTAAGAATCGGCTTAAGGACCGTGCATTGACCAGAGACTACCATATAAGGCAAGGTCATTTCCAATTTGATAGAGAATCAGTGTATAAAAAAAGCTTTTAAGTTGAAGAGAGAAACCTAAAAGAATTGAGCATTCAAATCTGCTGTCATAACTCTGCTTTGTAAATTATTATACTCTGAAGAAATTATACTCCACCTTTAGATTTTTTTCTACTTTAAAACAGTGATTATAACCAATGTTCCCTTTAAGCTGCGCGGCTGTGCAGCGCTCTGCAGCTCCTGCGCAGCCAGCTCACCGGCTTTTAATTAGGAAAATCCGCGCATGCACAGTATTTTGAATGGGCTGCCCGGTCCTTTAAAGGGGCCGCGCACCCAAAAAAAATTAAAGGGAATACAGAAGATTGAATTCATTACTAGTCAAGTGAAAAACAGAAGACGGTTTAAAACAACAGGGACCAATGAAATCCTGGCCGTTACTGGATGTGGTGCTTCACTGTTCTACTCGGCTCACATCATATTGCACGGTGCAATATCCTGTCATTTTAAATCCTCGCCACATGGCCAGCAATCGAAGGGGTTTTGGCTTCACAAACTGGCAGCTGTTTGGTTCGTCCTTTGACACTCTTGGTCAATCACCTAGACAGTTAAAGTGATGAACATCTTTGCACAGATTGAACATCATTCACCAACAACACTCAAGAAGCTCAACACCTTCCATGACAAACCAGCCCGCTTGGTTGTCACTCGATCCACCACCTTAAACATTCACTCTCTCCACCACCGGCGCACCGTGGCTGCAGTGTGTACCATCTACAAGATTCACCGCAGCAACTCGCCAAGGCTTCTTCGGCAGCACCTCCCAAACCCGCGACCTCTACCACCTAGAAGGACAAGGGCAGCAGGCGCATGGGAACACCACCACCTCCAAGTCACACACCATCCTGACTTGGAAATATATCGGCCGTTCTTTCATCGTCGCTGGGTCAAAATCCTGGAACTCCCTCCCTAACAGCACTGAGGGAGTGCCTTCACCGCACGGACTGCAGCGGTTCAAGAAGGCGGCTCACCACCACCCTCGAGGGCAATTAGGGATGGGCAATAAATGCTGGCCTTGCCAGTGACGCCCACATCCCCGTGAACGAATAAGTAAAAAGTCATGTAAATATCAAGCAGAAACAAAATGGACTAGATGCAGGAAGGATGTTCCCGATGGCGGGGGAGTCCAGAACCAGGGGTCACAGTCTAAAGATAAGGGGTAAGCCATTTAGGACAGAAATGAGGAGGAATTTCTTCACCCAGAGAGTGGTGAACCTGTGGAATCCTCTACCACAGAAGGCTGTAGAGGCCAATTCATTAAATATATTCAAGAAGGAGTTGGATATATTTCTTCAGGCTAAAGGGATCAAGGGGTATGGGGAGAAAGCAGGGACAGGGTATTGAATTTGGATGATCAGCCATGATCTCATTAAATGGCGGAGCAGGCTCGAGGGGCCGAATGGCCTACTCCTATCTTCTATGTTGCTATGTTTCCCCCCTCCCAAATTACTGAAATCTGAGAATAGATGTGAATATTGAACCCCACCTTGCCTATAGATGCCTCCAGCTCTCCAATGCCTCAATCCAATGGCCACTGTCGATGTGCAAGCTGAGAGTGTAGCTGTAGGCTATTTGACTGTGGAAGGCATTACAGTCAAGCCCAGTCCTGCCTTCACCTGACATTACACAGATACACTTTCCAGCTAGCAATCAGGAGCAGGCACGCACCCACCCTTGCCAAGGGCATCTCAACTGCAGCACATGCGAGTAAACCAGCTTCCAGAATATTTGCATCTAAACGGCGACAGGTGTGCATGCTATTCTCTTGTAGCATGCAATGAAATGAAACAGGATATGGCAATTTCAAACCACGTGAATCGGTTACAAGAACCTGCTACGCAATGTGTTAAAAATGGAACGAAGGCACTCCCACAAACTCCAACCACAAAGACACATTAGCAAAGACGTTACTGCAAAGACACAGAAGGCACCTTAGTGGCAAGAGGCATTTCTGTGCTACCAATATTGACGGATAATTTTTTAAACCTATCGTAACAGCAGCAAAAACAAGGTCCTCTTTACAATCCTGGGCTTTTAGAAATAGGGAAACACGGTACAAAAGCAAACCTATACAAATTATTTAAGACACACAGCTAGAACACTGGCAGAAGGGTCGAGAACCAGAGGACACAGAATTAAGGTGATTGGCAAAGAATCAAAGGCGACGTAAGAAAAAAAAAATTTACGCAGCGAGTGGTTAAGATCTGGAATGCACTGCCTGAAAATGTGGCTGATGCAGACTCAATCTTATCTTTCAAAAGGGAGGTGGGATAAGTATCTGAAGGAAAACATTTTGCAGGGCTACAGGGTAAGGGCAGGTGAGTGGGACTAACAGAGTCAGCACGGGCTTGACAGGCTGAATGGCCTTCTTCCGTGCTGTAACCATTCTACGATTCTATGATTTGTGTCCAGTTTTGGGAACCCTACCTTAGGAAGAATGTCAAGGTCAAGGAGACGGTGCAGAAGAGATTAACCAGCAGGGGGATACTTTAGTAAAAGTACTGTAGTGTACTGGTTATATTACTGGACTAGCAATCCAAAGGCATAGATTTATAATCCAGTGAACGTGTGTTCAAATCCCGCCGTGGCATTTGAAGGATTTGAATTCAGTGGTTTTTTTTTTTAATTTAAAAAAGCTTGCATCAGTAAGTGAGCCATGAAGCTGTCGGATTGTCGGAAATATCCTTTAGGGAAGGAAACCTGCAGTCCTTACCCGGAACAACAACAGAAAACGCTGGAAAAACTCAGCAGGCCAGGCAACATCCGTGGAGAGAGAAACAGAGTTAACGTTTCAGGTCGAAACCCTTCTACAGAACTGAAAAAAAGCAGGAAATGAAACGGATTAAAAGGCCGGTTTGGGGGCTGGGAAATGGGGGAGGGGATAAAAGAACAAAAAGGGAAGGTCTGAGAGGTGAGGAGACATTAAGAGATATTCAAGGCGAGACGAGATGGTAATAGGACAGGTAAAGAGACAAAGGATGGCTCGAGATGAAGCGTGAAATGCGCTGGCAGAGTGAGAGACAGCTGCCGTGTGGGAGAGAGAAAAAGGAAAAGGCTTATATGTGACTCCAGCAGTGCGCCAACATGGTAGTAGACTTTTAACTGTAAGCCACTCAGTTGTACCAAACAATGTTCCCTTTAAGCTGCGTGGCCACGCAGCCAGCTCACAAATGGGTGGTCACGAACTCAGAGGGTGGGGGTTCCGGGGCGGCAGTGGCCCAGATTATTTGTGTAGGTCCTGGACAATGCTCCTCCGGGGCCCACATAAATAAGCCTCTTCGGTTCTATCACCCATACAAGTGGTCAGAGTTTGCACTGCGCAGGCCCCGATCTGTTCCACCCTAGAATGGCGATGGGGATCCTATTTACGTCATAGGACCCTGGTTTCCATATTAAAAGAGGCCCATCACCTGAAACCAGCAGCCGCTTCGCGCATCTGGCGGTCGGCCCCTTTTAAAATGGCGGCAGTCGCATCGCCAGTGTTAACAGGGCGGTAAGGCTACCGACACCATTTAGAGGCCATTACTGCCCCATTAACAGCAGGCAAAGGCAGTCAAAAATCAACCGCCTAATGTCTGCATTCAGACCCTCATTTCACAGGTACAATAAATTCAGTTATTCTTCTGGTAGTCATGCCTTGTAACTTTTTTGCGTGCAATGTAGAGTGCCAGGAAACTAGACACCCATCCACACACCACCCCTCCTCAACATCAGCAGATTAGTTCCCAAATTATAATTAGCAATTAAAGGCAGCTTCTCAAAGAGCACAGTTGCCACTCTCAGTATCAGGACAGCTGCATTCTACTATCTGCTACTAAGTGTCAGCTGTGGCTCAGTGGGCAGCACCCTCCCCTCCGAGTCAGAAGGTTGTGGGTTCAAGTCCCACTCCAGAGACTTGAGCACAAAATCTAGGCTGACACTCCAGTGCAGTGCTGAGGGAGTGCTACACTGTTGGAGGTGCTGTCTTTCCGATGAGACGTTAAACTGAGACCCCGTCTGCCCCCTCAAGTGGACGTAAAAGATCCTATCACACTACTTCAAAGAAGAACAGGAGTTCTCCCGGGTGTCCTGGCCAATATTTATCCCTCAATCAAAATCACTGAAACAGATTATCTGGTCATTATAACATTGCTGTTTGTGGGAGCTTGCTCTGCACAAATTGGCTGCACGTTTTCATACTGTTATATATTACAACAGTGACTACACTTCAAAAAAAAAGTATGTCATTGGCTGTAAAGCACTTTGGGACATCCGGTGGTTGTGAAAGGCATTCTTTCTTTCTATGACTTGCATTCAGCGAGTAAATCTAAACAGGCACTGGGTTCTACAGAAAGAAAGAAAAATCCACTAGCACGCTGACAAATAAAGTCAAAAGTGATAGAAAAAAAATGTCAATCATCCTGTACTAACTGTATCAGTAGACACAAATGGCCTGGCTGGATGCATGGGTAGCAGGAGGTATTCTGCTTATACCTCCAATTGCTGAACAATGCAGCAAAATAGAAGCCACAAATTTCAGTACTGAAGGAAAGCAGAACAAGCTTTTAATACGGCACTTGCTGCTAAACTTGGGTGCCGCAATGCCAATGGAGGCAAGAATTATCACCGTTTGAAAATGATTCCTTTATAGACTTGCAACATAGCTTCCTCTTCTTAGGCAGTCCCTCGGAACCGAGGATGACTTACTTCCACACTAAAAATTAGTTCTCAGGTGACTGATGAGTCCAATGCGGGACCTGCAGTCTGTCACAGGTGGGGCAGATGGTGGTTGAAGGGGCGGGTGGGTGGGGTGCTTAGGTTGACTTAACATATAACCTGTTTTATGCACTTCACACCAGTCAGGGGCGATCAGTATTGACGAATGCCCCTTTTACCCTTCAGACATTGCTTCAAGTTAAACCATGGCTAAAGGACAAGGGGCTTGGGTACACAGGCAAATTCAAAGCCAGTATTAGTCTTCACACAAGAAATTTCAGAGGCCAAACACTATGGGTTCATCCAAGAGGCAATTAAGTGCTGCAATGGGAGTCGGGGGGCATTTGGTTTCTATAGGACGGTAAAGATGGGCCGAATGGCACTCCCCCATCCGTACTTATCACTGCAACCTACACTCAGGTGGCGTCAGGTCTGCCATTTTGATTTTGGCCACTGGCATGCTGAGCTCCCAGCCTACGTGACAGCCCGACAATGTGATTTCCACACTGCTGGATTACACAGGCCTTCTCCCCTGACATCAGGGAAGCTGCGTGGCCAGAATGACGGGAAACATGGTCGGTGTGGTCGGTAACTACGCTTCTGCAATCATGACAATGTGTTGCCAAATTCACCCACTGTTCAAATGGATCAGCATCACAGGGACCAGCACATGTTGCAATACTGCCTTCATCATTGCAATAAATAGGATATGAAACTGGTATAGCCAGAATTACTGCAAATTTATCAAGCATATTGACAGTTAATTAGAAATTCTACAGTCACATTGAGAACAAATACAGCACAGAATGTGGTAGATTAACACAAAGGCAGATCTGAATCTGTCAAGATACCCAAGTCACAAATAAGTCTAGGTGGCAACAGTTTGCAGTTACTTTTGTTGTCTAGAAAGTCCCTCTGTGACCACATATGCACCTTTGATTAGTTTTTGTTTGTTCTGATAAAACCTAGGGACGTTATTTCATTTTGAATAGTCTTTGCAATCAGCAGCTATCATGAAAAGCCCAAGGTCAGCGGACTTGGAGTCACGTGACTGCCAACATCTAACTGTGGCAAATTCACTATAGGTTTGGAGTGATATTTCATAAGAATCAAGGGAGTCAGTTAGAATAAGCAGTGTTGCTTATTTCGCTTTTATTGGCACCAATAAGTCAGCAGAATTAGCTTAAGTACAATTATGTTAATGCTGTCCCAATGGACAGCTTTTATTCTATTACTTAAAATTGCTCCAATCACAAATGCCACAAGCCCAGGACAACTCGAAACACCCTCCAGACATAGCCAAGGGGGAGGGGGTCAAACACTGTTCACTCCCCACCCCGGGGGTTCTGGGGCCACGCACGGTTCCTCTGGGCTCAGACGCTGCTCATCGGGGTTCAGGCGCTGCTCATCGGGGTTCAGGGGTCAGGCGCTGCCCATCGGGGGGTCAGGCGCTGCCCATCGGGGGGTCAGGCGCTGCCCATCGGGGGGTCAGGCGCTGCCCATCGGGGGGTCAGGCGCTGCCCATCGGGGGGTCAGGCGCTGCCCATCGGGGGGTCAGGCGCTGCCCATCGGGGGGTCAGGCGCTGCCCATCGGGGGTTCAGACGCTGCCCATCGGGGGTCAGACGCTGCCCATCGGGGGTCAGACGCTGCCCATCGGGGGTCAGACGCTGCCCATCGGGGGTCAGACGCTGCCCATCGGGGGTCAGACGCTGCCCATCGGGGGTCAGACGCTGCCCATCGGGGGTCAGACGCTGCCCATCGGGGGTCAGACGCTGCCCATCGGGGGTCAGACGCTGCCCATCAGGGTTCGGGGGGGGGGGGGGGGGGGGGGTCAGACATTGCTCATCAGGGTTCAATCAGCGTTCCCCAGGGTTCAGACACCGGTCCCAAACCGGAGTTACGCCGCTGATCTATAATGCCTGCGACCGGGATCAGCCTGGGATGCAATGGGAGGGAACCGGACCCCAATCCCACCCGTCAACCCGCGCCTGTGAGCCGAGACCCCCGGGGGAAGGGAAGGGGAGGGGGGGCCGCCCTGGCCGATCCTTACCTCCGACTCCCAAGTTGACCTTCTTGGGGTGCGGGTCCTCCCTGAAGTCGGCCGTCAGCTTGAAGACGGCCACGGGCACGGCCAGCGGCACGGCGGCAAAGAGCGAGGAGACGCAGGCCATGGCCACTGAGCTGAGCTGAGGTGAGGTGAGCTGACGGTCCGGCCGCTGAGTGAGAACGAGCAACCACCGAACCGAGCTGCGCCGCTCCGCGCGCTGTGACCTTCAGCCAATCTCACCGCAGCCTGATGCCGCTCATTGTGACGTAGGTCCCCCTTAAACAGACAGCCTTCTCCGCCAATTAGCGCGGCCCAGCCGCCCCTCAGCCCCCGCCTGATTGGTTGCCCATGTCCTAGTGGGCGGGGCCTTCGCCGCGGCTCAGGTGATGTCCAGCCGCTGACGGAGAGCGAACAACCTCCGCCGCGCGTGGTGACCTTCAGCCACGCGCAACCCAGCCTGACCGACAGCCCCCTCCGCCAATCAGTGCGGCCATTTTGACGTCCCACCCCCCCCACCCCTTGATCGACAGCTCTGGCCACCAATCCACGCGGCAGAGCCGCCCCCACCTGCCACCTGATTGGTTAGCTGACGTCGCAGGGGGCGCGGCTTCACGCGGCTCCCGTAAGCGCCCGCCAGGCGCTGTGATTTTCAGCCAATCTCAACTGGCACCGGCAGAATCAGTCAGTAAAGGTGACTCGGAGCTTCCAGTCACTTTAATTCTCCGCTCCACTCCCACTCCCACTCAGACCTCTCTGTCCTCGGCCTCACACTGTTTCAATGAAGCTCGTCCTGAGCTCGAGGAACAGCACCTCATCTTTCAATTAGGCACTTTCTTCTTCTTAGGCAGTCCCTCGGAACCGAGGATGACTTGCTTCCACATTAAAAATGAGTTCTCAGGTGACTGATGAGTCCAACGCGGGACCTACAGTCTCTGTCACAGGGGGGGCAGACGGTGGTTGAACGGGCGGGTGGGTGGGGTGCTTGGGTTGACGTGCGCTCCTTGCGCTGCCTGCGCTTGGCTTCCGCTTGCTCCAGGCGAAGAGGCTCGAGGTGTTCGGCGCCTTCCCGGATGCTTCTCCTCCACTTTGTGCAGTCTTAGGCCAGGGATTCCCAGGTGTCAGTGGGGATGTTGCAATTTTTCCAAGGAGACCTTGAGGGTGTCCTTGAAGCGTTTCCTCTGCCCACCTGGGGCTCTCTTGCCGTGCCGGAGCTCCGAGTAGAGTGCTTGTTTTGGGAGTCTCGTATTGGGCATGCGGACAATGTGACCCGTCCATCGGAGCTGATTGAGCGTGGTCAAAGCTTCAATGTTGGCCTGAGCGAGAACACTGACGTTGGTGCGCCTATCCTGCCAATGGATTTGCAGGATCTTGCGGAGGCAGCATTGGTGGTACTTCTCCAGTGCTTTGAGGTGCCTGCTGTACATGGTCCATGTCTCTGAGGCATACAGCAGGGCGGGTATCACTGCTGCTCTGTAGACCATGAGCTTAGTGCCGGGTTTGAGGTCCTGGTCTTCAAACACTCTCTTCCTCAGGCGACCGAAGGCTGCACTGGCACACTGAAGGCGGTGTTGGACTTCGTCGTCGACGTCTGCCCTTGTTGACAGTAGGCTCCCGAGGTATGGAAAGTGGTCTACGTTGTCCAAGGCCTTGTCGTGGATTTTGATAATCGGGGGGCAGTACTGTGTGGTGGGGGTAGGTTGGTAGAGGACCTTTGTCTTACGGATGTTTAGTGTAAGGCCCATGCTCTTGTACGCTTCGGTGAAGGCACTTTACAGCCTTCTGGACTCAACATAGAGTTCAACAATTTCAGACCATAACCTCTGCCCTTATCCTTTTTTTTAAATTTATTTATTTATTTTTCTCTCTCCCACATGGCAGCTGTCTTTCATTCTGCCAGTGCCATTTACACTTCATCTAGAGCCACCTTTTGTTTCTTAACTTGTCCCATTACCATCTCCTTTTGCCTTGCACCATCTCTTAATCTCTCTTAATGTCTCTTAATCTCTCCTACCTTCCACCCTATCACAGACCTTCCCTTTTGTTCTTTCCTCCCCTCCCCCCTTTCCCCGCCCCTACACTTGCTTAAAAACCTGTTCCATCTCCAGCTTTTTCCAGTTCTGACGAAGGGTCATCGAACTGAAACGTTAACTCTGTTTCTCTCTCCACAGATGCTGCCCGACTGGCTGAGCATTTCCAGCATTTTCTGTCTTTATTCTACAACAACAACTTGTCTTCCCTTTGCTCCCACCAACAACTGGCATTGATAGAGCAACCCCACCTCAGGCAGGATAAATTGGCCTTGGCCTGGGTGCAGCATAGATTAACAGGCCGACAAGGCTAGAAAATAAGCAAACCAAGCACTAGGGTTTATTTTTAATGGGATAGAATTGAGAAGTAGGGAAGTTACGCGAAACCTGTATCGAACCTTGGTTAGACCACACTTGGAGTACTGTGTACAGTTCTGGTCGCCATATTATAAAAAGGATATAGAAGCACTGGAGAGGGTGCAGAGAACATTTGCAAGGATGATACCAGAAATGCGAGGGTATACATATCAGGAAATGATGAACAGGCTGGGTCTCTTTTCTCTTGAAAAAAGAAGGCTGAGGGGTGACCTAATAGAGGTAAAATTATGAAAGGTTTTGATAGAGTGGATACAGAGAGAATGTTTCCACTTGTGGGGAAGAGCATAACTGGAGGCCATCAATATAAGATAGTCACCAAGAAATCCAATAGGGAATTCAGAGGGAGCTTCTTTACCCAGAGAGTGGTGAGAATGTGGAACTCGCTACCACAGGGAGTAGTTGAAGTGAATAGTATAGATGCATTTAAGGGGAGGCTGGACAAGCGTATGAAGGAGAAGGAAATAGAGGGTTATGCTGATAGAGTTAGATGATGAAAGACGGGAGGAGGCTCGGGTGGAGCATAAATGCCGGCATGGACTGGTTGGGCCGAATGGCCTGTTTCTGTGCCATACATCCTATGTAATCCTATGATTTACCAGAATGATACCTGGACTTCAAGGGTTAAATTACGAGCTGTGTGCAAATTGGCTGCCGTGTTTCCTACATTACAACAGTGACTGTATTCTTTTTTAAAGTACTTCATTGGCTGTAAAAGTGCTTTGGAACGTCCTGAGATAAGAACATAAGAAACAGGAGCAGGAGTCGGCCATTCAGCCCCTCGAGCCTGCCCCGCCATTCAGTAAGATCATGGCTGATCTGATCTTGGCCTCAACTCCACTTTCCCGCCCGCTCCCCAGAACCCTCAACTCCCCTGTAGCTCAAATATCTCTCTATCTCTGCTTTGAATATATTCAATGACTCCACCTCCACAGCTCTCTGGGGTAGAGAATTCCAAAGATTCACCACCCTCTGAGAGAAGAAATTCCTCCTCATCTCCGTTTTAAATGGGTGCCCCCTTATCCGAAAACTATGCCCACGAGTTCTAGATTCCCCCACGAGGGGAAACATCCTCTCTGCATCTACCCTGTCCAGCCCCCTCAGAATCTTATATGTTTCAATAAGATCCCCTCTCATTCTTCTAAACTCCAATGAGTACAGGCCCAACCTGCTCAACCTTTCCTCATAAGACAACCCCCTCATCTCTGGAATCAACCTCGTGAACCTTCTCTGAACTGCCTCCAATGCAAGTATATCCCTCCTTAAATAAGGAGACCAAAACTGTACGCAGTACTCCAGGTGCGGTCTCACCAGCGCCCTGTACAGTTGTAACAAGACTTCCCTACTTTTATACTCCATCCCCCTCGCAATAAAGGCCAACATTCCATTTGCCTTCCTGATTACTTGCTGTACCTGCATGCTAACCTTTTGTGTTTCATGTACGAGGACCCCAGATCCCTCTGTACCTCAGTATTATGTAGTCTCTCTCCATTTAAATAATAATTTGCTTTTTTATTTTTCCTACCAAAGTGGATAACCTGACATTTTCCCACATTATACTCCATCTGCCAAATTTGTGCTCACTCACTTAACCTATCTATTGTGAAAGGCGCTATATAAATGCAACTCTGTCTTTCCAATTGATTAGCCGAAAGAGTAGACTCTGCTTTGCAGGGAGTCCAATCGAGAGGGAAACACCAGCCCCAATTAACACAAACCACAGCCCAATGTTAACCCCTAACTTACTAAATATTACAATACATAAGGGTGCATTTACACACCTTACAATTGGCGTAAAGCAGACCAACACAAAGGTTGTAGTGTAAACGCAGTTAAAATTATATATTTCCTATCCCTAGGATAGAGCATGTGACACATACAGTGATTTTAATATATACACAGGCCCCCAGGTAAAATCTTTCAGGAGAGTGTGGCTCATTTCAGGGATTGTACTGGATTGTTGTCGCCTTTCATATTGCATGCCTGGTCTAGGTATTGTGGATATTTTGGATCAGCGCATCTTACAAGTACATCTGACTGGATAGCAAAGCCAGTGATGAGCTACGTTCAGCCTCCTAGCCCTGTTCCTGGGACTAGGGTCACTGGCAAGGGCTTGGAAGCTAAGCTAGAGCCAGGCCTGGTTAGTACCTGGAGGGGTGACCATCAGGGAAGACCAGGTGCAGAAGGTCACGGAAGGAGCCCCGAGGAGGGGCGGTTGGTGAGAAGGTCACGGAAGGAGTCCCGGGAGGGGCGGCTGGTTAGCAGGCCCGGGCGTTGGGCTGAAGATTGTCGGATAGGAGGAATGGTGGAAATGGAATGGCGGCGCGCACAGACACAGCGGCTTTGCTTCTCCCAGGACGGTGCTATTTACGTTTAATGTTAATGTTATTTGTACTGGACTCATGGGAGCTTGCAAGATCACATTTTGTTGTTCATGTACTTGTGCATTGTACAATGACAATAAAGTTGAATTATTATTATTATTATTATTTATCCCTCAACCAACATCACTAAAACAGATTATCTGGTCATTATCACACTGCTGTTTGTGGGAGCTTGCTGTGCGCAATTTGGCTGCTAAGTTTCCTACATTACAACAGTGACTACACTTCAAAAAGTACTTCATTGGCTGTAAAGCGCTTTGGGACGTCCGGTGGTCGTGAAAGGCGCTATAGAAATGCAAGTCTTTCTTTAGACACTATATATATATGTGTGTGTGTGTGCGTGTGTGGTGCAAACCTTTTAATTTTGAAGAATTTATTGTCAGTTGTCCTGGGGGAGGTAAGAACTCACCATTAGGACATCACAGCCACATCAAGCATGGATAGGACTATATCATTTGCACAATGCACATAGGGTGATTATGAAGGGGGTAAAAAATCTGTTGGGCCGAATGGCCTGTTTCTATACTGTAAATACTATGTCATTCTACGTAACACCTTCAGCACTTCCGCTGTGCGAAGGAGGCCTCAACCGAACAGGGCCCGGAGTTTTTACTGGGCGGCAGGTGGTACAGATGGCACCCATGTGGGCATCAGGGCTCCTCGTTCTCAAAACGGGCTTTGAAGAACAGGAAGGGTTTGTTCTCAATTAATGTTTGGGTGCTATATACATGAGAACAGGAGTAGGCCCTTTAGCCAATGTTCCCTTTAAGTTGCGCAGCCACGCAGCGCTCTGGAGCTCCCCTGCAGCCGGCTCGCCGACTTTTAAATGGGGGACAAAAACCACGCACGCGCGGTATTTCGAATGGGCCACGCTGCCGCACATCCAATGAAAGGGAACATTGCTTTCAGCCCCTCGAGCCTGCTCCGCCATTCAATTAGATCACGGCTGATCTGTACCTCAACCCCATTTACCGCCATTTGCTGGGATCTTACTGTGCGCAGAATTGGCTGTGTTTGCCGACACAACAACCGTGACTGCACTTCAAAAAAAGCAACTCGTCGGAATGGCCCGAGAAATGTGACGAGGTGCTCTATAAATGCAAGTTCTTTCTCGCTCAGTAATTTACCCTTGGCTCGGAGTCTAATCCTTCTTTGAGCAGATGATAACGAGCAATTAAAGATGCAAAAATTCCATTCAACTCTTTGTGTATTTTGTTGAAACTCATTTTAATTGCCTTAGGTGAGAAAGCACTTTGCTGTCCAGCTTGTAGTAATGCTGATCGATAATCTACCACTAGGTGGTGCACAAGAGCAGCATTGCTTGACTGGCCTATTGCTTTTCCTTCCAGTAGAAACTGAACGATTTGCATTTATATGGCGCCTTCCACAACCTCAGGACGTTCCAAAGTGCTTTGCCACCAATGAAGCACTTTTGAAGTGTAGTCACTGTTGTAACTCGGGGGCATAGTTTCAGAATAAAGGGTCGCCCTTTTAGAAACGAGATGAGGAGGAATTTCTTACCTCAAAGGGTCGTAAATTTGTGGAATTCTCTGCCCCAGAGAGCCGTGGAGGCTGGACCATTAAATACATTTAAGATGGAGATAGACAGATTTTTACAAGATCTGTTTTTACAGTGTAGGAGGTATGATCAGTAAGTTCGCAAATGACACGAAAATTGGTGGAGTGGTAAATAGCGAGGAGGGAAGCCTCAGGCCACAGGCCGATATAGATGGGTTGGTTAGATGGGCAGAACAGCGGCAAATGGAATTTAACCCTCAAAAGTGTGAGGTGATGCATTTTGGGAGGACTAACAAGGCAAGGGAATACACAATGAATGGTAGGACCCTAGGAAGGACAGAGGATCAGAGGGACCTTGGTGTGCATGTACATAGATCCCCGAAGGCAGCAGGACAGGTAGATAAGGTGGTTAAAAAGGCATATGGGATACTTGCCTTCATTAGCCGAGGCATAGAATATAAGAGCAGGGAGGTTATGATAGAGCTGTACAAAACGCTAGTTAGGCCACAGCTGGAATGCTGTGTGCAGTTCTGGTCGCCACACTATAAGAAGGATGTGATTGCGTTGGAGAGGGTGCAGAGGACATTCACCAGGATGTTACCTGGCTGGAGCGTTTCAGCTATGAAGAGAGACTGGGCAGGCTGGGGTTGCTTTCCTTAGAGCAGAGAAGGCTGACGGGGGACCTGATTGAGGTGTACAAAATGATGAGGGACATAGATAGGGTAGATAGAAAGGAACTTTTCCCCTTAGTAGAGGGGTCAATAACAAGGGGGCATAGTTTCAAGGTAAGGGGCAGGAGGTTTAGAGGGGATTTGAGGAAAAACTTTTTCACCCAGAGGGTGGTTGGAATCTGGAACTCACTGCCTGAAAGGGTGGTAGAGACAGGAACCCTCACAACAGTCAAGAAGCATTTAGATGAGCACTTGAAACGCCATAGCATACAAGACTACGGACCAAGTGCTGGAAAATGGGATTAGAATAGACAGGGCTTGATGGCCGGCGCGGACACGATGGGCCGAAGGGCCTCTTTCTGTGCTGTATAACTCTATGACCCATAAGGGAGCGAAGGGTTATGGGGAGCGGGCGGGGAAGTGGCTTTGAGCCCAAGATCAGCCATGATCTTATTGAATGGCGGAGCAGAGCGAGGGGCCAAGTGGCCTATTCCTGCTCCTATTTCTTATGTATTGTAGGAAAATATGGCAGCCAATTTGCACACAGCAAGCTCCCACAAACAGCAATGTGATAATTACCATGTAAGGGGTCGTTTTAACGAGCTTGTGTGCTAGATTGGTTTTGATTTCGCACTGCTCGTGAGCGGTTCCGAAGCACTCCCCCCTCACCGGTTCTAGACACTGGGCTTATTGCCAGACAACCTTGATGTGTGGCCCAACTCGTGACTCGGAAGACAAATGGATCAGGTGAGACAAGGTGAGTTTTAAATCAGAAATATCTTTATTTTCAAGGAGAATAAACACAGAGAATGCAAGAATCAATTTAGACAAAAACCATTAGCACGTCTCCCAATGGGAACTAAAATTTAACACACAAGGAATAACTTTGACTATCTTAAATCATGCAACAATTCTTAATCAGCGGTATACTAAAACGGGGGTGGGAAAAGCGCACGGACACATCGAGGGATAAATCACACTCCTGAATTACAAAACCCTTAATGTTACAAACCCTCCCGTTGCTAAAATATACCTCAACTATGTCAGTTAGGTAGAGTTGGGCCTTTATGCTCACCAGAATTTTAAAACCCTCCTGGACCTTGGTACTCCTTGTTACGTCCGGGATCTCCAATTTTCCTTATGGGACCGGCTCCTGGACCCGCTCTCCTGCACAAACTTGGAAGTCCTCCGAACTCCTCGAGCCGTCTACTCTTCCGCACGGTCTTCGAACTCCTGCTGGTATCTGGACTTGGACTTCACTGCTTCTGGTGAATCTTGTGGATCTGTCTGAGTCTGGCTGAATCTCTCTCCTGCACAATCTTGAAAGTCCTCCGAACTCCTCGAACCGTCTCCTCTCCACTCGGCCTTCGAACTCCTGATGGTCTTGGATCTGGACTGAACTTCTGAATCTGCTCTCCTGCACAATCTTGTGGGTCCTCCTCGCTCTGTCCTTGACCTCGTGTCTGTGTGAATCTGTGATGGATCTGTCTGAATCTCACTGAATGAAAAAAAAGTCTTGCTGTCGATTTTCCCTCAACAGTTATACTGTTTCCTTGTCCTTATCTCGGCGCCAAATCAGGGGTTTTCTTTTGTCAAGGTAATGGGCAGGCTGCTTTGACAAAAGCAAGTACTTTATTTTAATGTCTTGTAAATGAAACTGATGGGATCTGTCCTGTGTCCCTCTGAGTTTGGTACAGATAATGTTTTTTTTCTGTGCTCAGCGATTTCAGAGATGGGTTTGCGTTTTGCTAGCAATTAGCGCACCTCCAGGTGCAAATACTTTTGTTTACGAGTTCGTTACTGCTGTAACCATATTATCATATCAATAACAGTAAGTTCTGGAATCTTCTAATCGGTGATGACTCAGGCTGCTGTAAGATACTGCTGGTGTGTCCTTTTGAACTGAGCCATGAGAACTGTCACCTCCATCTTGTGTTCTCACAATGTGGCCATTTCAGGGGTTTTACCAATCTAGACTGTATTTTCTGGATTTTGCGAATCCTACAACCAGATCATCTTTTTTTTGCACATAGCCAAATCCCTTCTGACGGAGATTGGAACTGATCCCCTGGGGAACTGTGGTCATAAAGCTTCGCCAATAGGGCAGGTGGATGGGGGCAGTACTACTCCCTGTAATAAATCCCACGAATCCCTACACTTATTGGCCCTGAAATTAGGATCAGGGGCTTGCCGCACGTGCAAGCCCCCAATCTGCACTCACCCTGTGCGCCGACATCTGAAGCCTGGGCCTGCTTGCATTTCCTGTCACTGGCCCGGTTCAGATGTCGGCGTGATGCGCTAACCTGATCCAGCGGCATAGTTAGTGCGATGTGCTGGCTGGGATCAGGTGAGCACTGTGCAGCCAATCAGGGGAGGGGAAACTCATTCATGAGTTTGACAGTAAGAGCTGTCAAACTCATGAAAAGTATGGGCTGCCAAAACACTACTTTAACTTTAAATAAAATTTTAAAAAACATCCCACTGATTGTATTAACAATAAATAAGTTTTAAAAAATGTTTTAAACAATTAATCAATTTTTTGAAAAAAATAAATTTAAAAAAAAGGGTCTAAAACTAAACTTACCATCCTGTAAGTTCTTTAAAAATAACAAACCTGTGGGAAAAAAAATGTCTACATTGTACTAAAAGCCCACTTACCTGAAAAACTAAATACTTACGTCTTGTTTTTCCATGTGTAAAGACCGGAGGCCTTTACACTCGGGCAACACTGAAAAAAAAAGGAATTTCACTGCGCATGCGCTGCCTGTGCAGTCGCGCGCATTCTGCCTCTTAACCCCTTGGGTCAGAGGACAGGAAATGCCGGTTTTCAGCGCATGCGCTGTGCATGCTGAAAACCGGCAATTCCTCCGGGCACACGCGTGAGTACCCCGTCCGTACTCGCGCGTTGTGCCCGGAATTACTGGGCCATTGTGTGTGGTGCAGATTGCTGCTCCAATATCACAGTGTTGCACAGGCACATACTGAGCAGCTCTGAGCGTTAACAAGTCACTTGCCCTACTCATGCTAATCCTTGGTTATAGGCTAATTATGGAAATCCTTCTCATTTAAATGGAACCCAACTGAACTCAAACTCCATCCCTCTCCCTGGCAACTGTCTGAGGCTGAACCAAACTGTTCGCAACCATGGTGTCATACTTGACACCGAGATTAGTTTCCGACCACACATCCGACCACAAGTCCGCCTACTTCCACCTCCATAACATCGCCCATCTCCGCCCTTGCCTCAGTTCATCCACTGCTGAAACCCTCATCCATGCCTTTGTTACCTCCAGACTCGACTATTCCAACGCACTCCTGGCCGGCCTCCCACATTCCACCCTACGTAAACTTGAGCTCATTCAAAACTCAGCTGCCCCGTGTCCTAACTCGCACCAAGTCCCGTTCGCCCATCACCCCCTGTGCTCGCTGACCCACACTGGCTCCCGGTCCGGCAATGCCTCAATTTTAAAATTCTCATCCTTGTTTTCAATTCTCTCCATGGCTTCTCGGTAACCTCCTCCAGCCCACAAACCCCCCCGAGATCTCTGCGCTCCTCCAATTCTGGCCTCTTGAGCATCCCCGATTTCCATCGCTCCACCATTGGTGGCCGTGCCTTCAGCTGCCTGGGCCCTAAGCTCTGGAGTTCCCTCCCTAGAGCTCTCCGCCTCTCTCTCCTCCTTTAAGACGCTCCTTGTAACCTACCTCTTTGTCCAAGCTTTTGGTTAACTGTCCCTAATAGCTCCTTATGTGGCTCGGTGTCAAATTTCGTTTGATAATCGCCCCTGTGAAGCATCTTGGGATGTTTTACTATGTTAAAGGCGCTATCTAAATGCAAGTTGCTGTTGTTCATTTGCAGCTGTTGCTGAGATTCATTATCAGGATTCCATGCATCTGCAAATAGCCTGATGCTACAAGGAGACTGGAGGCGGGCCAGGGAAACTGGGGAAAGGGCAACACTGAGGATGGCCTGCTGATAACAGTGTACACAGAGGCACCTTGAAGCTTTAGCGCACTGCACCAGGGCACTGGGCCTCCGTATGATCAACCGCCAATCCTGACCGTGGGGTGAGAAACCTCAGGCCCCAGCTTTCCCCACAAGGAGGGGAGTCAAGTTCTCTGTGGAATGCTGCAGTCCACCCCCTAGTTGCTGGCTTCAGAACAGCCACGGCAGAAGCAAGTCATGCATGCATCATCTTGATTGGGATGCAGGAAGAGAAAATCAGAAGAAAGAATTATTTGCACAGTGCTTTATCACATCCCTCTGAAACATCTCAAATTGCTTCACCTACAATGAGTTACTTTGAAGTCGCTGATTCACCAGAATGATACCGGGGCTTCGAGGGTTAAATTATGAGGACAGGTTGCATAAACTTGGCTTGTAGTCCCTTGAGGGGTGATCTGATCGAGGTGTTTAAAATGTTAAAAGGATTCGATAGGGTAGATACAGAGAGAAACGATTTCCTCTGGTGGGGGGAGTCCAGAACAAGGGGGCATAACCTTAAAATTAGAGCCAGGCCGTTCAGGGGTGATGTCAGGAAGCACTTCTCCACACAACGGGTAGTGGAAATCGGGAACTCTGGCCCTCCAAAAGGCAGTGGATGCTGGGCCAATTGGAGCTTTCAAGACTGAGCTCACTAGATTTTTGTCAGGTAAGCATATCAAGGGATATGGAACCAAGGCAGGTAAATAGAGCTGAGGTATAGATCAGCCGTGATATCATTGAATGGCAGAACAGGCTCAAGGGGCTGAATGGCCTACTCCTGTTCCTATGTTGTGACCATTTAATAATTTGGATTTTGTTTTGTTGTTGCACAGGACAGAGTTTGAGATGCAATAAAATAATTTCCCCACAAATCACCAGGGTGATAGATTTACGATAGCAAAATACTGCGGATGCTGGAAATCTGAAATAACAACAGAAAAAGCTGGAAAAAATTCAGCAGGCCAGGCAACATCCGCGGAGAGTGAAACAGAGTTAACGTTTTGGGTCGAAGACCCTTCTACAGAACTGAAAAAAAGCAGGAAACGAAACAGAGGAAAAAGCAAGTTGGGGGCTGGTAAATGGGGGAGGGGATGCAAGAACAAAAGGGAAGGTCTGTGAGAAGTAAGGAGACATTAAGAGATATTCAAGGTGAGATGAGGCGGTAATAGGACAGGTAAAGAGACAAACAATGGCTCTGGATGAAGTGTGAAATGCGCTGGCAGAGTGAGAGACAGCTGCCATGTGGGAGAGAGAGGAAAAAAAGGAAAAGGCACAAACCAAAAGTGTAGATAAAAAATATATAAATATGTTAGGGGCCGAGGGTGATAGATTTGTTGTGATGTGACATCCTACGGATCTCTGCGCTTTCCATGAACAGCACGATTTCCTACCTAAGCACCATCATTTTGCCAAAAAGGTCTGGGCGGCAAATGTAAATGCACAGTTTCCAAGCAGATCCGAGTGATAACAACTCACCTGTCCTACCAATTGTCTCACTTTAGGGCACCGTTAGTGAGGCTGTGAGCCCTGATGTGGAGCCTGGCGCGATGGAAGCACAAGTCGGAGAAAGGAGATAAGAGGTAGGGCTACAACACTCTTGGTTTCATTCTCTGACCTGTGCTCCTGCCTACTGAGGCTCCACTTCAGGACCACATCCTTGGTGAACTTGCCCTTCTGGGTATAAAGGTGGTATAATGACACGCAAAGCCACTTTAACAGGATGGCAATGACCCTCGAAATTAATATCCATCATGGCCACCAGGTGGCAGCGCAGTCCACCAAATGGACAGGATCCCTTCTCCACTGCAATTGCCGTGAGGATAATCAGAGACTTGGACTTTCAAAGTCAGATGCAAATTCTTGCCCTGCAGCCAGAATGAAAGTATACTTTAAATCTGTGAACAATGGGTGAAAGTAAAAAGGAAACAGCAAAGGAAATTTCTCCTAAACCTCTCAGTGACAATTTTAAATTGAAGACCCCCTCATTATACTGACTCCTCAGAAGAGGCATTTAGCTTTCCCTATTCAGCCTATCAAAACCCTTCATCACTTTTATTAAATCTCCTTTTAAGCCTCCTCTGAGACAATATGGGGGATTCTGTGGAAAATAACTGTGCTACAGTAACCTGTAAAAACATACGCCGCTCGCAGTTTGCTGTGGTGAAATCTGTCCTGTCTGACGCTGGCACGATTCTATACAATTTATGTGTGATGTTTGCTTCCTTACGTTACTGATGATGGGGAGATTCTGCGACCGGGTGCTTCCAATGGAGAGTAGCACTCACAGTAAGTGCATCTCAGCTGTGGCTCAGTGGGCAGCACCCTTGCCTCTGAGTCAGAAGGTTGTGGGCTCAAGTCCCACTCCAGAGACTTGAGCACAAAAATCCAGGCTGACGCTCCAGAGCAGTGCTGAGGGAGGGCCGCACTGTCGGAGGAGCCATCTTTTGGATGAGATGTTAAACTGACGCCCTGTCTGCCCTCTCAGGTGGACGTAAAAGATCCCATGACACTTGACGTAAGAAAACTACTAGGCACTTGGTCTGAGTATTAAACAAGGCTTTAATCAACTGTTTTTCAACATGGAGGTCTAGTTGTGTCCTTCACTAGTTCCTGTAAAAGAATGTCCTGAGCAAGCTGGGCCCATGCCCGAGTATTTATATTCTCCCTGGACAGCGCCACCAGCAGGCCGCCCAGTATCATTTCATAAGTCATTTCCACATGATTGACAAGATTCATGTCAAGACTCTTTTGTTGCCCTGGCCAATATTTATGCCTCAATCAACATATCAAAAAAACAGATTATTTGGTCGTTGTCACATTGCTGTTTGAGCTTGTGGGAGCTTGCTGTGTGCAAATTGGCTGCTGCGTTTCCTACATTATAACAGTGACTACACTTCAAAAAGTACTTCATTGGCTGTAAAGTGTTTTTGGGACGTCCTGAGGTCATGAAAGGCGCTATAGAAATGCGAGTCTTTCTTTTTTTGCTTTTTTTTTCACTGAGTCAGAAGCTTGTGGGTTCAAACCATACTCCAGAGACTTTGAGCACATAAAGCTAGTCTGACACTCCCAGTGCAGTGCTGAGGGAGCACTGCACTGTCGGAGGTGCCGCCTTTCGGATGAGACGTTAAACCGAAGCCTTGTCTGCTGTCTCAGGTGGATGTAAAAGATCCCATGGCACTATTCTGAAGAAGAGCAGGGGAGTTTTCCCCGGTGTCCTGGCCAATACTTATCCCTCAGCCAGTACCTTAACAGATGTTCTAGTCATTGTTGTTTGTGGGACCTTGGTGTGCGCAAATTGGCTGCCGCATTTCTAAAGTACTTAATTGGTTGTAAATTGGATGTCCTGAGGTTGTGAAAGGCGCTATATAAATGCAAACCTTACTTTCTTTTATTGGGAAATCTAGGAGAAGAATCAACTGCACTACCAACGCTATAAGAAGCAAGAGAGAAGATAAGAAAGGGGGTGTATTGATTTCTTTGTGGGTTCAATGACGAGACATTTATGAAAGAGAATGTCTTTTAATCTAAAGTCTGTTCAACTCTTTATACAGCATTTACAGGAGATATCATGCTAGTGATGCATCTAGAATGAAACTGAAACCAAACTAAACTGCCTTGCTTGTCTCTGTCACATGCCCTCTGCTGGTCAGGCACAAGCAATCAATACATGCAAACATGCTGGTAAGGCATCATAATCAAACAGGCAAATACCATCTGTATTTGCTGATATCATTACAGGGGGGAGGGGAGGAAAGAACAAAAGGGAAGCTCTGTGATAGGGCGGAAGGCAGGAGAGATTAAATGACAAAAGGGGTGATGGTGCGAGGTGAAGGGAGATGGTAATGCGACAAGTAAAAAGATGGGTCTAGAGGAGGTGTAAATGGGAATGGCAGATATAAGGATTCGTATTCCCATTAAATTAACTTCAAGCAGCCGCTAGTAACAGACCTTGGTGATCTGTGGTAGGGTTTATCCAGTAATGAAGCAATGCTGCTACGAGCAGCCCTTTACCAAACCTCCAGCTGCCACAAATTTCAAACGGGGACAAACTAACGAATGAGAAATTTCAGCGCAAATAGGACTGAGTGTTCCGGGTTTTTGTGGTGTGGGCCGGAAATGGGACATGGGCCAAAGATTGGGCGTTTCATCCACAGGTGATAGAAAGAAAGACTCGCATTTCTATAGCGCCTTTCATGACCTCAGGACATCCCAAAGCGCTTTACAGCCAATGAAGTACTTTCAAAGTGTGGTCACTGTTGTAATGTAGGAAACCCGGCAGCCAAAATTGCGCACAGCAAGCTCCCGCAAGCAGCAATGTGATAATGACCAGATCATCTGTTTTAGTGATGTTGGTTGAGGGATAACTATTGGCCCCAGGACACCGGGGATAACTCCCCCCTGCTCTTTTTCAAAATTGATCAAAGTGAATACTGGGTTAGTAAAGGGGCTTCACTGTTTTGACATCCTGGGTTAGAGGAAGGGACAGTATAACAAGTCTTGTTTTCAGTGCCGGGAGGATGCGAGGAGGAGGACGTAGGTACTGAGGAGAAAGAAGACAGGAGCAATGAATAAAGAACAAGAACAACTTGCACTTATGTACCGCATTTAATATGGGAAAACCCAAGGAGCTCAGAGAGGTGGAATTAGATATAAATGGACCCCGAACCAAAGGAGATGTTAGGAGAGGTGACTAAAAACCTGGCCAAAGAGGTGGGTTTTAAGGAGCGTCTTAAAGAAGATGGAGAGGTGCGGGGGGGCCTTCGGGAGAGAACCCCAGGGCTTAGGGCCTAGGTGGCAGTAGTCACGGCCGCCAATGCTGGACCAAAGGTCGTGGGGGGCGCACAAGAGGTCAGTGTTGGTGGGACGCAGGGTTCTGTGGGCGGGGTGGGTTGGGGGGGGGGTTAGAAACATAGAAACGTAGAAGATAGGAGCAGGAGTAGGCCATTCGGCCCCTCGAGCCTGCTCCGCCATTTAATGAGCTCATGGCTGATCATCCAAACTCAGTACCCTGTCCCTAGGGGTTGTAGGGCTGGAGGAGGAGGTTACAGAGATGAGGAGGGGAGGGGGGGTGAGACCATGGAGAATTTGAAATTTGAGGCATTGCTGGACTGGGAGCGTAGGGTTGATGGGTGAACGGGAGATTTGGTGCCGGACCAAGTACGGGCAGCAGACGAACTGAAGTTTATGGAGGATGGGAGGGCGGCCAGGAGAGCAGTGGAATAGTCGAGCCTATAACGGCATGGTTGAGGGTGTCAGGAGCAGAGACACTGAGGCAGGGCAGTGTTACAGCGAAAACGAAGACCTTTCTGGGAAGGTTTGGTAGCATGTTTCCCATCAAGCCCCTTAAAAAGACATCAAAATGTCCTTTTCTGAACTTTGAACCACTTCCCAAAAATTCCCAGATAAGTTGTGGGGAGGGGGGAGGGGAGGTAACTTGGCCAGAACATCTTCCTCCGTTCCCCCTCCCCCACACATTAATGATTCTATGATTCCAGTGCCGCCCACTCCCCTTTTAGTGTCTCTGCACAAACAGAACATTCCGAAAAAGAGGAGAAATAAGACGGAAAATTGTAATCTCGCAATATTCTTGGACGTGATGCAAAAATGCCAAAGAGTTTTCCAAAGAACTGAGGCCAAAGGTTAATTCCTGAAGCCTTGCAGATGGCGAGGTGCAGTGTGCGTCTAGCAAACCTCCACAACGCTTACACTTTGTAAAAGTGTATTATGTACCGAATGAGGCAGCGTTTCACATGAAGCGCTTGCTCGTGTTTGCCAGCAGTGATTCAGCCAGGCTGAGTTCTCATGTAGTCCAGGAACATAGTGAAGAACGTCAGCAAGCACAGCTGTAGATGTCATAAAATGGCAACGTGCGTAAGCTCTTCTCCCTCCCTGGAGGTGTCGACTCATTGTTACTGGTCTGAGAACGCTGGTCACCATCTGGTACCTTTGTTTGAGGAACTTGTCACAAGGGAACCTCGACCAGGAAACCGCCCTGCGGCCCTCAGGCCACGTACTGCTCGAGAGCCCTGGCTATTCAGTCTTCAAAGCCGAGGTAACTGAGTCCTATTTGCGCTTATAAATCTCTTATATGCCTTCGCCACCCGCCTCCCTCCCTCCGCGCCCCCCCCCGCCAACTCTGTAACCTCCTTCAGCCCTACATTCCTCCAAGATCTCTGCACATCTCCAATTCTGGCCTCTCACATCCGTGATTTAGAATATAAGAAACAGACCCTTCGAGCCTGCTCCGCCATTCAATGAGATCATGGCTGATCTTCTGCCTCAACTCCATTCACCGATCCTATCGCCATATCCCTTGATGCCCTTACTAGTCAGAAATCTATCGACTTCTGTTTTGAATATACCCAATGACTGAGCCTCCACAGCCCTCTGGGGTAGAGAATTCCAAAGATTCACCACCCTCTGAGTGAAGAAATTTCTTCTCATCTCAGTCCTGAATGGCCTACCCTTTACCCTGAGGCTGTGGACACTGGTTCTTGACTCCCCAGCCAAGGGAAACATTCTCCCAGCATCCACCCTATCAAGCCCTGTAATAATTTTGTATGCTTCAATGAGACCCCCTCTCATTCTTCTGAATTCAAGAGAATACAGGCCTAGTTTACTCAATCTCTTCTCATACGACAGTCCCGCCATCCCAGGAATCAATCTCATGAACCTTTGTTGCACTCCCTCTATGGCAAGTATATCCTTCCTTAGGTAAGGAGACCAAAATTGTACACAGTACTCCAGGTGTGGTCTCACCAAGGCCCTATATAATTGGAGTAAGACTTCTTCCAGTCGCTCCACCATCGGTGGCCTTGCCTTAACATAGAAACATAGAAGATAGCAGCAGGAGTAGGCCATTCGGCCCCTCGAGCCTGCTCCGCCATTTTATGAGATCATGGCTGATCATCCAAATTCAGTACCCTGTCCCTGCTTTCTCCCCATACCCCTTGATCCCTTTAGCCTTAAGAAATATATCTAACTCCTTCTTGAATATATTTAATGAATTGGCCTCAACTGCCTTCTGTGGTAGAGAATTCCACAGGTTCACCACTCTCTGGGTGAAGAAATTCCTCCTCATCTCTGTCCAAAAAGGCTTATCCCTTATCTTTAGCCTGTGACCCCTGGTTCTGGACTCCCCCACCACTGGGAACATCCTTCCTGCATCTAGTCTGTCTAGTCCTGTTAGAATTTTATAAGTTTCAATGAGATCCCCTCTCATTCTTCTAAACTCCAGCAAATATATATATATATCTATATAAGCCCAATTGACCCACTCTCTCCTCATACATCATTCCTGCCATCCCAGGTATCAGTCTGGTGAATCTTCGCTGCACTCCCTCCATGGCAAGAACATCCTTCCTCAGATAAGGTGACCAAAACTGCACACAATACTCAAGGTGTGGTCTCACCAAGGCCCTGTACAACTGCAGCAAGACATCCCAGCTCCTGTACTCAAATCCTCTCGCTATGAAGGCCAACATACCATTTGCCTTCTTAATCACCTGCTGCACCTGCATGCTTACCTTCAGCGACTGGTGCACAAGGACACCCAGGTCTCGTTGCACTTCCGCTTCTCCCAATCTATTGCTGTTCAGATAATAATCTGCCTTCCTGTTTTTGCCACCAAAGTGGATAACCTCGCATTTATCCACATTATACTACATCTGCCATGCATCTGCCCAATCACCCAACCTGTCCAAATCATACTGGAGTTTCTCGGCATCCTCCTCACAGCACACACACCCACCCAGCTTTGTGTTGTCTGCAAACTTGGAGATATTACATCTAGTTCCCTCGTCTAGATCATTGATATATATTGTGAATAGCTGGGGTCCTAGTACCGATCCCTGCGGTACCCCACTAGTCACTGCCTGCCACTCGGAAAAAGACCCATTTATTCCAACTCTTTGCCAACCAGTTCTCTATCCAAGTCAGTACCTTACCCCCAATCCCATGTGCTTTAACTTTACATGCTAATCTCTTATGCGGGACCTTATCAAAAGCCTTCTGAAAGTCCAAATACACCACATCCACTGGTTCTCCCTTATCTATTCTACCAGTTACATCCTCAAAAAATTCCAGTAGATTAGTCAAGCACGATTTACCTTTTGTAAATCCATGTTGACTTTGTCCGATCCTGTCACTGTTTTCCAAGTGCTCTGCTATTACATCTTTTATAATGGACTCTAGCATTTTCCCCACTACCGATGTCAGGCTTACCGGTCTATAATTCCCCGTTTTCTCTTTACCACCCTTTTTGAATAGTGGGGTTACATTAGCTACCCTCCAATCCATGGGAACTGTGCCAGAGTCTATAGAATTTTGGAAGATGATCAGCAATGCATCTATTATTTCAAGGGCCACTTCCTTAAGTACACTAGGATGTAGATTATCAGGCCCTGGGGATTTATCGACCTTCAATCCCGTTAATTTCCCTAACACCATTTCCCTACAAATACTGATTTCATTCAGTTCCTCCCTCTCATTAGACCCTATGTTCCCTGACATCTCTGGGAGGTTATTTGTGTCCTCCTTTTTGAAGACAGAACCAAAGTATGTATTTAATTGGTCAGCCATTTCTTTGTTCCCCATTATAAATTCCCCTGATTCTGACTGCAAGGGACCTACGCTTGACTTCACCAATCTTTTTCTCTTCACATATCTATAGAAGCTTTTACAGTCAGTTTTTATGTTCCCTGAAAGCTTACTCTCATACTCTATTTTCCCCTCTTAATTAATCTTTTTGTCCTCCTTTGCTGAATCCTAAACTGCTCCCAATCCTCAGGTTTGCTGCTTTTTCTGGCCAATTTATATGTCCTCTCCTTGAATCTTAGGCTATCCCTAATTTCCCTTGTTAGCCATGGTTGTGCCACCTTTTTGTTTTATTTTTATGCCAGACAGGGATGAACAAATTCTGTAGTTCATCCATGCGATCTTTAAATGTTTGCCTATCCACTGTCAACCCTTTAAGTAACGTTCCCCAATCCATCCTAGCCAACTCGCACCTCATACCATCGTAGTTTCCTTTATTTAAATTCAGGATCCTAGTCTCTGAGTCAACTACTTCACTCTCCATCTTAATGAAGAATTCTATCAGATTATGATCGCTCCTCCCCAAGGGGCCTCGCACAACAAGATTGCTAATCAATCCTTTCTCATTACATAATACCCAGTCTAAGATGGCCTGCTCTCTAGTTGGTTCCTCGACATATTGATCCAGGAAACCATCCCGTATACACTCTAGGAATTCCTCCTCCACAGTATTGTTACTAAATTGGTTAGCCCAATCTATATGTAAATTAAAGACACCCATGATAACTGCTGTGCCCTTATTGCACGCATCTCTAATTTCCCATTTAATGCCATTCCCAACCTCAGCGTTACTGTTTGGGGGTCTGTATACAACTCCCACTAACGTTTTCTGTCCCTTGGTATTTTTCAGCTCTACCCATATAGATTCCACATCATCAGAGCTAATATCCTTCCTTACTATTGTGTTAATCTCCTCTTTAACCAGCAATGCTACCCCACCTCCTTTTCCTTTTTGCCTGTCCTTCCTGAATATTGAATACCCCTGGATGTTGAATTCCCAGCCTTGGTCACCCTGGAGCCATGTCTCTGTAATCCCAATAAAGCCTTCAGCTGCCTGAGCCCGAAGCTCTGGAATTCCCTCCCTAAACCTCTCCTCATCTCCTCCTTTAAGACACTCCTTGAAGGCTACCTCATTGACTAAGCTTCTGATCCCCTGTCCTATTATCTCTTTTTGTGGCTCGATGTCAAATTTTAAGAACATAAGAAATAGGAGCAGGAGTTGGCCATTCGGCTCCTTGAGCCTGCTCCGCCATTCAATAAGATCATGGCTGAACTTTGACCTCAACTCCACTTTCCCGCCCGATCCCCATATCCTTCGATTCCCCTAAAGTGCAAAAATCTATCGATCTCAGCCTTGAATATACTCAACGACTGAGCCTCCACAGCCCTCTGGGGTAGAGAATTCCAAAGATTCACAACCCTCTGAGTGAAGAAATTCCTCCTCATCTCAGTCCTAAATGGCCGACCCCTTATCCTAAGACCATGACCCTTAGTTCTAGACTCTCCAGCCAGGGGAAACTGACCATCAGCATCTACCCTGTCAATCCCTCTCAGAATTTTATACATTTCAATGAGATCACCTCTCATTCTTCTAAAAGCCAGAGAATGTAGGCCCATTTTTGTCTGAAATTTTGTTTGACAATCGCTCCGGTGAAGCTCCTTGGGACGTTTTACTACGTTAAGGGTGCTGTATGAATGCAAAGTGTTGTTGTTGTTCGTTGGTTTGACCTGTTTGAAGTTTGTGGGTCTGAAGGTTTGGAAAGTGGTTGGGGCAGACGTTGACTTTGTGTGTCAGTGTAAACCGGGCGATAGTGAGTCGGCAGCCCGTTTCACATCTCTCCATTGAAGTCCATGGAAGTAAAAACCGGGAGAGATGTAAAACGGGCTACCGATTCGCTGTCCCCCGCTTCACACTATCGCACAAAGCCAGGATCTATCCCATCCCGACTGCCTCCTGACTTTGGGGGGGGGGGGGATGCGGGCAATGCAGGATTCCCGTTCCTTATCCGGTGAGCCCTGCTAGTTTGTGCGTGTTGGTGTTTTTTGAAGCTGTGAGAGAGCACGGTTGGGCCTCAGCTGTGTGGAACCCTGGTTTCTGGTGAAGAGGTGAACAAAAAACTATGAATAATGGTTTGACCCAGATTGCCATAACATGAGGAAAAAACTTAGAAAAATATCAAACTAAAAACACAGACATCCAGAAAACGAGGAATTACGCCTTACTTATTGTCAGACACTAACACAATACAGAAACACACTCAGAACCAAAAAAGAGCAATATATTAAGAATACACTCAGCTCCATGGAGGAATCCATTGATTCCAATTGTTTCTGGGACAACTTGAATACACTACACAAAAAACAACACGACAAATTGGCCATTCAAAATGGGGACACATGGGAAAACCACTTTGAAAAATTATACCAGAAAAACACACTAAGGCCAGAGCAACACCAAATATGCAAAAAACTGGAAAAGCTAGAAATGGCCATAAAAGATAACCAAAACCCGCTAGACTCCATAATAACAGAAAAAGAACTTTTTGAAAAACTCAAGGACCTGCGACCAGGAAAAGCTTGCGGGACAGACGGCATACTAAACGAGATGATTAAACACACAGACGACAAAATGAAACTGGCTATCCTAAAACTCTTCAACTTGGTTCTGAGTGTCGGTTACTTCCCTGATATCTGGAACAAAGGACTCATAACGCCCATTTACAAAAGTGGGGACAAAGTCGACCCAAATAACTATCGAGGCATCTGTGTAAACAGTAACCTGGGGAAGGTATTCTGTAACATCATAAACAAAAGACTTATAAACTTCCTTGAGGAGCACAATGTCTTGAGTAAAAGCCAAATTGGATTCCTGCCAAACTATAGAACATCAGATCATATCTTCACCCTGTGGTAAACCACTTTTACCGTTCACTATCGTTACACTATAGTTATCACTGTTAGATCGTTTCCCTATAGTTATCACTGTTCACATTGTTGTATCACTGTACGAGGTCACCTCTTGTCACGCTGCTATACCTGGGCTGACCACTGCCGACTCCGCCCATGGCTCCACCTACCAGCCCGGGTATAAAGGTGGTCGACTGGCTGGTATTCCTCCTTCTTGGATCCGATCACCCACGAGGGTGGGCTCTGTTATTTAGTCAATAAAAACCTATAGTTACTTTCTTAACTCGTCGCTTTTCATTGGACGAATTGATAGGTATATCAATTTTATTGACTAAATTTTAAAATGTCGTCACTTGAGCAGCCAAACAACCAGTCAACGGAGCAGCCAAACGACCAGCCAGACGCCCAGCTACAACAGCCACAGCAGCCGGCTTGGCTGCGAGCCCTCAAACCACCGTACCTGGATCTAAACCCACAAGCAACAAACGCAGCCCTCGACTTCAAACACTGGCTGTGCTGCTTCGAATCCTACCTGGAAGAATCCGGCGTCCCTCAGAGATCCAAACTGAGAGTTCTGACCGCCCAAGCGAGCCCTAAAGTATACGCACTCATCCAGGACATTACTACTTACGAGGCCGCTATCAACCTACTGAAACAGCAGTACCGGAGCCCGGTAAATTCCATGTATGCCAGACACCTCCTAAGATCCCGCCCGCAACAGCCAGGAGAGTCTGTAGCTGAATTTTTACGGGCACTACGAACACTCGGCAGGGACTGTGACTTTAAAGCAGTATCGGCTGCAGAAAACACTGAAGATAACATCCGCGATGCCTTCGTGAAAGGCCTTCGGTCCGACTACTCACGGCAGAGACTGCTGGAATCAAAGGACCTCGACCTGAACACAGCTGCAGCCTTGGCCTACTCCCTAGAAGTGACCCAGCGGGACCTCGAGGTGTATTCCAGGTACAGTTCGCGACTCTGGGACTCGGGCCCGACCCCGACCGTAATACCCCTCGTAGCGCCGCCCCCGGGACCTACCTCAGCGTCGGCGTCCCGGACCCGATCGGGACCGCCACCCCCGGTACCGGCTGCGACTTCGGACCCCCGCGATCGGGCCGCCGGCTGCTTCTTCTGTGGGCAGGCGAAACACCCGAGGTCGCGCTGCCCAGCCAAAAACGCGACGTGCTCCAGCTGCCTGAAGAAAGGCCACTTCGCGAAGGCCTGCAGAGGGAGAGCAGCAGAGGCCAGCAGTGCCTCATGTGAACTGTGGGGGCGGCCATCTTCTATCAAGGCCACAGATGAGCAATGGGGCGGCCATCTTTGATCCAGGCAACCGACGCCAGCAGTGCCTCATGTGGGTTGTGGGGGCAGCCATCTTCTCCACCATTTTGCCCCACCTCGTGGGCGCCTCCATTTTACCCACCACGCTCGACCGCCACCTTACCTCCAGACCTGACGACCGCTTCACCTACAGACTACAGCGACCCGCTCAGCCACACACTAGCCTCCGTCACACTAGACCAAGCTCGCCTGCATCAGCTGTCCAAGTCAATGATGGACATCAAAGTAGACGGCCACGCCACGACCTGCCTGTTCGACAGCGGAAGCATGGAGAGCTTCATACATCCAGACACGGTGAGCCACTACTCCCTCACTGTCCAGCCAACGCGCAACCGGATCTCGATGGCATCGAGGTCCCACGCCACAGACATCAGCGGCTACTGTGTTGTGACCCTGTCGGTTAAGGGCACGGAGTATAAAAACTTTAAACTCCTCGTCCTGCCCCAGCTATGCGCTGCCGTCCTACTAGGGCTGGATTTTCAATCCCACCTCCAAAGCGTCACTCTAGCATACGGTGGACCCCTCCCCCCGCTCACAGTCGACAACCAGCAGCCTTTAAATCGCCCACCGCGTAACACCTGCGGCCTATCCACCCTCAAGGTCCCGCCACCTTCCCTGTTCGCTAACCTCACCCCCGACTGCAAACCCGTCGCTACCAAGAGCAGGCGGTACAGCTCCGGGGACAGAGCTTTCATTAGCTCTGAGGTTCAGCGCCTCCTCACACCCTACAGACCCTAATTGACAAACACGTTCACCATAACAAAAGCAAAATCTACGCATGCTTTATAGATTTCCAGAAGGCTTTCGACTCCATCTGGCATGACGGTTTATTCCTGAAACTTATCGAAAGCGGGGTAGGGGGAAAAACATATGGTGTAATTAAATCAATGTATACAAACAACAAATGTGCAGTTAAAATTGGAGACAAACAAACAAAATACTTCCCACAGGGGCGGGGGGTGACGCAGGGCTCGCCAATCTCACCGACACTCTTTAATATTTACACAAATGAATTGGCAAAACTACTTGAACAATCTACAGCACCCGGCCTCACCCTATATGAATCCAAGGTTAAATTCCTCCTCTATGCAGATGACCTGGTTCTGCTGTCACCAACTAAGGAGGGTCTACAGCAGAACCTGGATCTGCTGGAGTCGTACTGCCAGACTTGGCCCCTGACAATAAATCCCCAAAAAACCAAAGTCCTTGTGTTCCAGCAAAGATCCAGACATCAGGGACCCAAAATAAATTTCACACTAGGAACAACCAAAATTGAACAAACCACTAACTACACATACTTGGGCTTAAAAATCAGTTCTATGGGAAACTTCAAACTGGCTGTGAATGAACTGAAAGAGAAAGCAAGAAGGGCTTTCTATGCCATTAAAAAATCAATCCAAATAGAAATCCCAATTAGCATTTGGCTAAAAATTTTCAAATCAGTAATTGAACCAATTGCACTCTATGGCAGTGAGGTATGGGGACCGCTAACACAACAAGAATTTGCAAAATGGGACAAACACCCAATTGAGATCCTACATGCAGAATTCTGTAAAAGTATCCTCCGGACTCAAAGGAAAACAGTAAACAATGCATGCAGGGCGGAACTAGGCCAATATCCATTAATAATCACTATCCAAAAAAGAGCCACCAAATTTTGGAATCACCTACAAATGAGCAACCCCCAATGCTATCACTACGACGCCCTGAAATGCCAAGAGCTGACCATAAAGAAGAATACCCTCAGTCAACTAGTCCTTGGACTCAGTGAAGTAACTACTAACACTACTAACAATAACCAGCCCCAGGACAGTGACAGCGTAACACAAAGAATTCGACCCAACACAATCGTCGCTAAGCAAAAGGAAAAATATCTGACATATTGGGCAGAAACAACAAAAACCCAAAGCAAACTCAATTGCTACTTGGCCCTAAACAGACAATACAACATAGCTGATTGCCTGACCATGGTAAAGGACAGCAAACTGAGAAAAATCCTGACAATGTACAGACTTAGTGAACATAGCCTGGCGATCGAAAAAGGTAGACACAGGCAGACCCGGCTACCAAGAGAGGACAGGATATGCTCTCACTGCAGTCAGGGAATAGTGGAGACAGAGATGCACTTCCTCACAGCTTGTAGAAAATATCAGGGCATAAGGGAGAATTTCTACCCAAAATTTACAAAAATATGCCCGGAATTCAGAAAATTGAATGACGACCAAAAACTCCCATACCTACTAGGGGAAGAGAGAAGTTGCATAACACTAGCGGCACACTATGTTACAGCTTGCCATAAACAGAGGGACAACCACTAAAGATAAGATAAGAGTATATATAAATTATATGAAAGTATATTTATACACTCAGGGATATATCTGTTTATACACTGTATGGATAGATCTGTATTTTTGTGAACAAACATGAATGTTTTCCGATGCTTTGGCAACATAAGATGTAACTTGTCATGCCAATAAAGCGATTTGAATTGAATTGAATTGAATTGAACAGATTGTGTGCGTGGCGGGGGGAGGGCGGGGGCAGGGCTGGAGGGAGAAAGGCCAGAATAATTTTTTTTTTAAATATCTCGGCGAGCGTCAGAAATCACAAGCGTGGGATTCACTCGAAAAATGAAAACAGCTTTTGTTTTTCAAAATAATTGCACTTTCCAAATGACTGAACTAACTGAATGAGAACAGGGAAGCACAACAGATACATACAAGACATCATTTTACATACCATCTATTTTATAGCTCACTGCATTAGATGTTTTGGCTCACAATATCTGAGACCATACCCCCGATCCTGCCCCCAAACCCTTCATTGCAAGTCAAAGATGGCTTCGAACCAGAGACAAAAAGCACCCGGGAACGGCAGGACTGATATGACCTCTATATATTTTCTTCATGCACTGGCTGAGAATGTTCTATATATAGGGTCAAAGAAGCCATAGCCCCCTTTCACCCCCCCCCTCCTCCGAGGCTATCGCTGCTGTCTGAATGGCATGTCACCTATGCCAGTATTGGTCTCCCAGCCTCTTGTGTCGCTCAACTTGTCAGCGCTGTTTAACTGATAGACCCTGGAATAAGGAAGCCCGTCTGGACACATGCAACAGGGGCTGCTCTGCAACACGTCAGGGCCGGGGAAAGTTGATAGCGCTGTCCCAACTTGGATTAGCAAAGCAGATTCGGCCCTCGAGTCTCTTATCTCTTGACAGAAATACTTGATGATCCTGTGTTCCTGGGGGTCACCTCGCCGGTCCTGTTCACTGTTCCAAGGGAGCTCGATGCCCATTTTTAACCAAATGCCACCATTGCAACCGGCTAGCAAACGCAACAGGGGCCGCTGGGTCACTCACCGAATCTTTGCAGCACAGAAGGAGGCCATTCTGCCCATCGCGCCTGACATGAATCAGTCATTCATGAAAGAAAGACTTATGAAATAATACTGAGCGGCCTACGGTGGCGCTGTCCAGGGAGAGTATAAATACTCGGGCACGGGCCCAGCTTGCGCAGGACATTCTTAACAGGAACTAGTGAAGGGCACAACTAGACCTCCATGTTGTAAAACAGTTGATTAAAGCTTTGTTTAACGCTTAGACCAAGTGCCTAGTGGTTTTCTTACGTCAGCGGCTTTGCCAGTTCCACTTTCCTACTCCTTTTTCCATATCCTTTGTATATTCTTCCTGTCCAAGTACTTGCCATTGAAATGATGTTCCAGTTGCTTCCTCAATAGTCACTGGTAGTAAGGCATGTTCTAATGGCCCTCTGTGTGGTACAAAAAAAATTTTCTTTTAACTTCCCCCTTCATTCTTCTGAGTCTGTGCCCTCTCGTTGCTGATTTGCCAACCGGTGGAAACAGTGACATGGAATTCACGGTCAGCGGCGAAGCGAAGGCGTCCGCCGCCGGCCCCCGAAGGAAAGCTTCCCACAAAGACCTTGCGCTCTCCGTGGCAAGAAGTTTGCCTTTTTTCGGCCATGCAACTGAGGTCAGTGCAGTGTAGCGGGGATTCCACGGCGTGGAGCTGCTGTGGCGTCAACAAGCTGTCGAAGCAGCCAATCACAATGCAGAATTCTCACAGACCGGGAAACCAGGAAGTGAAGAAGCTCCTTTTTGACGGACTTTTCAAAAATGTTACAGCAAAGAAAGACTGGGGCTCTCACATGGGGGAAAAGGCAAACCTGCAATAAAGATGAACAAACTTCTAAAAAAATATATTTTTATTTGAAGTTTCTTACACATTGTAATTTTTATCATAACGGAGAAATCTGACACTCCACAAAATTAGAATTTGGTTTTCAGGGCCATAACGTTTGTTTAGCAGTCAATACGCTACTAAAACCCCTGTTACACCTAATCCAACACTTAATGGGGTGTTTAACAATTATATTACTGCGGAAAAGCCCATGTTTTCATCAGTTTCACAGATTTCCTTGATTACACTGATTGCCGGCTATGGGAGGAGGGCCACAGCGCAGTCAGTGTCAGAGCATAAGAACACAAGAACATAAGAAACAGGGGCAAGGAATCGGCCAATCAGCCCCTCGCGCCTGCTCTGCCATTCAATGGGCCAGAAATTCGGGTCGGAGGCTTCCCGCGGGTGCAAGCCCCCGACCTGCACTTACCTAGCGCGCCGGCCGTTGTGTTGTGGGCCCGCGTGGGATTCCGATCCTGGGCCTCCTCCAGCTGCCGGCACGCAGTGCTCGCACGGTGGCATAGTGGTTAGCACTGTTGCCTCACAGCGCCAGGGACCCGGGTTCAAATCCAGCCTCGGGTGACTGTCTGTGTGGAGTTTGCACATTCTCCCCGTGTTTGCGTGGGTTTCCTCCGGGTGCTCCGGTTTCCTCCCACAGTCCAAAGATGTGCGGGTTAGGTTGATTGGCCATGATAAAAAAATTGGCCCTTAGTGTTAGGGGGGATTAAATACGTGGGGTTACGGGGTTACGGGGATAGGGCTTGTGTGGGATGGCTGTCGGTGTAGGGACTGGGTGCTAGGGTTTGGATGATCAGCCATGATCTCGTTGAATGGCGGAGCAGGCTCGAAGGGCCGAATGGCCTACTCCTGCTCCTATCTTCTATGTTTCTATGTAAGCGTCCCCTGTGATCACGTGGGACATGGAGAGCCAATCGTAGCAGGGAATCTCCATTCATAAATTTGACAGGAAGACCTGTCAAATCTATGAATAGAGATCGGCCCCAAAACCTAACTAAAACTTCAAATACATTTTTAAAAAAACATCATTTTTAAAATAACTATAAATTACATAAAATAACTATTTTAAACAATAATTAAAATTTTTGAAAAAATTAATTACAGTTTCTAACGGGGCTAAAAATAAACTTACCTTTCTTTAAAGTATTTAAAAATAATAAACCTGTGGAAAAAATGTTTTAATTTTACTTAATTCACCACTTACCTTGTTAAAAGCAGGCCTTGCGCCTGCTTTTTAAAAGCGTAGCTGCTGGAGACTTACCCTCCCGGAGAAACCTGTAAGAAAAACGGAAGTTCCAGGCATACGCGCTGCCTCTCCGGCGCACGTGTTTGACCTGTGAACCCCTTCCTTTAAGGGAACGGAAGTTCCGGTTTCCAGCGCATGCACAGTGCATGCACGAAACCGGCACTTTCGTTGGCCCTACGCGTGAGTACACAGCGCGTACTCATCCGTGGGGACCCGAATTTCTGGCCCAATAAGATCATGGCTGACACCACTTTCCCGCTCTCTCCCCATACCCCTTGACTCCCCTGTAGTTCAAATGTCTGTCAATCTCCGCCTTGAACATATTCAGTGACTCCGCCTCCACAGCTCTCTTGGGTAGAGAATTCCAAAGATCAGTGAATAACTTCAGGATTTCCTCATTTAGTTGCCCATGCGCTACATCCTGAAATTGCGGTCAGTTTCAAAGGGGGTAATAACAGCGAATGCAGTTCATTCGCCGTTATCACCCGCCGCAAATCCCAGGCCAAACTTTCATTATTTACTCTCTCAAAACCTTTCTTAATTTTGAAAGCCCCTTTTAGACTCCTCCCTCCTTAACCATCTCCACTCCACTGGAAAAAAACCCATTTCTGGAGCTTAGGGCCCAGGCAGCTGAAGGCACGGCCGCCAATGGTGGAGCGATGAAAATCGGGGATGCGCAAGAGGTCAGAGTTGGAAGAGGGAAGAGATCTCGGCAGGTTGTAGGGCTTTAGGAGGAGGTTATAAAGATAGGGAGGGGTAAGGCCATAGAGGGATCTGAATATAAGGATGAAAATTGTAAAACTGAGGCATTGCCGGACCGGGAGCCTATGTAGGTCAGCGAGCACAGAGGGTGATGCGTGAATAGGACTTCACCCGTACCTGGGCGATCTGCGACCTCCTGGCAGTCAGCTACAAGATACAACGAGAGTGACCTAAGGCCTATCCAACATACAAACATAAACAAAAATGCCGGGCTGGAAAAGATCAGCTGGCCCATCAAGTCCACATCATCAGGGAAGGTCCAGCAACTGGGAATGAACTTAGCAATGCCCACACACACACTATTGCCGCTGGCGCTGGAACGCACCGCTAATTCTGTCCAGGATAGATCCCATAGAACTGGGAGCATCAGCACATTACAGAACCCATTCCACTCATTTCAACCATGTAAACATAGTATGCTGTGGCTCAGTTGGTAGCACCCTTGCTTATAAGTCAATGAAGGTTGTGGTTTCTAAATCCTACTCTAGAGACTTGAACACAAAAATCTAGACTGACACTCCAGTGTGAATGCTGCACTGTCAGAGGTGCTGTCTTTTGGATCAGACGTTAAACCGAGGCCCCATCTGCCCCCTCAGGTGGACGTAAAAGATCCCATGGCACTGTTTTGAAAAAGAGCAGGGGAGTTGTCCTTGGGGCCAATATTTATCCCTTAATCAATATCACTAAAACAGATTATCTGGCCATTATCACATTGCTGTTTGTGGGAGCTTGCTTTGCGCAAAGTGGCTGCCGCGTTGCCTACATTACAACAGTGACTACACTTCAAAAAGTACTTAACTGGCTGTGAAGCGCTTTGGGATGTCCAGTGATTGTGAAAGGCGCTACATAAATACAAGTCTTTCTTTATTTCTATAAATCATCGCAAAATCATGCTAAAGATAAGCAACACATTCTTCAATAGAGCGAGGCAAACAAATTGAGCACAAAATATTGAACATGCCAGTTTTATTTGAAAGATATATGGGAACTATTTTATATATCAATTAACTAATAATATGGTAATTAATACTCACAGTCCTAATGTCACCCTCTTTATTAAACACTAGCATTCACATCTGGGTCTACTGAAACGCTGCAAACTGTATGTCAACACAAAATGGCATTTAGCACTGTATATACTTCACAACTCAAATAAAGGACTGTCTGAGGAATAGATGTAAATACTTATTGCGTGTCATGAAAAAGCCAAACTGCATGCAGTCTCGAGAAGATTTTCAACATGTGGTATGACTCTTGGCCTCTGCTTCATGTTGTCAAAGGCACATGTTCAACGTCAGCCGGGAGGGCAGGATGAGCGACCTTGAAGCAACGAGGGAGTGGCCTGCACGCAGTAACGAGAGCGCGCTGCAGTGGAGGGATTGTGACAAGCAGGGCGCACAGGAAATATGGCGGAGACCGGCGCCCTGGGAGGGCAGCGCAATGGGACCCAACTGAGAAAAGAACACGTGGAAATTCAAAGCAAAGGAGGTGGAATTGTGTGCGGGACGGCCTACCAGTAGCGGCAGTAGCGGCAGTAGTAGGGCCTAAATGGACGAATGGCAATGGGAAAACAGCTGCAGGAACTGGCAGAGGGGAAGAAAAAAAAGGATGGGGACAAAATGGGGTCTATGATTCTGTTGCCAAGCAAGGCTGATTGTTGTGAATGTTGGGAGCTGGCTCCTAGAGTCTGATCTAAACAAGTGACAGCATACAAATGGATCAAGAGACAAATTAGATGGGGGGAAGTGTGGCTTTTTCTGGATGGATGATCTAAGATAGGACTGAACCATTTTCTTTGTTCGTGTTTATCTTGTGAAAGGAGCTAACAATCCTGCAAAGGAAACTAATTTAACATCTATAGAGATTGAGTGGGGTCAATCTCTGTCTTCACCTCACGGGCAGTAATCTGGTGGAGTGGATTACCCGTCTGCTATAGAACCCGTCCGATTATAATTTCAATGGCGGGTTGTGTAACGGGCGGGCAATCCGCTCGGCCAGGTGACCACCCATGGGGGTGAAGAGGAGAATTTACCCCAGTAATTACAGCAATCGGGAGGCTCAGCTTCAACTCTATGTCTTAATTAAGCTTCGTCAAAACACTTGGGTTAATTCTAGGGTTTTATTCTCACAGTTTGGCTTTTAAGGCCCAAAGGACATCCAACGGTGTTGACTCCACTGAGGCTGCAATTCCACTACAGAGGCCGCTCAGCCTCCCTGCTGTAATATAAATGAGGTGGTGCGAGTGCCACGGTGGCAGAGAGTCCTACCTGAAGAGCTGGATCGACTCTGCACATTGCGGAGGTGGAGGGACGGAGAATACAACCCCCACCCCCCGCCCCAGCACCCCGCCTCACCCCCCGCCCGCTGGTAGTGGCGCTGGAGGCTGCTTGTTGCCATTCTGTTCTACCACCGGGCATGCCCAACATTTGGTAGCTTCATCGCTGGTCCAGGTGGAAACTTGGTGGCCAGAAGCATCTTGATCAGCTTCATCCAGCGGCATCGCCGTAACATGAATGCAGGATTAATGGGGTGCTCAAACCGAAGTTTGTACATTGCATATGCATCCCACGGGCATTGGAAAGCACATGAGATGTTCAAGCGTATTTTGGCAGCATCTCGGCGCCAGTAAGACTATCAGTCCAAATGATTCGGAGCGTCACTTGTTGCATAGAATTAAATAGAATTTACAGCACAGAAACAGGCCATTCGGCCCAACTGGTCTCTGCTGGTGTTTAAGCTCCACACGAGCACAAACACCGTTATCCAACCCCAATCAGCACATCCTTCTATACCTTTCCACCTTCCTGGAGCTCCCTCCCTGACAGCACTGTGGGAGTATGATCACCGCATGGACTGCAACAGTTCAAGCAGGCGGCTCACCACCACCTTCTCGAGGGCGATTAGGGACGGGCAATAAATGCTGGCCTTGCCAGCGACGCCCACATCCCAGGAACGAATATAAAAAAAAACCTCGTGCTTATCCAGCTGTCCCTTAAACGCATCTATGCTGCTCGCCTCAGCCACTCCCTGTGGTAGCGAGTTCCACATTCTCCCCGCTCTCTGGGTAAAGAAGTTTAAAGGTGCATTTGCAATTTGTAATTCTTTTTTATGCTGATGGGAACCAGAAAGCACTAGGCTAGAGGGTGTGCTAGTTTAGGACCTCCCCTGGTGTGTGCATAAGCTGCAAATTGCTACCCATAGTTTGTCTACGAGCCAGCTCTGTGCGTAGGTGTTTCAGTGTGAACACCATGAGTTGTGCCTCGCAGTGTAAATGAGAGGAATTCCCACCGGCAGACTCGAGCTCTGCTGAACTGCGTCCAACTCCTATATATGTCTGTAATGAAATTGGATCTAATACATATCTAGCTACTGCTATGAGCCTGTGGGGCAGTAGACGATGTGGTGGTAAGTTATTGTCAGTGTCAGCTGTGGCTCTCGCCTTTGAGGTAGTGGGTCCTGGGTTCAAGTCCCACTCCAAAGACTTGAGCGTATAATCGCGGCTGACACTCCAGCGTAGCACTGAGAGAGTGCTGCATTGTCAGAGGTGTTGTCTTTCAGATGAGATGTTAAACTGAGGCCCTGTCTCTCAGGTGGATGTAGAAGATCCCTTGACACTATTTGGAAGAAGAGCAACAACAACAACGACTTGCATTTATATAGCGCCTTTACCGCAGTAAAACCTCCCAAGGGCGCTTCACAGGAGCGTTATCAGACAAAATTTGCCACATAAGGAGATATTAGGACAGTTGACCAAAAGCTTGGTCAAAGAGGTAGGTTTTAAGGAATGTCTTAAAGGAGGAGGGAGGGGCGGAGAGGTTTAGGGAGGGAATTCCAGAGCTTGGGGCCTCGGCAGCTGATGGCACGGCAGCTAATGGTGGAGCGATTAAAATAGGGGATGCTCAAGAGGGCAGAATTGGAGGAGCGCAGAGATCTTGGAGTGTTGTAGGGCTGGAGGTGGTAGGTAACAAAAGTCACTTACATTTCAAATTAACTCATTGTATTTTGAAGCGTTTTCCTTTCACTTTGCATTTTATGCATCTTTGCAGAAAGCAGCAGGCTTTTACCTTTTCATTTGCGCTTTCTCGTTTAGCAAAAGTGAAAACAGTCCTTCTTTATTTAATAGGGTGAAACTTAAGGCAATGCTTGAATGAGTGTTTGATTCCTCAATCATAATCCTGTTTAGTTCCGTGCTAGAACCATGAAAGGTTCTCAAACGCTCGGGGGCCAAGGGAATCTGCACAGCTGTGAATTCCGCAAAGGTGACCTCAGCGCTCACCTTGAATTGAATTGGGTGCCTGATGCAAGGGCTGGTATTAAGTTCTCAGTGAAGGATTATACACTTAATCTCGTTTGAAAAACTCCAGTACCACTGTACACAATGCACAGAACCTTCAATAACATCATCGCCATTGGAGGGCCCCTGACCTTTCAAAGCTTCAAATACTAAGACAGCCACAAACTTTAGGAGATATTCACCGCCAAGCTTCCAGCTCCAGTCAGCAACATTGTTTTACCGTGCTAGCCCTTTGCTGCCTGGGTGTACGAAACAGGGCGGGACTCGCGTTGAACACCCTGCTGCTGTCTGTATTTGTGTGGACAGGCCGCTGCCACTATGGAGCAAAGGGTTTACAGCAGAAAATACTGCAGGAAGTTGGCCTTTTTTGTATCCTTCGCACCACCCAGCCCCCGGCCTGGTTAATTGTGTGTTTGTCAAGTTGACCAATACTACAACAACAACTTGCATTTTTGCCATTTCCGTCCCTTAGCAGAATATCTTGGAACGCTTTATCAGATAGATTCCTTTCAGAAAATAACATCTTGGGACACAGTATCTGAGTAATCTGAGACATGACGGCCAGGATTTTCATTGGGCCGTGGAGGCGGGATTGGAGGCGTGTGGGGGGTTAAAATCCCGAAATCGGGGGGGCACGTACCCATCCCGCCCCCAACCCGCCTCCATGCCAGTTTCAAAGGAGGCGGATACCCGACCCGCACTGGGACCCGCTTCCCCGAGGGGTGAAGGGGATTAGTGCCAATTAACTGCCTGTTAACAGGTAGTTAACAGGCAGTTTTTAGCCTAATCCCTATTTTTAATGTTGAAGTGTGGGATTCCCGACGGCTCCAAACCACGCCAAGTTAGCGAGGCGGGCCGTCGGGATGAAGGGCTTGGAGGGGTCGAGATGGCCAGTGTTCAGGTGAGTGATGGGTGCATGAGTGCAAAGGTAAGTGTGTTTGGTGTGTTTAAAGTGTTTAAAGAAGTTTTACTTACCTTTACTTACTTTTACAGTCTTCCTTCCTTCAGGTCTCGGGAGTCCCTCATCTCACCGGCACAGAAAGCAGAATGGCCGCGAGCTGTCAAAATCTGCAGCATTCAGCTTTCTGTTCTGGAGAGATCTCTAAATCAGCCTGAGAGGGAGGAATTAACCTGGAGTACAGATTGTCAGTGTTTGACAGCTTCAAACAGCTGTGAAACGCTGATATTTCATCTGTCAAAAGGTCTTGACAGATGAAATATCAATCTGTGACGTCACCTGTTGCCGGGTGGCCCTTAATTGGCCTGCTGAGCCCGCTGGGCGGCTCAACAAGGTCAATCAAGTCAAAATCGCGTGGGTTGGCTAGAACTCGATGGAGGCGGGACTACAACCCCGAAAGTTGTAGTCCCGCCTCCTACCTGACTCCTCAATGAAAATCCAGCCTGACGTGTGGTGAGTGTAGCAATGCTCGGGAGGAACAGGAGACTTTGGACCTCTGGTTCCCAAAGCTCCCCCCCACTGGGTGTTTTCCTCGCCTCATGTCTGGGTCTGTTGTAGACTCATTGATGGAGATTGATCGCTGTGATTGGTCAACAACTCCATTATCGTGGGATCATGGAACTGCCAGGACGGGAGAAGGTGAACTGGATGGACCTCGGTCTTTGTTCGTCTAGAAATTCCTACATTCTTATATGCTTATGAGGGGCATGGAGACTTGAAGGGTTGGGGAGGATAGACCAAATACATGGCTGAAGAGATAGGATTTGAATCATAGGATCTTACAGGTATAGGATCGTTCGGTGTAAAACCGGCTTAAATCAGTTACCCGTGAGATTCCTCGGAAAAACATGGCGTAACATTGCTCGTACACCGTAGTTACGCCAAAACGTTCCAGGAAATTCGTGGAATCTTACAGCACAGAACAAGGCCATTTGGCCCATTGTGCCTGCGAAAGAGCTAGCCAATTAGTCCCGCTCTCCTGAAAATGTTTCTTCTTTGAGTATATATCCAATTCCCTTTTGAAAGTTATGGACAGAGAGGTAGCAAGGGGTTGTTAGATGCTATACAGGTTGAGTGTCCAGAATCCGGCAACCTCGGGACCGAGGCTGAGCCGGTTTTCGGGTTTTTCCGGACTTCGGAACGTGTTTCTGATGTCCGAGGTCTGGAAACGCCCGAGCCCAGGTTGCAATATTTCCAGACTTTGGACATCAGAAACACGTTCCGAAGTCTGGAAATGCCTGGGTCCAGGTTGCATTTTCGGTAAGCCTCCCTCAGGGTGTCCGGATTCTGTAACATTTTACAGATTCCGGACCCCTGCCACTAATCGTCCCAGAGTCTGGATTCCGGAACACCGGATTTGGGATGCTCAACCTGTATATTCTTAAATAACAACAGAAAATGCTGGAAACATTCAGCAGGCCAGGCAGCATCCGTGGAGAGAGAAACAGAGTTAACGTTTCAGGTCACGGACCCTTCATCAGAACTGGAAAAAGCTGGAGATGTAACAGATATTAAGCAGGTGCAGAAAGCAATGAAGATGAACAAGGTTGAAGAGACAAACGGAAACCCCGTCGGAGAGAAGAGCAGAACTTCTTCAAGGTGGGCATTCCTGGAAGAGAGGTGGCGGTGAACCAAACACTAAAACAAACAGCAAAACACTGCGGATGCTGGAAATCTGAAATAACAACAGAAAAATGCTGGAAACACGCAGCAGGCCAGGCAGCATCTGTGGAGAGAGAAACAAGAGTTAAATGTTTCAGGTCTGGGACCCTCCGTCAGAACTGGAAAAAGCTGGAGATGTAGCAGATATTCTTGTCTGGCTCAACTGCTGCGTCTTTCTGGCTGCGATGAATTATCCTCCGGCTCACACGGGGCCTGGCACTGGGATCTCGCCGAGGATAAGGGTGGGAAATTGCACGTGACAACAACCATCGAAAGACTGCAGTTAAAATTTAAACGGATGTGGCCACTTAAAGGTAGATGACCGCCTATGTACGTTGCAGCTTTAACAAAGGCTGCAGGTATTTTAAAGTATACATTTAATCCTTTACAAAGACTCTTTGGGGCAAACAAGATACTTGGGAAAAAAACAGTAGCTGGCAAAATAAATGTGAAGGCAGGAAATGGAGTCTGTGGGTAAATGATGCAGCGCCTGAACCACCTTCCGCCCTCCGTAAACTTGAGCTCATTTGAAACACTGCAGCCCGAATCCCAATTCGCTCGCGCCAAGTCCCGTTCACCCATCACCCCTGTGCACACTGACCTATATTAGCTCACAGTCCGGCAACGCCTCGATTTCAAAATTCTCATCCTTGTGTTCAAACCCTGCCGTGGCCTCGCCCCTCCTTATCGCTGTAACCTCCCCCAGCCCTACAACCCTCCGAGAACTCTGCGCTCCTCCAATTCTGGTCTCTTGTGCAGCCCCGATTTTAATCGCTCCACCATTGGTGGCCGTGCCTTCAGCTGCCTGGGACCCTAAGCTCTGGAATTCCCTCCCTAAACCTCTCCGCCTCTCTACCCCTCTCTCCTCCTTTAAGTCGCTTCTTAAAACCAACCTCTTTGACCAGGCTTTTGGTCACCTGTCCTAATAACTCTTATGTGGCTCGGTGTCAAATTTTGTCTGATAATCGCACCTGCGAAGCGCCTTGGGACATTTTACTATGTTAAAGGTGCTATATAAATGCAAGTTGTTGTTGTTGTAGATGGTGTCTGGTTGCAACGGGATGGGTGTGAGGTGAGTTGTCCTACTTCCCCACTCTAGGGTATCCTATCCAGAGAATATCAGCACAGCATGCCTGACAGGAGATGGTGGCCAGAGTCAACACTGTGTATAGTCCCCGAAAAAGCTGCCAAGGTATGCCCACCCAACAGTGTCATTTACCAGGTAGACATAGTTTATGTGCGCATGCACAAGGTGGTGCCCTGCCAATCTGTTTCCACATTTACCATTGGCCCACGCTAAGCCTGCGTACAGCTTTGCTATTGCTGAACTCAGGCTGGCCTCGGTCCGCCATCAATGACCCCTGTACTTTGGGAAATGCAGCCGGGCAGCACAATGAGCGGGCCTTGTCACGCTGGTGTTGCTGTTCAGTGCTGGCCGACGCACTGCTTTTCTAGCTGTACGGGCAGCACTCTGGCTAATGCGGCAGATGAACCCCTGTGCTAGCCTGGAGGGTGGCCGGAGCAACAAAAAAAATAGTTGCAGGAGGAGGTGACTGCCACTTGTACTTGCTGTAGTTAGTGCAGATATGCAACTGGTTCCATGCTGACCAGACCAACTAGCAGAGCCAGTGCCCCATGATCAATGCCAGTGTGTCAGGCTGGCAGAAGTGGTTGGTGGCATAATGGCACGTGTGAGGAGTCCAGCTTTAGTGCCTAGTGATCTCCCTGGCAATATCACTTCAACAATATAATACTGTATGTCTGGTGCTTCAATACCAAGCACCCACATTAATTCTAAACTCGACTGGCTGGCCACAGCAAGACTCTTCACTGAGATTTCTTTTGGTTTCCTAGTGCAAGAGTTCTTTTCCCCAAGTCCCTTCTTTTTCGTCCAGTAAATGCTCTAATTACAGTGAGTTTCCACGTGAGTTAACAGATAGTGTTCGGCTATTTTAGGTTCCAGATAAATATTGTGTACAGATGGGGCAAAAAATAAACAGGTGGAATTATTTTTCATCAAAAATTTCAACAAGAGTTAATAACAGCAGCCAATATTAAAAATGCACTGCAAAACTGGAAAATAAAAACAAAAGGTTTAACAAGCCTGGACCCTGTTAAGAGTTGCATCAGTCTTGGAACATCCCCCAGACCCATTCATGCTGCCCTCAATCCCCTCCGAACTTGATGGAAAGTCATACTAGGCTTCATTTAAATCTACTTTGATGTCTGAATAAAGGTATTCCTCCTTTTCAATGAGACCACAGACAATTGTGCAGATTGTGTGCCCAAATTCCCTACATGTACGGCTGGTGGGCAAATGATCCAAAACAATCCAATTCTGGCCTCATGCGCATCCCCCAATTTCCTTCGCTCTGCCATTGGCGGCCGTTCCTTTAGTTGCCTAGGCCGTAAGCTCTGGAATTCCCTCCCGAAACCTCTCCGCCTCTCTACCTCTCTCTGCTCCTTTAAGATGCTCCTTAAAACCTACCTCTTTGACCAAGCTTTTGGTCGCCTGTCCTAATATCTTCTTATGCGGCTCGGTGTCAAACTTTGTTTGAGAATCGCTCCTGTGAAGCACTTTGGGTCATTTTACTATGGTAAAGGCACTATATAAATGCAACTTGTTGTTGTTGTTAGATAGAAACATAGAAACATAGAAGATAGGAGCAGGAGTAGGCCATTCGGCCCCTCGAGCCTGCTCCACCATTCAATGCGATCATAGCTGATCATCCAAATTCAGTACCCGGTCCCTGCTTTCTCCCTATATCCCTTGATCCCTTTAGCCTTAAGAAATATATCTATAGAAACTATAGTTGCCGGGTAAGGCTCCGTCTATTCTGTCCCATCCTCAGACGAGCAGCCCCTACCACACCAGTGTGATATGTTCTATCCTGCAGGCTCTCTGAGTGAGACTGCCAATTGTCATATTGGGCAGCGGCTTTCTTACTGTGGGTTCTGTGCCCACGGGGACCTGGACTGAGACAGTCAAGGCTCACACAGCTACATCACCGTATCTAAGGAAGAGGTCACATGTCAGTCTTTAATCGAAGAGGTGGTCTACGAAAAGGTTGCGACATTGAGAAGTTCTGGTAGGTTTATTGCTAAGGGATTGGACTTCCATTCAGAGGGTTTGAAACACAAGCCTAAAACCAATATTCAGACCTGATCAGATGGTCTAAATGTAAACGAACTTCACCAACTCTCAGCTAGGCTTTTTCTGGTGTGCCTCACAATTGCAGAAGCATCTTGGGATGGGGTAAGAGTTGGCAAGAGGCCAGCCCAGGCACATTATCTATTTTTTTTACAGCAATAACATATAAGTCAAAGAGGCCAAAGAAAGACTTAGAACCATAGAAAGGAGGCCATTCGGCCCATCATGTCCGTGCCGGTCAGAAAAGAGCTCTCCAGCCTAATCCCACCTTCCAGCACTTGGTCCGTAGCCCTGCAGTTTACAGCACTTCAGGTGCACATCAAAGTACTTTTTAAATGTGATGAGGGTTTCTGCCTCTACCACCCTTTCAGGCAGTGAGTTCCAGACCCCCACCACCCTCTGGGTGAAATTTTCTTTCCTCATCTCCCCTCTAATCCTTCTACCAACTACTTTAAATCTATGGCCTCTGGTTCTTGACCTCTCTGTTGAGGGAAATAGGTCCTTCCTATCCACTCTATCTGGGTCCCTCATAATTTTATACACCTCAATTAAGTCTCCCCTCAGCCTCCTCTGTTCCAAAGAAAACAACCCCAGCCTATCCAATCTTTCCTCATAGCTAAAGTTTTCCAGTCCTGGCAACATCCTTGTAAATCTCCTCTGCATCCACTCTAATGCAATCACATCCTTCCTGTAATGTGGTGACCAGAACTGTCCACTTGCATTTATATAGTGCCTTATCACATGATCGGAACGTCTCAAAGCACTTCACAGAGTTTGTGATATCCATGACTGTTGCTCTGCAGGCAGTGACATCAGCCATTTCTGTACCAGCAACTTCCCACAATCACAAATGCACCGTTAATCTGTTTGTTTTTTATTGGTGGTATTTATCGAGGGAGCAATGTTGGCCAGGGGGCACTGGGAGAATTCACTGCTCTTTATGTAGTTCCATGGGATCTTATGCATCCACCTCAATTGTCAGACAGTTCAACATCTCACCTCATGGATAGCATCCTGCGACACTGCACTGGAGTGTTGATCTATCAAATCTCCTCTTAGCCTCCTCTACTCCAAGGAAAACAGTCTCTCCACATAACTATAATCCCTCATCCCTGAAACCATCCTAGTAAATCTCTTCTGCACCCTCTCCAAAGCCTTCACATCCTCCCTAAAGTGTGGTGCCCAGATTTGGATACAATACTCCAGCTGGGGCTGAATTAATGTTTTATATCGGTTTAACATAACTTCCTGGCTTTTGTAGTCTACGCCTCTATTTATAAAGCCCAGGATTCCATATGCTTTATCATCTGCTTTTTTAACCAGTCCTGCCGCCTTCAAATTTTATGCACAAACACTCCCCCCGGTCTCTCTGTTCTTGCAAGTAGACAGACAGATATAAAGGAAGGTATTCCTTGTCCTCGGGTTAAGAATGAGAGAGACAAATGAATTATAAGTTTGATTCCATGGGTACATTTTCTGATCACAGTGCTAAACCCAGTGAGACATGCCATGGATTAGCCTTATTATTATTAGCGTCAGCTGTGGCTTAGTGGGCAGCACCCTCACTTCTCTGGGTCAGAAGGTTGTGGGTTCAAGTCCTACTTCAGAGACTTGAGCACAAAAATCTAGGCTGACACTCCCAGTGTAGCGCTGAGGGAGTGCTGCACTGTCGGAGGTGCCGTCTTTTGGGTGAGACGTTAAACCGAGGCCCAGTCTGCCCCCTCAGGTGGACGTAAAAGGTCCCGCGGTACAGTTTTGAAGATGAGCAGGGGAGTTCTCCCCGGTGTCCTGGGGCCAATATTTATCCCTCAATCAACATCACTAAATCAGATTATCTGGTCATTATCACATTGCTGTCTGTGGGAGCTTGCTGTGCGCAAATTGGCTGCCGTGTTGCCTACATTACAACAGTGATTACACTTCAAAAAGTACTTCATTGGCTGTAAAGCGTTTTGGGTCGTCCGGTGGTCGTGAAAGGCGCTATAGAAAGCAAAGTCTTTCTTTGCTTTTGTTGACTCCTGTGGATCTCCTTTGCTTTAATATCTTATACCTTTAGCCTCCACCAGATGGCAAAGTTGAGAGGATCAAGACATCAGTCTGGCATCTCCTCTCTCACTTTGCTGAACTGCAAAGGGGGGAACCGTGGGAAGGGGAGAAAGGGAAGAGAGGAGATAAGAGAAGAGCTTCTTCAGCACCTTTTCTGCTGATTGTATTTCAGCTGAGTTTGCGACGGTGTGGCAATGAGTTGTTCTGATATAAATCTGGCAATGGAAGAAAAGCTCGCATTTATATAGCGCCTTTCACGACCCAAAGCGCTTTACAACCAATGAAGCACTTTTTGAAGTGTAGTCAGTGTTGAAATGTAGGAAACATGGCAGCCAATTTGCGCACAGCAAGCTCCCACAAACCGCAATGTGATAAGAAAGCAAATGGTACGTTGGCCTTTATTACAAGAGGATTTGAGTATAAGAGTAAAGATGTCTTACTGCAATTATATAGGTCCCTGGTGAGACCACACCTGGCGTATTGTGTACAGCTTTGGTCTCCTTACCTAAGGAAGGATATACTTGCCATAGAGGGAGTGCAACGAAGGTTCACCAGACTGGTTCCTGGGATGGGGAGATTGTCCTATGAGGAGAGATTGAGTAGACGAGGCCTATATTCTCTAGAGTTTAGAAGAATGAGAGGTGATCTGATTGAAACATACAAAATTCTTACAGGGCTTGACAGGGTAGATGCAGGGAGGATGTTTCCCCTGGCTGGGGAGTCTAGAACCAGGGGTCACAGTCTCAGAATAAGGGGTCGGCCATTTAGGACTGAGATTAGGAGAGATTTCTTCACTCAGAGGGTGGTGGATCTTTGGAATTCTCTACCCCAGAGGGCTGTGGAGGCTCAGTCGTTGAGTATATTCAAGACAGAGATCGATAGATTTTTGGATATTAAGGGAATCAAGGGATATGGGGATTGGGCGGGAAAGTGGAGTTGAGGTTGAAGATCAGCCATGATCTTATTGAATGGCGGAGCAGGCTCGAGGGGCCGAATGGCCGACTCCTGCTCCTATTTCATATACTCTTATGTCCTTATAACCTGATAGTATGTTACAGTGGCATTGTTTGAGGGATAAATATTGGTGCAACCCTTTTATAGCGACTGTCAATTTATTAATTAACCCATCCTCCAAGCCTTGGGTACATTTGTGTTCTTGCTACAATGTAACAGATTTGAAACTACCGTGAGTTTTAGAAAGTTGCTTCAAAAACAAACCAAAATGACGACGTCCCAGAAGGGAATGGAATTTTTGTTACACCTTGTCTCCAGTGATTCCTACACAACCCCCTCCCCCCTCCTCCTCTGGAACGTGACGGACGGGATCGGGTTCGGCTGTGACACCCAATGTGCCCCCCCCAGCCCCTCCCACCCCACCCCCTTAGAATAGTACATCACAGAAGGAAGCCATTCGGCCCATCGAGTCTGCACCGGCTCTTTCAAAGAGCAACCCAGTCAGTCCCACTCCCCCGCTCTTTCCCCATATCCCTGCAATTTTTTCTCCTTCAAGTATTTATCCAATTCCCTTTTGAAGGCTACTATTGAATCTGTATCCACCGCCCCATCAGGCAGCGCATTCCAAATCTTAACCACTTGTTCCATAAAATAGTTTTTCCTCATGTCGTCTCTGGTTATTTTGCCAATCACCTTAAATCTGTGCCCTCTGGTTATCGACCCTTCAGCCATTGGAAACCGTTTCTCTTTATTTACTCTATCTAAACCCTTCATGATTTTAAACGCCTCTATTAAATCTCCTCTTAGCCTTCTCTGCTCCAAGGAGAACAACCCCCACCCCCTCCCCCCCCCCCACCCCCAGCTCCTTCCCTCCCCCTCACATGGTCAAACGCTCTTTCCAGCATTCCCTGTCTAAGCTCACACATGATGAATGGTTACTTGGCTGAGGCACAGTCGGACTGCTGGGGCCTGTGTCTTACCCAAGGATGAGTCACTGCCTGCAGTGGAGAACCGGAGAAAAATTGGAACAAACAAAACTAAACTGCCATTGTTGCAGGGAGGTTGACCTTTAAGCATGCATATTTTAACCCGTCCGTAATCATTATGAAGCAAAAATAATGTGCATGACACTCACAGAATTTATAAACAGATCATCCATTTTATCGACAGCTATCACCAGTGAAATACTGCACGATACTGCATGGAGTGCAAAATATTATTTCTTTATCATGAGTGAACTCTTCTAGCCTTAACTTTGTAGGTTTTCTTAAAATATGACATGGGCAAAGATTAGATTACAGAACGGAAGCATTTCAGCGATTCTAATTGGTGCATTCCTGGAGTCATTTGGCCATTTTATTAATATTAAAAAGCAAACGATGTCATGAGATTAATTCGATTGTGTGGTTAAAGCTACTGATATTTTGTTTATCCTGTTGTTTGGATATCTGAGCGCCTCCTGATCCCATTCCCAGCGGGATATGTTTTACAATTGGCAATATTTTGGCTCTCGCGATTCTTTTGTGATGCGGATACCAATGTTCAGCGGGCAGCACTCTCACCTCGGAGTCAGAAGGTTGTGGGTTCAAGTCCCACTCCAGGGACTTGAGCACAAAAAGCTAGGCTGACACTCCAGTGCAGTACTGAGGGAGCGCTGCACTGTCGGAGGTGCCATCTTTCGGATGAGACGTCTGCTCTCTCAGGTGGCTGTAAAAGATCCTGTGGCACTATTTCGAAGAAGAGCAGGGGAGTTCTCCCCAGTGTCCTGGGGCCAATATTTATCCCTCAACCAACATCACTAAAAACAGATGATCTGGACATTATCACACTGCTGTTTGTGGGAGCTTGCTGTGTGCAAATTGATTGCTGCGTTTCCTACAGAACAACAGTGACTCCACTTCATTGGCTGTAGAGCACTTTGGGACTTCCCTGAGGCCGTGAAAGGCGCTATAAAAATGCAAGTCTCTCTTTCTTTACCTCTTAGCCTCCACTGCCACCTCCTTCATACTGCAGCACAGACCTGTGGCATAAACCTAGTATAAGCTGATTCTATGTCACACACACAGAATCACACAGAATCCCCACAGTGCAGATAGAGGCCATTTCGGCCCATCGAGCCTGCACCGACACATAGCCCACCCTAGCCCCGTAACCCCATGTATTTAATCCCCTAACACTAAGGGTCAATTTATCATAGCCAAATCAACCTAACCCGCACATCTTTGGACTGTGGGAGGAAACCGGAGCACCCAGAGGAAATCCACGCAGACACAGGGAGAATGTGCAAACTCCACACAGACAGTCGCCCGAGGCCGGATTTGAACCCGGGTCCCTGGCGCTGTGAGGCAACAGTGCTAACCACTATGCCACCGTGCCCCCCATCACCTTGCTTTATTTGATGCACCCTTCATCTAAAATGGGAAATTTCCGATGACATCCACCTTACTTTAAAACATTTTTTTAATAACATTATCGATCACGTCCTGAGCTATTCAGGCGTCCATTGTCCCATTGTCGTGGTAACAGCCTTGTCCTTGGTGACCACCTGGTAGCAACATCAACCAAGGCCTAGCACAGTTGCCGTGAGATGTGCCTCCATGCATTTTCAAGTTGCTTGCTGTGGTTACTGGGTTAGAGGGGTGGGGGTGGGTTGGGATGTAGACTTCCGTCCATTCACACAGCCTTTCACACAGTTCTTCAGGAAGTGCCACGTCCACTTTTATCAAGTGTGAATCATGAAACTGGACATGCCATTCCAGCACACTGACCTCTTGCTTCTTTAGGAAGTCCTTCACACAGCAACAACATGTCCTTTCGGGTCATTTATCAAAGTGTGATTGCGCACCACATTCCCAACAGCATGGCTGCAAGTTGAGATATTCTTGTCTTTTTCTTCCCCTGCCTCAGCTGAAGGCACTGCCTCAGGCTGGGGTCCAGTTCCACATGCAAAAGTCACCGTCCTACATCTTGCTCAAGTGTTGCCACCCTTCATGCGTGAGTCTAGACGGCGAGTGTCAGCAGGCTATTTGACTGTGGGGGGGCAATGGTGTTAGTCGTGGCTCAGTTGGTCGCACACTTGCCTCCCACTCCACAGACTTGAGCCCATAATCTAGGCTGACACTCCCAGTGCAGAGCTGAGGGAGCGCTGCACTGTCGGAGGTGCCGTCTTTTGTATGAGACGTTAAACTGAGGCCTTGTCTGCCCTCTCAGATGGATGTAAAAAAAGATCTCGTGGCATTATTCAAAGAGATGGGGAGTTCTCCCTGATGTCCTGGCCAATATTTATCCATCAACCGATGTCACTAAAAACAAATTATCTGATCATTATCTCATTGCTGTTCGTGGGAGCTTGCTGTGCACAAAAGTAGCTGCCGCGTTTCTCACATTACAGCAGTGACTACACTTCAAAAGGACTTCATTGTCTGTAAAGCACTTTGGGACATTCTGAGGTTGTGAAAGGCGCTATATAAATGCAAGTACTTTCTTTTTATTATTGCTGTACCTGATCCTCTGTCCAACCGACATCCGCATAAGTGCAGTTTGCAGTGGGAGTCACTGGATCGCGATCAACGGTGGGATCCCTGGCTGATCTCCTTTTCCCACTTCCCAGCCCTATTGCTGCCCAGTTGATATGAGCCAACACGGATTGGGGATTGAACATGGATCTTTCCTGATCTGCATGGTGTGGTTCCACATTGAGCAGTAAAAGAAAGAAAGAACTTGCATTTCTTTTCTTTAAATTATTCATTCACAGGATGTGGGCGTCGCTGGCAAGGCCAGCATTTATTGCCCATCCCCACTCGCTCTCGAGAAGGTGGTGGTGAGCCGCTGCGGTCCATGTGGTGATACTCCTTGTTTGTTGTAGTTTGGTACAACTCAGAGGGCAGTTTAAAGTCAACCACATTGCTGTAGGTCTGGAGTCACATATCGGCCAGACCGGGTAAGGACAGTAGATTTCCTTCCTCTAACAGGACATTAGTGAACCAGATGGGTTTTTATGACAATCTGGTAGTTTCATGGTCACCGTTACTGATACTAGCTTTTTATTCCAGATTTATTTAATTAACTGAATACTAAATTCCCCAGCTGCCGTGGTGGGATTTAAACTCATATCTTCAAATCATTAGTCCAGGCCTCACTGGATTATTAATCCAGTAACATAGCCACTATGCTACCATTCCCTATAGCGCTTTCCACGACTTCAGGACATCCCAACGCACTTTACAGCCAATGAAGTACGTTTTGAAGCGTAGTCACTATTGTAACATTCACCAACTAGGTCCCCATTGGATGTGCCCCATTCTTTGTCGCTGTGTAATAACCAGCACTAGATTGATGATCCCCAATGCCAAACAGAATCTTAGATGATGGGCTTATTCCCTGATAACACGCATACACTGGAGAAGGTAAGGGTGAGAGGGGATCGTACAGGGACATTCAAGATCCATAAGAGTATCAACAAGTTGAACCCTAACAAATTGGGTTACCATGGCCACAAGAATGACAATGAGGGGGCATGGGATGCTCAGAATAGGGAAGATCGCTGAACTTATCAGGAACAACTATTTCACACAGAGGGTACTAAATGTTTGGCTTGGACTGCCTTGGGAATGGTGGGGGGGGCAGGGGGCTGGGACAATTGACATTGATAATAGCAGTAATTTTAAGGAGGAGAGAGACAGGCATATGGTGCGAAAACCAATGAAGGGATAGAGAAAGCAAACTGTGTGCTCTATTTGTCAACTGTGGGGCTGGGCAGATGAACTGTTCCAGAGATGAGGGATTACAGTTCCGTGGATAGACTGGAGAAGCTGGGGTTGTTCTCCTTGGAGCAGAGAAGGCTAAGAGGAGATTTGATAGAGGTGTTTAAAATCATGAAGGGTTTAGATAGAGTAAATAAAGAGAAACTGTTTCCAGTGGCTGAAGGGTCGATAACCAGAGGGCACAGATTTAAGGTGATTGGCAAAAGAACCAGAGACGACATGAGGAAAAACTTTTTACGCAGCGAGTGGTTAGGATTTGGAATGCGCCGCCTGATAGGGCGGTGGATACAGATTCAATAGTAGCCTTCAAAAGGGAATTGGATAAATACTTGAAGGAGAAAAAATTGCAGGGATATGGGGAAAGAGCGGGAGAGTGTGACTGACTGGATTGCTCTTCGAAAGAGCCGGCGCAGACTCAATGGGCCGAATGGCTTCCTTCTGTGCTGTACTGTTCTAGGATTCTAGGATTCTAACTGCGATAGTCTATCCCAGTTCTGTACATTCCTATTTCACTATGGATGATCCTGATCATACGCACGCCAGAGAAGTGCAGGCTCTTGTTGGGTTTATCCAGCCACAGGATGCTCCTCCAGTCAATGGGTTTTCATGTATCTTCTTGCGGTTTCTAGCGCTGACGTGTGGTTTCCTGCAAAGACACTTCTCCTGCAGTCCCCTGTGACACTGTCTGGACACTGGTGCCTGCTCTACCTCTGAGAGTCCATAAACTTAGAGAGTATAATATTTTACTAATTGCCAACTTTCCTTCCCCTCCTGTTGCTGCGATATGGCTTAATGGGCACTGGGCACCCTTCAGGAACTCACTCAAGTGGCCATTATTCACCTTGACAGTGAACATCAAGAGGGTGTGTGGCTGGAGGAGGGACATCGCAGCCATCTCTATCTTTTTCACACCAGACATCCGCACACGTCCCCACACGCAACCACGCACACGCTCACACCCACATGCTCACACACACATGCTCACACACACATGCTCACACACACATGCTCACACACACTCCCACACACACACGCTCACACACACACGCTCACACACACACGCTCACACACACACGCTCACACACACACTCACACACACAGGCTCACACACATGCTCACACACACAGGCTCACACACATGCTCACACACACACTCACACACACAGGCTCACACACATGCTCACACACATGCTCACACACACGCTCACACACATGCTCACACACACACGCTCACACACACTCACACACACACACTCACACACACACTCACACACACATGCTCACACACAGGCTCACACACACATGCTCACACACACAGGCTCACACCCACATGCTCACACACACATGCTCACACCCACATGCTCACACACACATGCTCACACACACACACTCACACACACAGGCTCACACACATGCTCACACACACAGGCTCACACACATGCTCACACACAGGCTCACACACACGCTCACACACATGCTCACACACACATGCTCACACACACAGGCTCACACCCACATGCTCACACACACAGGCTCACACACACACACTCACACAGGCTCACACACACACACTCACACACACATGCTCACACACACATGCTCACACACACAGGCTCACACACACATGCTCACACACACAGGCTCACACACACACACCCACACACACATGCTCACACACACACACTCACACACACATGCTCACACACACAGGCTCACACACACATGCTCACACACACAGGCTCACACACACACACAGGCTCACACACATGCTCACACCCACATGCTCACACACACATGCTCACACACACATGCTCACACACACATGCTCACACACACAGGCTCACACACACAGGCTCACACACACACGCTCACACACACGCTCACACACATGCTCACACACACACACTCACACACACATGCTCACACACATTCACACAGACACACTCACACACACAGGCTCACACACACGCTCACACACACAGGCTCACACACACGCTCACACACACAGGCTCACACACACGCTCACACACACAGGCTCACACACACGCTCACACACACACGCTCACACACACACACACACATTGGACTCCTCATTGGTCAGCAATCAGGAGCGGGGACCCTGGCTGATTGTTCCCTCCCCAACCCTCTGATATTAGCTGTGGATCAGTGGGTAGCACTCTCACCTCTGAATCTAGAAGGTTGGTGGCTTCAAGTCCCACTGCATGAGACTTAAGCACAAATTCTACACTGACAGTCCAGCGCAGTTTTGAGGGAGTGCTGCACTGTCGGAAGTGCTGTTTTACAGATGAGACATTAAGCTAGTCTGCTCTCTCAGTTGGAAGTAAAAGATTCTATGGCACTATTTCGAAGAAGAGCAGGGGGAGTTGTCCCCCGATGTCCTGGGGCCAATATTTATCACTCAATCAACATCACTAAAACAGATGATCTGGTCATTATCACATTGCTGTTTGTGGGAGCTTGCTGTGTGCAAATTGGTTGCTGCATTTCCTACATTACAACAGTGACTACACTTCAAAAGCACTTCTTTGGCTGTAAAGCACTTTGGGTCGTCCTGAGCTGCTGAAAAGCGCTGTAGAAATGCAAGTCTCTTTTTCTTATAAACAACTTTAAAATGAAAGCTTACAAAGAGTTTATAAGCGCATTATGCTAATTTCACAGTTGCACTCCCTGACTCACGGCACATTAAAAAGAAAGCATGTCAGCTCTCATTTCGAAGTCGTTTTAGGCATTGCAGTTAAATTAATTGACAAGAAAGATGATAATGTCACTACAGATTTCACCGTAGACTTCAGCTCCTGGAAAAAGGATACGGGCAATTTATAAACTTTCCTGTTTAGAATGACAGCATGGTACCTTCCCACTCTCACGCGAATAAACAATACAAATGGACTTGGGGAGATACCTTGACCTGCAGATCTGCATTCAGTGCTCCCACCAATATGATCTATATCCCCCTGCTTGCATGCCTGGGATTCGTTAGCTCCCGGAAACAGCTTCTTCCTTTTTATAAACAGAACAGGCGGTCAATGACCAAACAGGGCCTACAGTTTATGGCCAGTTTCTCTTCCATTCATCAATCCCTGACACTTTATCCTGCCTGCCTTACACAGCGTAGCCTTGGCTGAAACAATGTCAAGCCCAAAACAAATCGCCCAGACCTGCCTGTTTTTCTGACTTGAGCTTCTGCATGTCCCCTCTTACAAAAAGTTAAGGCGGTTGGTTCATGAGCATCAGGCAATAAGAGAATGCGCACAGTTGTAACATGAATGAACATTAAACTATCAGCTCACAAACAGGTAGCTTGTTAAAATGGTGATTCTTTAAAAAAAAACGCTGTCCTCTAGCTCCTTTTTAATTCTCTCGCTTTGCTTACTGAGTATTTTAGCCTCAGATAAAATTGCTTTGTCGATTTAAAACAAGGTTTACATTTTTGTTTTAAAACAGCAGCTGTCTTTTCCACTTCCCTCCCCTGACCAGGATTTATAAGGTGCCCTTAAATACTAGAAATTGATTTCTTGTTTCTGTCCCACTGCTGGCGCCGTAGTCTTGGAGGAGGAGGGCGGGAAGAAAAGAAAAATAAACTGCAAAGCTTCACTTCTTTTCTGGAACCGCATGCCTCACCCCTTTAATACGCAGTTCTGAATTCGATGCCATGTATATGTTTCAGGAGGTTTGAGAGTTTTGCATTGATGTGTGGATTGACCTAAAATTATGGGGAAGAATATGAGTGAGTTAATTTTGCGGTTTATAGTCCTGCCTCCCTTGCCCCAGCCTCCAACAATGGACAGCAGTCCTTCGCAACCCTTTGACATTTTTATTCAATATACAAATGTCCGTTACTAGGCATCAGTAGCAGTGGATTGTTGCAATATTATTGCCCTTTCATTAAGCAGCTTTGGGTCATGGTAGGAAAATGGGGGCTAATTGACTATCGACCGAGACAATCCCTCCATGGGTGCAAAATTTGAGAACAGTCTCACAGGGTTAATGCATTTCTCGAAAGTGGTTTTGTGGGTTTCTGGAAACCATCATTCCCGGGCCTGGTTTGTTTTGCTAAACCGCTGGTGGCTGCTTCTATAGCCTGATCCACATTGCCCCGAACCGTTTAACTGTTTCGCGGCCTGGCAGTGCATGTAGTACAGCGAAGATTGAAAATAAATACCGAAAATCCAAAATAAAAATAGAAAATGTTAGAAAGACACAGCGGGTCATCAGCACCTGACAGGGACCCTTCGCCGTGGCCTTGAATGTTTTCTGACACTGTATAACTCCATCCAAAACTCCAACCTTTTCTCTTTTATTCCCCTACACACTACACCTCCTCTCTGCATCCTCGCTCTCTAGAAATCAAGATTCATCAGACTGTTTCCAGCTCTGACCCATTCTTCATCAGGATCTTAACCCAGTGGAACTCCTCCCCTCCCTCAGTCTTCCCTTCCTCTTACAGTCTACAGGCTCTACAGTGTCACCTAATCATTACATCTTCAGTTAGCTCATCTTCTCCCCTACTTCGTTCAACCTTGCTGATGTCCTGTGTCTAGGTTTGTAGAGATTTATAAAGTGAATTATTGCTTCTCCCCATTTTTCTGCCCTGGTAGTTACATCACCAGGGAGGGGGTGAGAGAGTGAGTTGGAGTGTGAGTGAGTGAGTGAGTGAGTGAGTGAGAGAGTGAATGAGAGAGTGAGTGAATGAGAGAGTGAGAGAGGGACTGAGGGAGTGAGTGAAAGAGTGAGTGAGTGAGCGAGTGAAAGAGTGAGTGAAAGAGTGAGAGAGTGAGAGAGGGACTGAGTGAGAGAGTGAGTGAGTGAAAGAGCGAGTGAGTGAAAGAGTGAGTGAGTGAAAAAGTGAGTGAGTGAGTGAGTTGGAGAGTGAGTGAGTGAATGAGTAAGTGAAAGAATGAGAGAGTGAGAGAGGGACTGAGTGAGTGAGTGAGCGAGTGAGTGAGTGAAAGAGTGAGTGAGTGAGTGAGTGAGTAAGTGAAAGAATGAGAGAGTGAGAGAGGGACTGAGTGAGTGAGTGAGCGAGTGAGTGAGTGAAAGAGTGAGTGAGTGAGTGAGTGAGTAAGTGAAAGAATGAGAGAGTGAGAGAGGGGCTGAGTGAGTGAGTGAGAGAGTGAGTGAGTGAAAGTGAGTGAGTGAGAGAGTGAGTGAGTGAAAAAGTGAGTGAGTGAGTGAGTGAGTTGGAGAGTGAGTGAGTGAATGAGTGAATGAAATAATGAGAGAGTGAGAGAGGGACTGAGTGAGTGAGTGAGAGAGTGAGTGAGTGAAAGTGAGTGAGTGAGAGAGTGAGTGAGTGAAAAAGTGAGTGAGTGAGTGAGTTGGAGAGTGAGTGAGTGAATGAGTGAATGAAATAATGAGAGAGTGAGAGAGGGACTGAGTGAGTGAGTGAGTGAGCGAGAGAGTGAGAGAGTGAGTGAGTGAGTGAGAGAGGGCTGAGTGAGTGAGTGTGAGAGAAAGAGTGAATGAGTGAGTGAGGGAAGTGAGTGAGTGAGAGTGAGTGAGTGAGAGTGAGTGAGTGGAGTGAGTGAGTGAGTGGGCGAGTGAGTGAGGGAGTGAGAGAGTGAGTGAGTGAGTGGAATGCGTGAAGGGAGTGAGTGAATGAGTGAGTGAGAGAGTGAGCGAGTGAATGAGTGAGTGAGTGAGTGGAGTGAGTGAGGGGAGTGAGTGAATGAGTGAGTGAGAGAGTGAGCGAGTGAATGAGTGAGTGAGTGAATGAGTGAGTGAGTGAGGGGAGTGAGTGAGAGAGTGAGGGGAGTGAGTGAGTGAGGGGAGTGAGTGAGTGAGAGAGTGAGTGAGTGGAGTGAGTGAGTGGAGTGAGTGAGTGGGTGAGGGGAGTGAGTGAGTGAGTGAGTGGACTGAGTGAGTGAGTGAGTGAGGGGAGAGAGGAGTGAGTGAGTGAGTGAAAGAGTGAGTGAAAGAGTGAGTGAGAGTGAGTGAGTGAGTGAGTGGGTGAGTGATTGAGTGAAAGAGTGAGTGAAAGAGTGAGTGAGAGTGAGTGAGTGAGTGGAGTGAGTGAGTGAGTGGAGTGAGTGAGTGAGGGGAGTGAGTGAGGGGAGTGAGTGAGTCAGTTGAGTGAATGAGTGAGTGAGGGTAGAGAGTGAGGGGAGTGAGCGAGTGAGTGAGGGGAGTGAGCGAGTGAGCAAGTGAGAGAGTGAGTGCGTGAGTGAGTAAGTGAAAGAGTGAGTGAGTGAGTGGGTGAGGGGAGTGAGTGAGTGAGTGAGGGGACTAAGTGAGTGAGTGAGTGGAGTACATGAGGGTGGAGTGAGTGAGCGAGTGAGTGAGTGAAAGAGTGAGTGAGTGGAGTGAGTGAGTGAGTGAAAGAGTGAGTGAAAGGGCGAGTGAGTGAGTGAGTGGGTGAGTGGGTGAGGGGAGTGAGTGAGTGAATGAGTGAAAGAGTGAGTGAGTGAGTGGATGAGGGGAGTGAGTGAGTGAGTGAAAGAGAGTGAGTGAGTGAGTGAGAGTGAGTGAGTGAGGGGTGTGAGTGAGTGAATGAGTGAAAGAGTGAGTGAGTAAGTGGATGAGGGGAGTGAGTGAGTGAGGGGAGTGAGTGAAAGAGTGAGTGAATGAGTGAGTGAGGGGAGTGAGTGAGTGAGTGAGTGAGTAAAAGAGTGAATGAGTGAGTTAGAGAGTGAGTGAGTGAAAGAGTGAGTGAGTGTGTGAGTGAGTGTGTGAGTGAGTGACTTACCCCAACCATCTGGGTGTAGGTAGGGGTTGAGTCTCCTAATTTTATCAATGATGCATCTGGCATATGTCAATCATTAGCAATGGTAAACACTCACTTTCATTTTAAAAATGTGGCCTTTTTATTTACTTTGCTTTATATGACTATTGAAAGTGCATACATTAATAAATTCTGCTTTGTGTCTTTCACAATCAATGAGTTTTCTTCCAATATTTGCGTGGCCCTTTATAGTGAGTGCGGGTTATCTGCTCAGGAAATGCATGACTTCTGCTTTCGGTAATTGGACGTTAGATCGAGGCAGTGCACAGAGGCTCCATCAGCATCGAAGAAGGACAGGTTAATGCTTCGGGCGTGAATGCTCATTAGAATCGATAAAAGGAAGACAGGATAGACCCTTTATTGGACTGAGCAAAAATGTAGGCGGAGAGAGGGGCGCAACGGGTAAAAACCAAGGGAGTCTATTTACGCCAAGGGTTCTCTTGAACCCCAGCCTAACTTTGGTGGCACCATTTATGCCGCTTGCTCACGGGTTCCCCAGCTCTAGATACAGCGGACAAGTGGGAGAAAGATCCCCGCAGAAATTCACCCTCCAAGAGTCAGATTTACAAATCACCATTACAGAGAAACAGCTAATGGGTTTAACAGCCTGTGAAAAGACTTTTTAATTTGAAAAGGGAGGGTTGATTCAACTCTCCCTTATATAAGATAACATAGAAGATACTGAAGGGGATTGACAGGTTAGATGCTGAGAGGTTGGGCTGGATTTTAACTCAGGTGCGGGATGGTGTCGTGTTATCCGCGTTTCGTGTTATCCACCCGAATCTAAATCGATGTGGGAGATTGATGCAATTTTAACTTAATTGTCCAATTGATTTCCAACATGTGGGAACCCATGGCAAATGAGTTTTTCCTGACTGAAAGTCCCCTCCGATTACGTCATCATTGCTGCTGCATTTAGGGTCTGCAACAAGCCTTGCTTCTTCTGCAGACTGCCAACCTTTTGGCCTTTCATGCTACAGGGACCTGGAGGCAGAATGACCAGCCAGAGACCTAGGTCTGCTCCCAGGTTTGATGACATTGCCCTGCAGGCTTTAGTTGAGGGAGCAAGAGCTCATAAAGAGGTGCTCTTCCCTTCTTCAGGGAGGAAGAAGCCTCCCCAGCAAACCAAGGCTGTGTGGGTCCAGGTGGCAGAGGAGGTCAACTCATTGTCAGTAACCCGCAGAACGTGGATTCAGTGCAGGAAGAGATTTCATGACCTTCTGTGCACTGGAAAAGTGAGTATGAATTTCCCATCACCCTCAACCTGATCCCCATTGCCTCTCCTCACCAGCACTCAGCTTTAGCAATCTCTTCCTCCACATCCCACTTGACACTGACATCCATGCACCCTTACCCATTCCCTTTCTCTCTATGGTCACATTCACATAACTATTCGACTATGCAGCCCTCACACTCCCTATCACTGTGATGCTATGAAAACAACTGACAACACACAGGGAGGGCCCTTGGTCTTGCCACCTCACTCCATCTTTGTCTCCTTCTAAGTATCTATGCTATGGATTCTCTACACTCACTCCTTCATTCTCACTCAAACTCCACTTGTCTCCCTCATTGCAGGAAAAGAGAGCTCACAACAACAGAGAGCGAGGACAGGAGGAGGGCCACCCTCACTAGCCCACCTCACCCCCTGGGAGGAGGCGGTCCTGGAGATCGTAGGAGTGGAGGACGATGCGCAAGTGGGGGATGGACAGACGGGTGCGTCGCAGCAAGCTGGTGACAGAATAGTTTTCCATCTCTCTCATTGACATTGCATGAGTCGCTGATAATGATTCTGAAGCTCTAACAGATTGACTTATGATCATCTGCAATATGCAATGTGCATGTAACCTTGGCATCACATCTCTGACTCTTTCCTTTACTACCCCACAGGACCATCGCAAGCACCCGTCCCCACTAGCCAGGAGGAACAGCCTGAGCCTCCAGACTCCTCAGAGGAAGCTGCAACCTTTGAGGGTGCAGCGTCAGCAGAATTCAGCACACCCAGCACCAGCACAGACACTCACACCTCGGTGGGACCATCGCGAGATAGAGTAGCGTTGTCACCTGGTGTATCACAGCTCACAAGTGAGCATCAGCAGATTGTGGAGACAGGGACAGCAGTGGAGAGTCCTAGTCGGAGGGCGCAGGACTCTGCCAGCTCGGCTCAGCTGCATGTCGACCCTCTGCCTCTGGGTCCATCCATAAGATCAGCGGTGCTGGAACTCCAGGCACAGATGCAGGAGTCTCTGGCAGGTTTTGTCTCCAGGGTCGCTGCGAGTGTGGAGTGAATGGAGGAGTCCATAGCGAACATGAGCAAAGTCTTTGTGGAGTCATTGGCGCATGAACGCATCACCATGGAAAGGATGCCAACCTCCATAGAGGTGATAAGTCGCCAGAGTGCAGAAAACATGGTGAGTGTTCTGAATAGAATGACATCTCTGGAGGAGTAATGGTCATCTATTGAACAGAGAAATCAGACCTTCATGGAAGTCCTTCTGAGTAGGACTGCCAGTGCAGATACGGGTCCCCATGGCTCCCCTGATGTGCAGCAAGGTGCTCTCAAGCCACTTCCAAGCGCTGGCCCCTTCTGGCCTGCGCAGCTTCAGGTGGGTGAGCAGCAGCCTGGCGCTTCTGTTGCTGCTGCTGTTGTTGGTGCTGCTGTTGTTCCTGGTTCTGCTGGTGCCACGGCTGGTGCTCGAGCTCATCTAATGGCCAGAAGGGAAGGAAATAAATGGCTCCCATGCTTCTCGTATATGCCTCAGTTGAGGAAGCGCTCAGTGAAGGTGGCGAGAGGGGTTTCCCAGGAGGTCACATTGGAGATGGGCGTCAGGCTCCAAACTTGCCCCAGACCTGAGACCACTAAGTCCTGCCACCTGCAAATGATGGCTGATCAAATCTCCTCTTTAATGGTTGACCTGCAGTTGATAGTCAGCAATCCAATAGTGCTCCAGCCAGGTTTCACCATCGTGCTTCCCACCAGGCGTGTTTAACGTGGGAAAAGGGTTAAATTCGCAAGGGCCTTTCAAAATAGGATTATAGAGGCTATTTAGTGCTTGTTAAGGGCCTTAATGACCTATCCCGCCTGTTGGAGGTGGGACGGAGTCGGGACCATTAGACACGACTGAGTTAAAGCTGCTCGGAGTCGGGAACCAGGCGGGGGGGTCCCGCCCGCCAGTTTTTGCAATTTTAACCCCCCACATGCCTCCAATCATGCCTCCATGGCCCATTGAAAATCGAGCCTGTTGTTTCCCCTGGCTGGAGAGTCTAGAACTAGGGGGCATAGTCTCAGGATAAGGGGTCGACCATTTAGGACTGAGATGAGGAGGAATTTCTTCACTCAGAGGGTTGTGAATCTTTGGAATTCTCTACCCCAGAGGGCTGTGGATGCTGAGTCGTTGAGTATATTCAAGGCTGAGATCGATAGATTTTTGGACTCTAAGGGAATCAAGGGATATGGAGATCAGGTGGGAAAGTGGAGTTGAGGTTGAAGATCAGCCATGATCTTTATTGAATGGCGGAGCAGGCTCAAAGGGCCGTATGGCCTACTCCTGCTCCTAATTCTTATGTTCTTATGCTCATTCTTAGTAGTTGTCCAACATTAAAATAAATGGAGATAAAATATGTGGGTACACGGTTTCCCATAACGCACTCCCGGTGAGAGGTACTCTCTGCCAGGAGCACAGGATCTCAGACTCATCCCTGAGGTGGAAAGTGTTGGATGGTAGACCTCCTAAAGCCTTTTCTCTATCTGACTGGTAGCCTCAGTCAGGCAGTGAAAAGTCATTAGAAAGACAGAAATGGGGGTAAAACCATCCCAAGACAGAGATAAGTTGAGGCTCCCCCAGTCACCCAGTTGTTAAGTGCACTGCACAGTGGGGAACTGAGCTATACCGATCAGGGAGGTCAGAGGGTGGCAAACCCCAGGCTGTGGAGAGTGGCTGATTTCTGCCAGGACGAATGTTAACATCAAGAGGCAAAACATCAGCGGGGTTCCTGCTCCTGATTGCCATCTATTGGGCTCTGCTGGAAGATGTGCAGGTGTGGAGAGTGCTTCAGGATGGACACTCATCCCATTCTGCTGAAGGGTTAACTCATCTTTCTGTTTCAGATGCTGACTGTGCTCTTGTGTATTTCCCGATTTTTCTCTGGCCAAAGCAGATACCTGTTTTTATTTTGGAGGTGGGAATTGAGTCTCTTCAACTGGCCATGGGCAACAACGCTTGGTGCTCTAGTGATTGAGTATGGATGGAGAAATGAATGCTTCCTGGCAGTCTCGGATCGTGGTGAATAAATATGATTAGGACTATTTTCACCCATAGAGAAAGAAGAAAGAAAGATTTGCATTTATATAGCGCCTTTCACAACCTCAGGATGCCCCAAAGCACTTGACAGCCAATTAAGTACTTTTGACATGTAGTCGCTGTTGTAGGGGATGTTTCCCTTGGCTGTGGAGTCTAGAACTAGGAGTCACAGTCTCAGAATAAGGGTCGGCCATTTAGGACTGAGATGAGGAGAAATTTCTTCACTCAGAGGGTGGTGAATCTTTGGAATTCTCTACCCCAGAGGGCTGTGGAGGCTCAGTCGTTGAGTATATTCAAGACAGAGATTGATAGATTTTTGGATACTAAGGGAATCAAGGGATATGGGGATAGTGTGGGAAAATGGAGTTGAGGTAGAAGATCAGCGATGATCTTATTGAATGTTGGAGCAGGCTCGAAGAGCCAAATGGCCGACTCCTGCTCCTATTTCTTATGTTCTTATGTAATGAAGGAAACGCAGCAGCCAATTTGCACACATAGATGCTCCCACAAAGAGCAATGTGTAGGACCAGAAAATCTGCTTTAGTGATGTTGGTTGAGGGATAAATATTGGCTAGGACACCAGGAAGAATTACCATCTTCTTCTTCTTCAAAATAGTGCCATGGGATCTTTTACATCCACGGGCAGATAGGGCCTTGATTTAACAGGGTCTTATCGGAAAGATGGCACCTCCGACAGTGCAGCACTCCCTCAGTACTGCCCTGGGAGTGTCAGCCTAGATTTATTGTGCTCAAGTCTCTGGAGTGGGACTTGGAACCACAGCCTTCTGACTCAGAGGCGAGATTGCTGCCCACCGAGCCACGGCTCACCGAGGGTAAATGCTGAGATGGACGAGTTGTGTAGAATGGTCTGTTTCCTCCTCTGAAGCTGATGGAGCCTCTGCGCATTTCCAACGTTTTCTGCTTTTATTTTTCACTTATCTCTATTTATTGGGCAATTAGTTTTACTCCTACAGAAAGCAGAAGTCATGCATTTCCTGAGCAGATAACCCGCACTCACTATAAAGGGCCACGCAAACAATGGAAGAAAGCTCGCTGATTGTAAAGGACATCCCAAGGACAAAAGAGAATGAATTAATAATTTTAGATTGGCAGTGAGGCTATAATTCAAGTTAAAACCCAAAATAAATGAAAGCAAAGAATGGATGGACTAAACAGCCTGAGTGTGCTCATGGCTAGATCCCATATGATGAATGTTCACATCTAAATTGCAAATGTGACTTCAGTCTTGAGTTGGTTCTGGGCTATTCTCCATTTAATAATGCAGGCACAAGCCCAGATATAACAAAGTCACCCTCCACAGGTGCGTGTAATGGACCCCCCCCTTAAACAGATGGAAATATTGAATGGGCTCTTTTCCAGTAGAGAGTGGGGCCAATACATAGACTATTGAACCATACTGTTTATCTAAGAACACTGCTAAGGAACTGCAGCAGCTGAAATGCCACACACCACAGAAAATGCCTGTTTTTTAATTGTGAAATCAAAATAGAAACCCATGGCCTATAGTGCAAGACACACTCGTAAAGAATAAAAGAGATGAGGCAAGTCAGGAAGTAGTGAGCAGTTTGGCGCAAAACTTAGATTTTAAAAGCCAGAAGTTTGTCGGAGTTTGGGAAGACTGAAGGAGATAAGGAGTTCCACAATTTTAAGTTCCGGGGCAAGAATGAATTAGAGTATGGTGCGAAGAATCTTGATTTCAACACAGTGAAGATGGAGGTAGGAGGAAGAAAAATTATAAATAGAGGAATAGCATTACAAAAGCCAGGAAGTTATGTTAAACCTTTATAAAACATTAGTTCGGCCCCAGCTGGAGTATTGTCTCCAAATCTGGGCACCACACTTTAGAAAGGACGTGAAGGCTTTGGAGAGGGTGCAGAAGAGATTTACTAGGATGGTTCCAGGGATGAGGGATTACAGTTACGTGGATAGACTGGAGAAGCTGGGGTTGTTCTCCTTGGAGCAGAGAAGGCTAAGAGGAGATTTGTTAGAGGTGTTTAAAATTATGATGGTTTTAGAGAGAGTAAATAAAGAGAAACGGTTTCCAATGGCTGAAGGGTCGATAACCAGAGGGCCCAGATTTAAGATGATTGGCAAAAGAACCAGAGGCGATGGGAGGAAAAACTTTTTTACGCAACAAGTGTTTAGGATTTGGAATGCGCTGCCTGATAGGGCGGTGGACACAGATTCAATACTGGCCTTCAAAAGGGAATTGGATAAATACTTGAAGGAGAAAAAATTGCAGGGATATGGGGAAAGAGCGTGGGAGTGGGACTAACTGGTTTGCTCTTCGAAAGAGCCGGCGCAGACTCGATGGACCGAATGGCCTCCTCCTGTGCTGTACTATTCTAGGATTCTATGATTCTAAGACTGGAGGTTAGAATGAATAAGAAAGAAAGTTCATGGAGCATGAACATTTGTTGTATTGATGAAATAGTAAACGAGAAAGATTGTGACAGGGAGCAAGGCTGGAGGGTAGAGGTGAGACCGAAAACAATTGCCCATCGGACAAGAAGCTTTTCCTTGTATCAGGTTCAGGAATGCTAGAAGAGCCACCTCAGATATGGGAACGGTGTGCAAGCGTTTGACAGGCTTGGGCTTTGCAGTGCTTTAAGAGTTGCTGAAGTGAAAAGAAGTGGACACAAACAAGGCAACTAAAATTCTTGGAGGAGATGTGGGAGGAGATGGATGAAGATTGCTGACAGATGAAGAAGGACCAAGGCTGTAGCCATTAAAGCTATGAGGTGGCGGCAGTTTGTTAGACGAAAGGCATGAAGAACTACTTCTTTGAAGAATTAAAAGAAAGAAGGTCAAAGGGTGTGGAGCAGATTGAGATATAATGCTAATAAGCTGCTATCATTAACCAACGTAACACACTAAGTCCATGGGGCTGATCTCCTGCCATAACTCCAACAGAGCTCCCAGGGAAACGGTTATTTCTGCCAGTTCCCTAGGGTTCCCACCAGCCTCCTGCTGGAGTTATAACAGGACACTATTGAATTTCAGCCCCTATATCTAGATGCATCAGCCTAATTAATATAATTATAATGGTGTTTTTGCAGGCTATTGAGTCATTACCTGCATGAAGTGCTTTGAGATGTTTTGATGGTGCGATAAGGAGCAAATCTGTTTTTATTTCAGATTTCCAGCACATGTGGTTTATTCCTCTTTTACCTGTTTATAGGAGTGGGCCTTTGGCGTAGCGGTAGCATCCCCGCCGCTGGGCCAGAAGGCGTAGGGTTTCAAACCCTGCTCCAGACAGTCCCAGCAAGTGGAGTCAGAGTTCCGGCTCTAAATTCTGGGTTGACATCCAGCAGGATACTTGCATCCCTGGGTGTGGGTGCCCCGCCCCCCCCCCCACCCTCGTATGGGTTGTGGGAGCCTGTAAAATCCTCCTGCCATAGGACTAACCACCCTAATGGCTGGTACGAAGATGGTTACGGTCACAGAAGGAGCATTAATCACAGCCAGAAATCCTTCCACCACTTCATACAGTTCCCCAAAGGGAACAGTGTGAAGACACGTACAACAACAACCTGTTTATACAGGTAGGATGGCTTTGTTTCTGTCACTTGGGGGATGGACTTGTTATTGCTTTTAATGACTGCAAAGCCACAAAGCTCTGGCATTCCCTCCCTAAACCTCTCCGCCTCTCTCTGCTCCTTTAAGACGCTCCGTAAAAACCTGCCTCTTTGACCAAGCTATTGGTCACCTGCCCTATTAACTCCTTACATGGCTCGGTGTCAAATTATGTTTGATAACGCTTCTGTGAAGCACCTTGGGATGATTTACTACATTAACAGCAACAACAACTTGCATTTATATAGCGTCTTTAATGTAGTAAAACGTCCCAAGGTGCTTCACAGGAGCGATTATCAAACAAAATTTGACACCGAGCCACATAAGGTGACATTAGGACAGGCAACCAAAAGCTTGGCCAAAGAGCTAGGTTTTTTAATGAGCGTCTTAAAGGAGATTAGAGAGTTGGAGAGGTTTAGGGAGGAAATTCCGGAGCTTAGGGGCTAGGCAGCTGAAGGCTCGGCACCAATGATGGAGCGATGAAAATCGGGGATGCGCAGGAGGCCAGAATTGGAGGAGTGCAGAGATCTTGGAGGGCTGTAGAGCTGGAGGAAGTTACAGAGTTAGGGCGGGGCGAGGCCATGGAGGGATTTGAACACAGAGATGAGAATTTTTAAATTGTAGCTTTGCTGGACCGGGAGGCAATGTAAGTCAGCGAGCACAGAGGGTGATGGGTGAACAGGACTTGGTGTGAGTTCGGTTGCAGGCAGCAGAATTTTGGATGACCTCAAGTTTATGGAGGGTGGATGATTGGAGGTCGGCCAGGAGTGCATTGGAATAGTCAAGTCTAGAGGTAACAAAGGCATAGATGAGGGTTTCAGCAGCAGATAAGAACATAAGAACATAAGAAATAGGAGCAGGAGTAGGTCATTTGGCCCCTCGAGCCTGCGCCGCCATTTAATGAGATCATGGCTAATCTGATGAGCTGTGGTGGGTGGAGTCGGGCAATGTTACGGAGGTGGAAGTAGGAGGTCTTGTGATGGTGCGGATATGTGGTCGGAAGCTCATCTCAGGATCAAATACGACACCAAGGTTGCAAACAGCCTGGTTCAGCCTCAGACAGTTGCCAGGGAGAGGGATGGAGTTGGTGGCTAGGGAACGGAGTTCGTGGCGGGGACCGAAGACAATGGCTTCGGTCTTCCCAATATTTAGTTGGAGGAAATTTCTGCTCATCCAGTACTGGATGTCGGACAAGCAGTCTGACAATTTAGAGACAGTGGAGGGATCGAGGGAGCTGGTGGTGAGGTAGAGCTGGGTGTCAGCGTACATGTGGAACCTGACGTGTTTTCGGATGATATCGCCAAGGGGCAGCATGTAGATGAGAAATAGGAGGGGGCCAAGGATAGATCCTTGGGGGACTCCAGCGGTAATGGTGTGGGAGAGCAGAGAGAAGCCATGCAGGTGATTCTCTGGCTATGAGTGGATAGCTAAGAATGGAACTAGGCGAGTGCAGTCCCGCCCAGCTGGATGACGGCGGAGAGGTGATAGAGGAGGATGGAGTGGTCAACCGTGTCAAAGGCTGCAGACAGGTCGAGAAGGACGAGGAGGGATAGTTTACTATGGCCACAGTCACTTAGGATGTCATTTGTGACTTTGATAAAGTAGTTTCAGTACCGTGGCAGGGGCGGAAACTCAATTGCTATATAATTGTAAGTTATTGTTGATGGCCTCGTCTGCCCTTTCAGGTGGATACAAAAGATCCCATGGCACCATTCAAAGAACAGTGGGGGAGTTCTCCTGGTATCCTGGCCAACTTTTATCACTCAACCAACAACAGTGAAAGCAGATTATCTGGTTATTTATTTCATTGCTGTTTGTGGGACCATTTTGTGTGCAACTTGGGTGATGCATTTCTCTAAATTATAGCAGTGACTACACTTCCAAAATGCTTTATTGGCTGTGAAATACTTTGGGACATGATGAAAGGCGCTATATAAATGCAAGTTCTTTTTTTCTAAATGGGCATATTTGAAATGGATGCAAATGCTATATTTACATGGAGGAAATGGTAACTTTCGTGGAACCGCCGCAATCAGGCCAGCTGAACATGATTGAGTTCAGGATAACAGAACCCACAGCATAAAAGGGAACATTTCCAAAACTGCCACCATGGCACCTAGTGAAATGAACAGCCAAAATTCTGCAAGAGTTAAACCTACATACAAACTTAGATTTTTTTAAATGAGATGCAGAAGTAGACACTGGCGACAGAAGTGAGAGAAAAATAAATCATTTTAATTTAATGATCAGAACTAAAGTACATATCAGTGTAATTACCTTCACTACAGCTTTATGTATTATTTGTAAATAAACTGAAAAATACAATTAAAACGTAATAGTTAATGCATATTTTACGTGTCATATTTGCAATGACACAGCAGTTCTGAACACTCTAGAGGTAATTTACGTGCCACCGTAAACAGATTAAAAGACAATACTTTCAAAGAACCGGCACAGACATGATGGACCAAATAGCCTCCTTTTGTGCTGTAAGATTCTGTAATTTTTTTATTCGTTCATGGGATGTGGGCGTCGCTGGCATTTATTGCCCATCCCTAATTGCCCTTGAGAAGGTGGTGTGGTGAGCCGCCTTCTTGAACCGCTGCAGTCCGTGTGGTGAAGCTAGTCCCACAGTGCTGTTCAGGAGGGAGTTCCAGGATGTCGACGATGAAGGAACGGCCGATATATTTCCAAGTCAGGATGGTGTGTAACTTGGAGGGGAACTTTAATAATTCTATAAAAGACAAAAATGTTATGTTACAGTGCATGACAGATTATCAAGACTGTGTTCCAAAAATATGTCAGATTGTTCTAGTCACACATCCAGAAATACCAGCTGCTGAACTTTCAGAGGGTGTGTCACTCAAATCCTGCATCACAGCCTCATAGTCTGAGGGAAAATTTGCACTACATTTGTAGCACGGTGTGAAATGGTTTTGTTTTTGCACCAACACTACAGTTGTTCGGTAAAAGAAGCCTGAACTCAGAGTCAGGCCGTGATCTGACAGCAGCGGAAAGCAGAGTGAGACTCCCTGGGGAATAAGTCTTCGTGTGCTTCACTCTGGAGTTAGGTCCAACCAGATTTACACTACACGAATTTAACATCAGCACAAAGACAAAATCGCTTCACACCAATGCTAACTCTGCACTGTAAAAATACTTTAAATGAAGGGTAATTTCAGTCACAGGTGAACTGACGCTAGCCCTAAAACCCCATGGAAAACCTTCTTGAGCAGAGAGACGTGACAGAGATGTGAATGGCAACATCCGGGAGAAATGCGGAGGAGAGTTACTGATACACCGGTAATGTACAGCGTATTGACTGGAGGCCCAACCTGCTCTACCATCTGTATCAAGTGTAATTGTATATTATTGTGCAATGCGACGATTCTGAGGTTCATTTAGGTGTTTCTGGACTTCACACTGTCACGGGCACTTTCAATGGTCTGATGAAGCATCCGTGTAGCAAGTCCTGGCTGGGGGAGGTTGGAAGAAGCAACATCTGTCTCATGTGGCTGAAGTGTCTCCTTGGTCTGTTGTTGTGCTTTTCCCAAAACTGCTCTGTGTAAGATCTGACCGACAGGTGAGCAACCTTCCTGTTGCTTGGAAACAGCTTGCACTGCACATCTTCGACGTCTGTCATTGGTTACCCCTCGCCTAATGATTTCACTTCCTTCCTCATTGTTCTCTGAGATGGTAATCGCTTCAGAATCATCTCTGTAGACAAGAAGGACACTGCTTCATTATTTTCTTTGGACTGCTGCAGCTGCAAGAGAGACACAGAATAATTTACAAAGGGTTTTGTTAGAGTAGAATAGGGAGAAACTGTTTCCACTGGCAGGAGGGCCGGTAACCAGAGGACACAGCAGCCAATTTGCGCACAGCAAGGTCCCACTTCAGCAATAAGATAAATAACCAGTTAATTTGTAGCTGAAGGTATTAATTGAGGGATAAATATTGTCTTACATTGAATAGTGCCATGAGATCTTTCATGTCCACCTGAACAGGACCACAGTTTAACCCCTTCTCCAAAAAATGGCACTTCTGACAATGCGGCACTCCCTCATTTAAGATAATTGGCAAAAGAACCAGAGGGGAGATGAGGCGATTTTTTTTAACGCAGTGAGTTGTGAGCTAGAACGGACTGCCTGAAAGGGCGGTGGAAGCAGATTCAATAGTAACTTTCAAAAGGGAATTGGATAAATATTTGAAAAGGCAAGAATTTGCAGGGCTATGGGGAAAGAGCAGGGGGAGAGTGACTATTTGGATAACTCTTTCAAACAGCCAGCACAGGCACGATGAGCCAAATAGTCTCCATCTGTCTTATACATTTTAAGTGCAGCAGAAAAAATATGGATTACATTTTTCATATGGATTCTGCCTGACACTAGCAAGCAGATTTTATGGACAGTGTTTTCACACTACTGTCTGTAAGGGACATTACTTTAAAAATGTATTTCACTCATCCCAAAGCACTTCACGGCCAAGGAATTGGTTTTGAAGTGTAATCACTGTTGTTCAGTAAATTAACAGCAGCCAATTTGCGCACAGCAAGGTCCCACTTCAGCAATAAGATAAATAACCAATTAATCTGTAGCTGAAGGTGTTAATTGAGGGATAACTATTGTCTTACATTGAATAGTGCCATGGGATCTTTCATGTCCACCTGAACAGGACCTCAGTTTAACACCTTCTCCAAAAAATGGCACTTCTGACAATGCGGCACTCCCTCATTCGTCACCGTATCATAAGATTTAGATTAGCAATGGAGAGGAGCAAGGAACAATCTAGAGTGGAACTTCTATACAAGAATAGGGCTAACTTCAATGGGATGCAAAAGGATCTAGCCAGGGTAAAATGGAACCAAAGACTGATGGGAAAAACTGTAACAGAACAATGGGTGATCTTTAAGGAGGAGATGTTCCAAGTACAGGCTAGGTACATTCCAACAAGAGGGAAGGGTAAGGGAACCAAAGCAAGGGCTCCTTGGATGACAAGGGAGATAGAGAAGATGATGAAACAAAAAAAGAGGGTGTATGATGCATGTCAGGAATTCTTCAAGGGAGAACCAGACCAAATACTATGGCCCGTATTTTCCGATCGGAGGCTTCTTGCATGCTCTTACCTAAGGGCTCCTGAGGTCCTGCCATTTCCGATCCTGGGCCTCTCCACAGTCGAAATGCGCAGGGCCCACGTATCCCAGGGGCGCATGTGGTTCGCAAGCGTCCCTGAGATCACGTGGGCCATGGGGAACCAATCGGAGAAGGAAATGCCGGTTTTCAGCGCATGCGCTTTGCATGTCTGAAACCGGCATTTGTCAAAAGTATGAATGGAGATCACTCCAAAAAGACATCAAAATATTAAATAAATTTTAACAAAAATGTAATTTTTTGAAAAAAAGATTAAAGTTTTTTGCAGGGCTAAAAGTAAATTTACCTTTTTTAAAAGTATTTTTAAATTATAAATGAGTGAAATTTTTTTTTTTTTTACCTTTTTAAACTCTTATGCTGGTAAAAGTAGGCCTTACGCCTTACTGCTTTTACCAGGTGTAAGATTTCTAAGGGTTTTCAGCGGGCAGAGGTTCTGCAGAAAGCAGAACTCTCCCCCCGCAGAGGCCCTTCTCCAGGCCAGGCATGCGATCTGCCAAGAGGATTCTTGACAGATCGGAAATGCCGGTTTTCAGCGCATGCGCTCTGTGTGCCTGAAACTGGCACTTGCGAGGTCCCTACGGGTGTGTACACAGCTCGTACACACTCGTAGGCATCGGAAAATACGGGGCAATAAGTTGAGAGGGGAAATGAAGATGAAAATAAGATGGGCAAAGAGAGAATATGAGAGTAGAATGGCGGTTAACATAAAAGGGAACCCAAAAATCTCATGAAAATTGTAAGCAGGTAGTAAGAGGCGGGGTGTGGCCTATTAGAGGCAAAAAAGGTGATATGTGCTTAGAGGTGCAGGGCAAAGCTAGAATACTCAATGAGTACTTTGTATCGGTGTTTACTAAGGAGGTGGATGCTGACAAAATATCAGTAGAAGTGGAAAAGGTCGAAGCAATGGAAGAGCTGAAAATTGATGGACAGGATGTACTAGAAAGGCTGGGTATGCTTAGAGTGGACAAGTCGCCTGGTCCAGATGGCTTGCATCCCAGGTTGCTAAGGAAATTGGGGGAGGAGATAGTGGAAGGGCTTGCCATAATTTTCCAATCTTCCCTAGATGTGGGGGGAAGTGCCTGAGCATTGGAAAGTGGCAAATGTGACACCATTGTTCAAGAAAGGGTGTAAGGACAATCCCAGTAACTACAGGCCGGTCAGTCTAACATCAGTGGTGGGTAAAGTTTTAGAGACAATAATCAAGGGGAAAAAAATGGGCACTTGGAGAGGTTTAAGCTAGTTAAGGAGAGCCAACATGGATTTGTAAAAGGCAGATCGTGTTTGACTAATCTAATTGAATTTTTTGATGTGATAACAGGGAGGATTGATAAAGGGAATGCAATGGATGTTGTCTACATGGATTTTCAGAAGGCGTTTGACAAAGTACCACATAGAAGGCTGGTTAACAAAACTGAGGCTCATGGAATAGGTGGGTCAGTGGCAGCTTGGGGGTGTGGCAAACAGTGAGGGTGATACCAATCAACTGCAACAGGACACAGAAAGGCTAGCAGAATGGGCAGACAAGTGGCAGATGGAATTTAATACAGAGCATAGTTTTAAAGAGTGTGCAGGGACAGAGGGACCTGGGAGTTAATGTGCATAGGTCCCTGAAGGTGGCAGGACATATTGAGAAAGTGGTTAACAAAGCATATGGGATCTTGGGCTTCATAAATAGAGGTATTGAGTACAAAAGTAGAGAAGTTATGCTGAACGTTATAAAGCGCTGGTTAGGCCACAACTGGAGTATTGCGTCCAGTTCTGGTCACCACACTTAAAGAAGGATGTGAAGGAGGAGATTTATCAGAATGGTTCCGGGGATGGGGGATCTTAGCTACAAGGACAGTTTGGAGAAGCTGGTTTTGTTTTCATTAGAGCAAAGGAGGTTGAGGGGTGATTTGATAGAGGTGTACAAGATTATGATGGGTTTGGATAGGCTAGACGGGGAAAGGCTGTTCCCACTAGTTGATGGCAAAAAGACTAGGGGACACAGATTTAAGGTTTTGGGCAAGAGATACAGGGGAGACATGAAGAAAAACTTTTTTACGCAGCGAGTGGTGAGGACCTGGAACTCGCTGCTGACAGAAGTGGTGGAAGCGGAGACACTCAATGTTTTCAAGGGGAGACTGGATGGGCACTTGAGGGAAATAAACTTGCAGGGCTACGGGGATAGAGCAGGGGAATGGGACTGACTGGATTGCTCTACAGAGAGCTGGCACAGACTTGATGGGCCGAATGGCCTCCTTCTGTGCCGTTATGACTCTATGACTCAAAATTCAGTTGCTTTGTGCCTCCCATTAGCGCCCTAATGGGGTGCAAAGCAACTAGCGCCCGGGCGCGGCGATGTTTGCGCCGCTCGCGAAATTGACCAGACATTTTGTGGTGGCACTAATCACTACCACCACGATCTCCTGCGCCCGTAGATCGTGACGTCAGTCAAACGTGCAACACCCCGGTTAGCACCTCGCTCCTCAGTGTTAGCGCCTTGAGAGAGGTGTGTAGTGCCTGATTTAGCGCTCCAATCACCTCCAGGGGTGATGGAAGCCAAGATTGCAGTTGGAGGTGATAATTAGCGCCAGGCGCTAAACTTTGCGCCCGGCTGATAATTTCGGCCAAAACGGGGCGATACCGAATTTCTCCCCCTATGATTCCAGCACTGAAGTATCAGCCTAGAAAGAAAGAAAGAAAGAAAGACTTGCATTTATATGGCGCCTTTCATGACCACTGGACATCTCAAAGTGCCCTACAGCCAATGAAGCACTCTTGAAGTGTAGTCGCTGTTGTAATGTAGGAAACACGGCAGCCAATTTGCACACAGCAAGCTCCCACAAACAGCAATGTGATAATGACCAGATAATCTGTTTTAGTGATGTTGGTTGAGGGATAAATACTGGTCCAGGACACCGGGGATAACTCCCCTGCTCTTCTTCGAAATAGTGCCACAGGATCTTTTACGCCCACGCGAGAGAGCAGACGGGGCCTCGGTTTAACGTCTCATCCAAAAGACATATGCTACCATTCCCATTATGAGGTGGAGAGATGTTTATTGTGATTGACTTTTAATTTTGTTGTTCTTATTGGTTCATTGATGCATTTGTAATCATCGTGTGCACTGTGCAATTTTACAAACTTTTTGTTTACTTTACAGGGCAAATTTTGCGAGATGCTGCTCTGAGCAAGTAGGCTCGATTGGCTGGCGCATTCATCAAAGCAACATACACAGAGCCAAAAGGGAAACTTATGGAGGGCCGCAAATCGGGCCACACCTATGTCAGTGTCCGATTCTCCAATCTGTACTCTGGTTAAACGAGACTCCATGTTGGCAGTGAAACCTTGAGAAATGTGCTCTTAAACCATCCTGTGGGTTGGACGCACTTTATTTGACCAGAATAAACAATTGCAGCAGAGAGAAGAATTTATTATGATTGTGTTTGCACAGCCCACATTGCACAATCCTAAATTTTAAAAGATGCCATTTGCAATTATACTAGTGCACCAGTTATACTAGGTGTTATAAATCTCATCATCAAGAAACTACTTATGAAATAACGCTGGATGGCCAGCTGGTGGCGGCGTCCAAGGAGTATAAATACTCGGGTGTGGGCCCCAGCTAACAGGGACATTTTGTAAGACAAGGAACTAGTGAAGTACAACTAGACCTCCATGTTCTGAAACAAGTTGATTAAAGCCTTGCTTTATACTCAAACCAAGTGCGTAGTGAGTTTTATTACGTCACTAGGTGTTAGCCGTAGCTCAGTGGCAGCACTGTCACCTCTGATGTAGAAGGTTGTGTGGGTTCAAGTCCTACTCCAGAGACTTGAGCACAAAATCTAGGCTGACACCTCTTTCGTATGAGACGTTAAACTGAGGTCCCATCTGCCCTTTCCGGAGGACACAAAAGATCCCATGGCACTATTTGAAGAATAGCAGCGGAGTCCTGACCAATATTTATCCCTCAACCAACACTAACAAAAAACAGATTACCTGGTCATTATCACATTGCTGTTCGTGGGAGCTTGCTGTGTGTAAATTGGCTGCCGCGTTTCCTGCATTACAACAGTGACTACACTTCAAAGGTACTTTGAGACATCCTGAGGTTGTGAAAGGCGCTATACAAATGCAAGTTCTTCTTTCTTTTACTACAATGAGCGTGAAGCCCAAATGGCGTGAGATGGTTTCCCGGTGGCCTCACGCTGCTTCCCAAAGCTGTGACACTTCAGCTTTAGCATTGATGCAAGGTAGATTTGGACGTGAAAATGGTGCTGTGACTCAGGAGTGAGATACAGGCATAACCTCATAGCGCACTGAAACCAAGAAGTGCCAGGCAACCTCTAGTAGGTAAAATAACCCCCTACTGCCAGGAGTTTCACTCCTCCCACTGTGAGGTGGGACAGGGAAGAACTCCCTGGAATTTACTGCCACTTTTGTGCCATTGCGAAGCGGAAAGCACTTCGCAGCGATGAGAAATTTGGTGATCCAAACCTCTGCTGCCTGTGTCCTAACTCGCACCAAGTCCTGTTCGCTCATCACCCCTGTGCTCGCTGACCTACATTGGCTCCTGGTTAAGCAATGCCTCGATTTTAAAATTCTCATCCTTGTTTTCAAAACCCTCCATGGCCTCGCCCCTCCCTATCTCTGTAACCTCCTCCAGCCCCACAATCCCCCGAGATCTCTGCGCTGCTCTAATTCTGGCCTCCTGAGTATCTCTAATTTTAATCGCTCCACCATTGGCAGCTGTGCCTTCAACTGCTTAGGCCCCAAGCTCTGGAATTCCCTCCCTAAAACCTCTCCACCTCTCTTTCCTCCTTTAAGATGCTCTTTAAAACCTACCTCTTTGACCAAGCATTTGGTCATCTGCCTTGATAGCTCCTTATGTGACTCGGTGTCAAATTTTGTCTGATAACGCTCCTGTGAAGCGCCTTGGGACGTTTTACTAGGTTAAAGGCGCTATATAAATGCAAGTTGCTGTTAAAGGTGTACTTTCTTCAGGAAAAAGTAGTTGGCAAACTTTTTTTTTGCTTTGGGATAGAGTAGAGCCAGAGGAAGTCAAGCTCAGACCACACATTGAGAACGGTGTTGATTCTGGTCACCTCGACACTAGGAAGATATTCAGGCCCTGGAGGCAGTGCAGGGAAGAGGCAGGAGAGATTGATCCTTAACATCAGATTAGGTTGGTGAGAAAATACCTGAGAAACGTGGGCGTTTCAACCTCGACGTGAGCTGACTGAGAGGAGACTTCAAAGTAAGCAGTAGCGAAAAGGTAAATCAGAACATGACTTTAATTGAAAGCATATTATGTGATCCTGTGGAAACACTGAGAGACCAGTGTGTTCATTTAATCATAATTATGTCAAACACTGTAGGGGCAATGTAAAAATAACCCGCCTGTCGGGAGACTGACGGGATCGGGTGCAACTCTGGTTTTAAACCCCGGCCCGATTTTACTCTCCATTGAGGTCAGTGGGGTCTAATATTGGGCGATGCGTAAAACCCAATCCCACCGAGCAAGTTAGACTAAAATTACCGCCATAAATGTGTTGCTTTGTGACTTATATCACAATACGTGCAACTTGCAAAACTATCAACGTTTTTCAATGCCCTTCTAAGATGCAAAAAAAACAATTAGCTGCAGATCTTGACACGGTTGTGATCGCCACCGAGCTGGGCTCACTGCGTGTCTCCAGTGCACTCTGGGCTGTGTGGAGGCATGGCTGGGCATTGAATGCGAGAGTGTAAAATACATTTTTCACCGCCTTCCTCTCCTGTCAATGCTGCCGGGACTTGGGGGCGACAGAAAGGTTATTAATGGTCTTTAACTCTAAGCAAGAGGAAAAAAAAGATTGAACAGTGCACCCTCCATTGAGCAGGGAAGGAGCGTTTGTTTATGTAATTAAAAGCTGATAAATTCTTACTGTACCAGCGCTGTCGGGCTGATTGCCCTTTGGATAGCATAGCGTGAGAGGGGGATTGCTACAAAGCAGCTTACGTGCTGCACTAAAGAAAATCATTTGGTTAAAAAAAATTATTTCCATACATTGAATAACTATATAATTTGCTTTCTTTGTATGAACACAGAGAAACAGATGTGGGGCTTAAGGTATGTTGCTCGGTGTAGCATAAGGCCAAGGGTTCCGCAATTTGCGGCTATTTGTGCTAAAATTGCAAATGCATGTAAATATTGACACATGTTCTCTAATAGTGAGCCATAAAATCTTTCTCATGTCTATCGATAACATAATAACAGGTACATCTAGAGTCCATCAAATGTATTACAAGCCAAATGAATGTTGAATGTTTAAATGTCTTAATCTAAATGTACACTCTCGGGAGCCGCAAGCCTACATTTCGTTGTACTGCACTTGTGCACTAACAATGACAATAAAAGTTGATTATTATTATTATTATTATTATTTCAAGCCCATGCTGAAATTTCTGTATCATGCTTTTGAAGAAGATAAAAATATATAAAAAGGGAATTATTTTGACTGTAAAGAGAACTCGCTGGCAACAGAAAATATCAAAGCCAGAATATCTTGTCTCTTAATTTGCCTTCATTATGAACTCACCCAGTGTTTACTTAATAACAAGAATAAGACTTTGTGGCCTTAAAGAGTCACAGATTCCCGTCAGCAGTGAAAGAAAGACTTGCATTTCTATAGCACCTTTCATGACCACCGGATATCTCAAAGTGCTTAATAACAGCAGAAAATACTGGAAAAACCCAGCAGGCCAGGGCAGCATCCGTGGAGAGAGAAACAGAGTCAATGTTTCAGGTCGATGATCTTTCGTCAGAACGATCATGGAACTGAAACGTTGGGGTCGATTTTCATTAAGCTGTCGGGAAGGAGGCGGGACTACAACTTTCGGGTTTTAGTCCCGCCTACATCGACGTTCGGCCAATCCACGTGATTTTCCCTTGATTGACCTTGTTGAGCCCGCCCAGCGGGCTCAGCAAGCCAATTAAGGGCCACCTGGCAACAGGTGACGTTACAGACTGAAATTTCATCTGTCAAGAGGTCTTGACAAATAAAATATCAGTGTTTCACAGCTGTTTGAAGCTGTCAAACACTGACAGTCTGACTTCTAACATGAGTCCTTCTACACAGACTCAGTTAGAACTCTCACCGGCAATGAAAGCTGAAGGCTGTCACTTTTGACAGCTCGCAACCATTTTGCTTTCAGTGCCGGCTGAGTGATGGACTCCCGAAGCCTAGAGGAAGAAAGACTGTTAAGGTAAGTACAGGTAATTTAAACTTCTTTACACACTTTAGACACACCAAACACACTTACCTTTACACTCATGCACCCATCACTCACCTGAACACCGACATCTCGACCCCTCCAACCCAACGGCCCGCCTGCTCTAACCTGACATGGTTTGGAGCTTTCGGGAATCCCACACGACACCCCTCAAAATAGGGATTAGGCTAAAAGCTGCCTGTTAACTACCTGTTAACAGGCAGTTAATTTGCACTAATCCCTTCCCGCCTCGGGTCGGCGGCTCCCAGTGTGGGGCGGGTACCCGCCTCCTCTGAAACTTACGCGGAGGCGGATTTTGGGTGGGATGGTGTCGGGACCCCCGAATTCAGGATTTTTGCCCCCCCCCCGCCTGCCTAAAAGCCCGCCTCACGGCACACTGAAAATCTAGGCCATTAACTCTGTTTCTCGCTCCACGGATGCTGCCCTGGCCTGCTGGGTTTTTCCAGCGTTCTCTGTTGTTATTTCGGATTTCCAGCATCCGCAGTATTTTGCTATCATCTCAAAGTGCTTTACAGCCAATGAAGTACTTTTGAAGTGTAGTCACTGTTGTAATGTAGGAAACGCAGCATCCAATTTGCAGACAGCAAGCTCCCACAGACAGCAATGTGATAATGACCAGATCATCTGTTTTTAGTGATGTTGATTGAGGGATAAATATTGACCGAGACACCAGGGAGAACTCCCCTGCTCTTCTTCGAAATAGTGCCATGGGATCTTTTACATCCACCTGAGAGAGCAGACAGGGCCTCAGTTTAACAACTCATCTGACAGACAGCACCTCTGACAATCCAGCACTCCCCTGGAGTGTCAGCCTAGATTTTATGTGCTCAAGGCCCTGGAGTGGGACTTGAACCCACAGCCTTCTGACTTAGAGGCAAGTGTGTTACCTACTGAGCCACAGCTGACTCAAATAATGCCATAATAATACATTCGACAACATGCATCCAATGTTCCCTCTAATTTTTTTTTGTTGCGCGGCCCCTTTAACAGGCTGTTCAAATTTCTGCGCATGCGTGGTTTTTCCATTCAAAAGCTGGTGACTGGCCTGCGTGGGACCTCCAGACTGCTGCACGGCCGCATGACCATGCAGCCACGCAGCTTAACGGGAATGTTGCTTGCATCTATATCGTGCAAGGATGAAGCAAGGTGTTCCAAGTTGCTTCACAGGACCGTGATCAGACAAAACTTGACATTGAGCCAAAGAAGGAGATATTAGGACCGGTGACCAAAAATTTCATCAAAGAAGTAAGTTTTAAGAAGTGTCTTAAAAGAACACTACATGGTAGAATGGTACTGTATCATCTGACGTACTGCAAGCAAGGATATAGGACATCTGCTAGAAACATAATAAAAATAGAGCGTGTGTCTGTCATGCTTCAGATCTTGCACTGTTTTCATACAAACTTGCGTGGCACACTTAAAACATATGAAGAAAGAAAGCTAGTCATTTTGGAGTGTACTCCCACAGCAATTGTAAATGCCTATTGGCGTAGGAGTCAGAGGCCGCGATTTCCCCTTCCTCGGCGGGTCCATGGCGGGTGACGTCGGTGGTGGGTCCTGACCCCACTGCCAGCTCCAGCTCGCTGTCAAAAATGATTTTCCTCTGATTGGGCTTGTTAAGCGTTTGCCAGCCAATTGAAGGAAGTAGGTCTGATGATGTCATTCAATGATGCATCATCAGCCAGTCTTCTTAAAGGGACCATGTGCAAATTGATTTTGACAGTTGTGCTGTCAGTGTTCTACAGAATTGAGGTGCTGCAAACACTGACGAGCACTGCACAGAGGTGCACGGCTGCACCCAGGCTCTCCCGTGACTCCCTCAGGGAGTCACAGCATGCAGGGAGGTCCTCTTCCCTTCCAATGGGCGGAAGAGACCTCCCCAGGACACCAATGCAGCCTGGTTGCACATTGTACAGGAGGACACAAGCAGGGATGTTGTCAAGAGGACCTGGCTGCAGTGGCGCAAACCTTTCAATGGTCTCAGTAGATCACGAAACGTTACTGCAAAGCCACACTCAACCTCATCCTGCTGTGCCACTCATCACATCCCCATCACTCTGCCTTCCCTACCCTACTCCTGCACATCCTTACTCACACCAACTTACCTTGCACCTCCACCCACCCCTCTCTATCTACATTATCACTTCCCCATCTCACTAGCCACCCCTCACACTCACCCTCATCCTAGTCTAATCATACCAACTAACAACACACAAGGGTAGCCACTTGCATGTTTTGGCCAATGTTCATATGAAGTTTCTGTAAATGTGCTGTCAAACACTGAAATCTATATTTTCAACACTTTGTGTTCTTGGACAGATTTGTGTGAACCTTTGGAAGTGGCTTAGTGAGTTGCAGTGAATGGTGAGACATAACGGTAACCCCCACAATGGTGATGAGTGTGAAAGGAATGTCTTGGGCATTGGTGTTGGTGTGAGGTGGTGCCAATCTGACGCATCATGTGGCAGCCAGGGTGTACAGCATCAAGTGAAGTAAATCTGGCCATGGTGAGGCCACCCCTGGCCTCCCAGGCAGCAATGTGCTCGGGTACTGATGCCCTTGGTCCTGTGTAGCATCAGTTGATTGCAGAGAAAATTGGTGTTGTTGTTAGCGCTGCTGGTGTGCCTGGTGCTGCTGGTGTTGGTGCTGATTGTGGTGGGATTCTGAGGGCCAAGGTGAGATAGTTTCAAGGGCACCGATGCTGATGTAATAGATGGCAGGTGAACTTGAGGTGACAGAGGCGATCTGTCAATGGTGAGAGAGGTTGTTCCAATGAGGTGACACTGGATACATAGTTTACTCCAAACACTTGCAACCTGCATAAAGTTTAATCTATCTTCCAAATGCAGTAAGCAACAGCTTCTGAGCTTGGAAAGTGAACAGATGTGAGATGGAAGCTTTTATAGCACATTTGCAGCTGTCAAGTAAAGAGATGATTCCATGGTCATACAACTCCCAACCTGCTTAACTGACATGACAACCTCATAAAATGTAAAGGTGAGCTCAAAATACCTCTTAATGGGCTGTTAACAAGGTCATTGTGACCTGAACTGCTGCGTGTCAGGTCTGTTCAGCGCTGACAGACCCGACATGTCGGAAAAACATTTTTTTCCACCCGACCTGCCACCGAACGTGCCCGCTGACCCCCCTGAAAAATTCCCCCCAGAATCTCTGTTACCTCTGGCTGATTCTTTAACAGTAACAGAAAGTCGGCCATTCAATTCTGTGTTCTGACTTGCAACCTGGATAACAATGAAACTCCAATTGATCTCACCCGTTGTTTATGTAACAGTAATTAGATTTTGTGGCTATAGAAACACATAGCTCAGCCTTAGCAGCAGAATAATGCATTGCATAGCACACAGTTCATTTTGACTGTTATGAAGGTTACATCACAAATATAGGTTTAAAGTTGAGGGGAAAGAGGTTGATTTTGTTATATGAGCCGAGAAAGTACCATCGGTGATATTAGTTGATGAATGCTCATGACATTGCTCTGCCTGCTACTTTAATGGACGGGTTAACCTATTTTAAATGGGAACATAGGAACGGGAGGAGGCCATTCAGCCCCTCGAGCCTGTTCCGCCATTCAATTAGATCACAGCTGATCTGTACCTCCAACCCCATTTACCCACCTTTGCTCCATATCATGTAATAACCTTACCCAACAAAAATCTATCGCGCTCAACCTTGAAAGCTTCAGTTGACCCCCCTCCCCCCGCCACCACCCCCACCCCCCCATCATCCATAGCCTTTTTGGGGTAGAGAGTGGCTTTTTGCCTCCTACAAAATAATGAGCATGTTTCCTACATTAGAACAGTGACTGTTCTTCAAAAAAGTACTTCATTGGCTGTAAAGCGCTTTTGGGACGTCCGCTGGTCATGAAAGACGCGATATAAATGCAAGTCTTTCTTTTTTATTTTAAGATTTTGTCCGCTGATATCAGCAACAGTAATTTTTGGGCTATGATGTTTAAAATATCAAATTTAGATGATGTAGAAATAATTAGAGTAAATCTCTGGTTGTGAGGGAGTGGGGTAAAGTGATTGTTCTTTGCATGGGTTTTTTTATTACTATTTTTGAAGGAAGGGAAATGTCATATTGTTAATGGATGGCAGGATAGCAATTGCAGAATAATGGTGTTTATATTAGGGTCATTTGTTTTACTAATGAAGACCCCTGTAGCATCTATAAGAGTGTCTGCAGCCCGGAGAAGATATACATTATAAGTCAAGCAGGCCTTGTGCCTCCTTCCCGAAGCAGCACGCAACCTATATTTATGAATCTACTTACCGAGATAAGTAACCAGATTTATATTAAAGAATTTTTCTTCTACTTTATCCCTCACCATCCATAACGACCATTTCTCGAGCTGTCAGTTGGGGTGAACTGGTTTGACATTATCACTCTCGTTTAATTTTACAACCCCATTTTGTATAAAGTTACTCCACATGCAATCTGTTCGACCCATTTTTTGGACATTAAGTATTACTTGAAGCAATGAATGATTTATTACCTCCTTTAGAATAGTTTAAAAAGTTATTTTTTTGATATTATGATTATTTTCCACTCAATTCGGACTTTTTGGTCTTGTGGACTATCCATTTTTCATACAACTGGGAAGGGCTGGGATTAACAGCTTGGCCATCAGTACTGATCAAAAGAAAAAACTGCAAATGCTGGAAATCTGAAATAAAAACAGAACACACTGGAAATACACAGCAGGTTTTCTGTAAAGAGAAAAGACAGGTTCATGTTTAGATTGTATACTCTTCATCAGAACTGGAGATTAAAAGATAAACAAGTCTCTTTTATAGCGGAGAATTTCATACTGGGGTCACTGGACCTTGGGGCAGGCGGGATGGGGTTGGGAATTTCTTCCATGGGGTCCATTAGGTCATCAGATGTCTGTCTATCATCAGACTTCAATATTTTTTGATTTACAAGCTTATTATCAATATCGCTATATACTAATATAAACAAATGTTTTCCTTTGGGTAGCTGACACTGTCTATTGGAAGTTAGGAATTGAGTCCCTGGGAGTGTGTCAATATTTGCAATGGGTCCTTGAGTGTGTGTCCATATTTTCAGGGGGTACCCAGCCAGGAGTGTGTCAAATATTTACAGGGGTTCCCGAGAATGTGTCAATATTTACAGGGGGTCTCCAAGAGTGTGTCAGTATTTGCAGGGGTTCCCTGAAAGTGTGTTAATATTTCCAGGGGGGTCCCAGAGAGTGTGTCAATATTTTCAGGGGGTCCCAGAGAGCGTGGTACTATTTACAGGGGGTGCCTGAGAGTGTGTCAATATTTACAGGGGGTCCCCAAGAGTGTGTCAATATTTGCAGGAGTTCCCTGAAAGTGTGTCAATATTTACAGGGGGTGCCCAAGAGTGTGTCAAAATTTGCAGGAGTTCCCTGAAAGCATGTCAATATTTGCAGGCGGTCCAAGAGAGTGTGTCAGTTATTTCAAGGGTTCCCGAGAGTGTGTCAATATTTACAGGGGGTGCCTGAGAGTGTGTCAGTATTTGCTGAAGGTCCTTATGAATGTGTCAATGTTTGCAGGGAGTCCCCGAGAATGTATCATATATTTGTAAGGGGTCCCTGAAAGTGTGTCAATAGTTGCAGAGGGTCTCTGAGATTTTGTCAATATTTGAAGGGGTCCCCGAGGGAGTGCCAATAGTTGCAGGGGGTCTCTGAGAGTTTGGGTTGGATATTACCAACCTCAGTGGGTCCGTGGGAGGTGACGTCGGTGACGGGTTCCGGCCTCGCTGCCGGTTCGAGCCCGCTGTCCAAAATAATTTTCCCCTGATTGGGCTTGTTAAGCCCCGTCCAGCGCGTTTGCTGGCCAATTGAAGGAAGCGGGTCCGATGATGTCATTTGATGACGCGTCATCAGCCGGTTTCCTTAAAGTGACCATGCGCAAATTGATTTGGACATTTGTACTCTCAGTGTTGTACAGCATTGAGGTGCTGCAAACACTGACAAGCACTGCACAGAGGTACACAGCTGCACCCAGACTCTCCCATGATTCCCTCCATATGCTTATGGAGGAAATGTTACTGCAAAGCCACACTCAACCTCATCCTGCTGTGCCACTCATCACATCCCCATCACTCTGCCTTCCCTACCCTACTCCTGCACATCCTTACTCACACCAACTTACCTTGCACCTCCACCCAACCCTCTCTATCTACATTATCACTTCCCCATCTCACTAGCCACCCCTCACACTCACCCTCATCCTCGTCTAATCATACCAACTAACAACACACAAGGGTAGGCACTTGGATGTTTTATGTAATGTTCATGTTAAGTTTCTGTTAATGTTTCTGTCCAACATTGAAACCTTTACATTCAACACTTTGCATTCTTGGACAGATTTGTGTGCACCTTTGGAAGTGGCTTAGTGAGTTGCAGTGAATGGTGAGACAGAATGGTACTCCCCGCAATGGTGATGAGTGTGAAAGGAATGGCTTGGGCATTGTAGGGATGCTTTATGGTGTTGGTGTGGGGTGGCGCCAAGCTGGCGCATCATGTGGCAGCCAGGGTATACAGCGTCAATTGAAGTAAATCTGGCCATGGTGAGGCCATCCCTGGCCTCCCGGGCAGCAATGTGGTCGAGTGTTGATGCCCTGTGTCCTGTGCAGCATCAGTTGATTGTGGAGAAGGTTGGTGTTGTTGTTGGTGCTGCTGGTGTGCCTGGTGCTGCTGGTGTTGGGGCTGATTATGGTATGATTCTGAGGACCAAGGTGAGATAGTTTCAAGGGCACCAATGCTGATGGAATAGATGGCAGGTAAAGTAGAGGTGACAGAAGCGATCTGTCAATGGCGGGAGAGGTAATGAGGTCAAACTGGATGGAGACTTGTGTAAAGACTTGTAGCATTTTGAATCTGTAGTGGAAATGCAGTTTCGAGAAGCTTGTGGCTAAGGGAAGATATCTGATTCAGCTGGGAGCTTTGACTTGACATTTGAAGTTGTCAACTCATCAGTTGAAACAATGACAAGTCACCTCCCGCCTCAGCTTCACTGATGAGGTCCAGGCACAGGGAGAAATCGGAGGGCGACCTGTCAAAGTCAAAAAGCTGGGGAAAAAGCATTGTTAAGTGGCTATAAACAAACCACTAATAATTTCAATTGCCTCCGCCGCCGCTGCGTGTCGGGTCTGCTCAGCGCTGGCAGACCCGACATTTGGGAAAGGTGCATGGTGGCAGGTTGACAGCGGGGTCCCGACCTGCTGTCAAAAAAAACATTTTCCTACTCAACCCACCACTGATTGTGCCCGCTGACCCCCCAGAAAATTCTGCCCTAAGAGTCAGGAATCCTGATTTCTGTCACAGAGAGGCAGTTAATAGGTTTCATAATCTGCAAATAGAAGTATTATATTGTTGGCTTATAATATATCATACAGTCAGTGCCTCTAAGTGAGCATCTGATTAGCACCTATCTTCTCTGTGGCTATCACCTCACTAAATCTATATACAAACTGAATTTTCAAGAATACGTCTTCAGTATTTTCACAGACCAAATTGCAGCAAATCAATAGTAATAAGCAGATTGGTCCATTCTTATTACAATTGCACTTTTTATTATACTTCAAGGTAATAAATTGTGCACCAAAAACTCCCGACAAATGTTTTACTCTGAAGACCAGCAATACGGACAATGCAGCACTCCCTCGGCACTGTACTGCAGTGACATCTTAGATTAAGACCTTAGACTAATGTTGGGCAGGGGGTTTAAACTGTTTGACTCAGAGACAAATGTGCTGCTAATTGAAGCAAGCTGACACTGAAGAACTGTTTATTCATTAAACAGGATCAAACCATGGCTGTAAGAATTGCTCTGGTCAGTCCTCTCAGTGGGTAACACTCTTGATTCTGAGTCAGAATGTTGTGGGTTCAAGTTCCACTCCAGAGATTTGAGCACAAAAATCTAGGCTGACACTCCAGTGCAGTACTGAGGGAGTGCTGCACTGTCAGGGGTGCCGTCTTTCAGATGAGATGTTAAACCGAGGCCCCGTCTGCCCTCTCAGGTGGACGTAAAAGGTCCCATGGCACCATTCAAAGAAGAGCAGTGGAATTCTCCCGACTAATATTTATCCCTCAACCAACATCACTAAAACAGATTATCTGGTCATTATCTCATTGCTGTTTGTGGGAGCTTGCTGTGTGCAAATTGACTTCAGCATTTCCCTACATTACAGCAGTGACTATACTTCAAAAGTACTTAGTTGGCTGTGAAGTGCTTTGGGGTGTCCTGAGGCTGTGAAAGGCACTATATAAATCCAAGTCTTCCTTACTTTCTATTTAGGAATCAGAGGAAAATGTCACAAACCATATCTACACAACAGCGCATTTCTAAGCTCAATAATGTGTATATTACACCCAATTCAATATCTTATCCCTCCCAGTGGACAGCATAATTATTGGCACTACTTAAAATAAACAACATACTCCTACTCGCTTGTCTTGGGGATAGTTACTTCACTGTCACTTTAAATAGAAGGGTTGAGTGTGGCTGCCCTTATCTTCCAACACTTGAATAAGACATTTCACATGGAGCCCTTTATTTGTCTGGTGTGGTATGTCTCTCCATGAAGCCTGGCTCCAGGTAGGTGCAATGATGTGTGAGATTTAATTTCCCTTCGAAAGCTCATATAGCAGGGGCCGATCCCCATAATAAGGCGAGATGTTTTAAGGAAATGTGTGTAGGAAGTCAAATCTGAACTGAGAGATTTTGGAGTTTTCCAGTTGGTCAAAATTCCAATGTGACATCTGTCTGAATACCACAAAAAAAATGCCAACACAAGCCCGTTGTACCTTCGCTTGCAGATGGATGATGTACTGCTCAAGACTGTTTCGACAGGTGTGTTGGAGGCAAGGAGTTTTGATGGCAATAACGGTGCAACCTCTATTAGAGTCAGTGTGACCACTATTGATGTACATTACATCAATGTTCCTGCTAATTTTTTTCTGGGTGCGCGGCCCCTTTAACGAGTTCCGCGGCCCATTCAAACTTCCACGCTTGCGCGGTTTTTCCCATTTAAAAGCCAGTTAACCAGCTGCATGGGGCCTCTAGACTGCTGCACGGCCGCGTAGCCACGCAGCTTTTAATGGGAACATTGCATTACATCTCATAAAATAGTCTTACAATTATGCAGCAACAACAACTTGCATTTGTAACACCATAAAACATCCCAAGGCGCTTCGTAGGAGCATTAGCAAACAATATTTGACAACCCAAATGCAGCCCAAAATGTCTGATTCCACAAATGCTGCCTGACCTGCAAAGTGTTTCCAGTATTTTCTGTTTCAGCTATTTTCCAGTGCCCTTTCAGAAAATATAACTTATAGGACACTTTTTCCATTGCCTCCAGGTGTCTCATAACACTTCTAAAGTCATACAGTCATGGTGACTAAATCCAGTTTTGTTTCCATTAGATGGGATTTTGCAAGTGTTTTATCTTCTCTTTGGCCTTTAAAAAAAAAAATTATTCTTGGGATGTGGGCATCACTGGCAAGGCCAGAATTTATTGCCCATCCCAAATACAACTGAAAGGCTTGCTAGGTCACTTCAGAGGGCAGTTAAGAGTCAGCCACATTGGTATGGGACTGGAGTCACATATAGGCCAGACAGGGGTACAGGCAATGACTGGATTAGTAATCCAGAAACCTGGATTAATAATCTAGGGAAACTGAGTTCAAATGCTGGCATGGCAGCTTGAGAATTTAATCTCAAAATCGATCTTTTAATCTAAAATAAACTGGTAGCAATAAAAGTGACCCTGACGCTGTGGGACCAATTGTGTTTTTACAAAGACACCACAACAAAAGTGATACCAGTTTTTTTTTAGATTACTAGTCCAATAAAGTAACCACTACCCTACTGTACCCCTTGCCTATAGTTGCTTTCATATTGATGATCTGCTGTGTTACCCAAGTCCCATTCACCCATTACCCCAGTGCTCGCTGACCTACATTGGCTCCTTGTTAAGCAACACCTCGATTTCAAAATTTTCATCCTTGCTTTCAATTCCCTCCATGGCCTCACCCTTCCCTATCTCTGTAATCTCCTCCAGCCCCACGACCTCCCCCCCACCCCGAGATATCTGTGCGCCTCCAATTCTGCCCTCTTGAGCATCCCCAATTTTAATCACTCCACCGTTGGTGGCCGTGCCTTCAGCTGCCAAGGCCCTAAGCTCTGGAACTCTCTCCCTAAAACTCTCCGCCCCTCTACCTCTCTTTCCTCCTTTAATACGCTCTGTAACACCTATCTCTTTCTGCCCTAATCTCTCCTTACATGGCTCGGTGTCAAATTATGTTCGATAACGCTCCTGTGAAGCGTCTTGGGACGTTTTACTAGGTTAAAGGCGCTATATAAATGCAAGTTGTTGTTGTTAGTGCCAACTCCTCCTGTGTGCAGCTCTTGTCCCGCTGCTGGCAACTCCCAATGTAACTTTTGCCCAACTTGCCAAAGCTGGTGGCTGAAAGATCCCGTAAGTAACAAGTGTACTTTGTTCAAAAATGTAGAAGCAACTTACAGCTAGCCACCTTGATGTATCATTTACACCGCGCATCGAAAAAGCCTGAACACCCTAGCTTTAAATTGGTGTGATTTTCTTTTCCTTAAAGATTGGCATATGATAAAGGCTAGATACAACTCTTACATTTATAACTAGCTGGAGTGCCCGGCGGTGCCGAGGGTTTTTTGAGGGCACGTTGTTGTTGGAAGAGAGAGAGAGACTGGGGGGAGAAGAGAGAGACTGGGGGGGAGAGAGCGACTGGGGGGAAGGGGGGGAGAGAGCGACTGGGGGGAAGAGAGAGAGAGAGAGAGAGTGGGGGGGAGAGAGAGACTGGGAGGGAGAGAGCGACTGGGGGGAAGAGAGAGAGAGAGAGAGACTGGGGGGGAGAGAGAGAGAGGGAAAGAGAGAGGGGGAGGGAGAGAGAGAGAGAGAGAGACTGGGGGGAGAAGAGAGAGATGGGGGGAAGAGAGAGAGAGAGACTGCTGGATTTAGTTCGGGATTAGCCTGGAGAGAGAGGGGGGGAAGGAGCGCCTCAGGCCTGGCCCGATGGACCCCTGCGAAGGAAGGAAGGAAGGAAGAAGGCGAGCTCTCCCTCCCTCTCCCACCCCCTCACTCTTTCCCTCCCTCACCCTCTCTCTCTCCCTCCCCCTGTCTCTCCCTGCTTTACTCTCTCTCCCTCCCTCCCCTCTCCTCTCCCTCCCTCCCCCTCTCCTCTCCCTCCCTCCCCTCTCCTCCCCCTCCCTCCCCCTCTCCTCTCCCTCCCTCCCCCTCTCCTCTCCCTCCCCCTCTCCTCTCCCTCCCCCTCCTCCTCTCCTCTCCCTCCCCCTCCCCCTCTCCTCTCCCTCCCCCTCCCCCTCTCCTCTCCCTCCCCCTGTCCTCTCCCTCCCCCTGTCTCTCCCTGATTTCCTCTCCCTCCCTCCCCCTCTCTCTCTCACTTTCCTCCAAGCCTGGACGCGGTGAGCCGAAGCCCCCGTGTGCGGATCAGCGCCTCAGGGCCGGCTGGTGCGCGGCCTAGCGCGTGAGGCCCGGCCCGACTCTCAGGTCCCGCTCTGGGCTGCTGCCGACGTTCACGCGCTCGCTGTCTCCCACCCCACCAGCCTTTACCAAGATGGCAGCGACGGCAACGCTTGGCTCAGTCCCGCCGCGCCAGCCTTTACCAGGATGGCGGCGATCGCGGGCCGCTGGTTTGGAATCGGGACGGGCGGTGCCTACTTTGGGCATGGCTGGCAAGGAGAGGCTGAGGCTTCAAGGCCTGAGGCCTGCAGGCAGCTCATCCACCGCCGAGGGGGGGAAAGCCTGAGTCCCCTTTGCAAAAGGATTTTTTTTTCTTTTAGAAGCAACTTTTTTTTTGTTGGAAATCTATATTTCAAAATAAACACACAGAAAGTGGGAACAATAAATCAATAGTTAGGAATCAAGATGGCGGCCACTCACCTCAGCTCAGAAGGATTAGGCCCGCCCACACACGCAATGAAACACCCCCCGTGGCGTACCGATTGGTCAACCATCAGGTCACTCAACTATAGGATTGGTCAACCATCACGTCACTCAATGCTATCCCCTGTAGGATGGCCCACCCACACACACAATGAACCCCCCCCCCTGTGATGCATCGATTGGTCAACCATCACGTCACTCAATGCTATCCCCTGTACGATTGGTCAACCATCACGTCACTCAACGCTATCCCCTGTACAATTGGTCAACCATCACGTCACTCAACGCTAATGAGTGGAATTTTGCCGTTTTTTGAAACTTTTTTGTATACTGTCCGAACAATTTTTGTCTGACCAAAAAGTAAATATGCCTATTAGACTCCCCTAATGATAAGCTTTCTTTTGATATAACATATGTGTAGGTACGCTCTATAACTTTTGATTGTATAGCCAGAAAGACAGACAGACAGACAAACAGACAGACAAACAGACAGACAAACTCTTTTATATATATAGATGAGAAAATGTGTACAGGGTTTATGTATTAGAAGGCAATTTAGGACTTAAAGCTAAGAACCGACCCACATTTAGATCATTGATTATAAATTTCAATTCGATGTAGTCATTGGGTATTGGCTCTACAGTATGGAATGCAAATTTATATATAACAATTAGAATACTATATAATACAGTTCTAGTGGGTATCATTAATCATTCCGACTTGTTAAGCCCTAAGGGAACATTGGCTTCGGCTGCTAGCCCCAGCGTGTAATTACTGTACTGCAGAAAACTGACAAATTGGGCGTTTATATATTTGATGTACCTTTTTTTCTATTTTATATATAATCTTGAAATCCAATTGCAACCCCCCCACCCCCCCCCCAGTAATTGTGGGAATAAAAATCTCACTACCTTGAAGGGTCTTGATGACACAATCCAGACATTTCGGATACTATTCCCATAAAGCAGCAGAAAGGCCCAGAGATAGTGCAGAGTGAGGTTTCAGGTAGTTAATCTGTTTGTTTGTTTACCTGTAATTATCACGCGTCAGTTGCAGAGGCCACTGTTTGTTGTGGCGTGGAATAGAGACTCCTACCTCGCCGACTCTTGCAGCAATCCCCACTTCACTCCCCGAGCTCCGCACTCAGCTAAATTTAATATAGAGACCCTGAACAGACAGCCCCACCAAAACAAATAGATCCCCTTATATGCAAGAGAAGGATGGGGAGGGAGAGAGAGAGAGAGAAATTGAAACGTTTTATTTGTTGGAGTTGATGAAAACCCCTCATCCATGCCTTTGTTACCTCTGGACTTGACTATTCTAATGCACTCCTGGCTGGTGTTCCACGTTCTACCCTACCTAAACTTGACGTCATCCAAAACTCGGCTGCCCGTGTCCTAAGTCGCACCAAGTCCCGTTCACCCATCACCCCTGTGCTCTCTGACCTACTCCCAGTTAAGCAAAGCCTCGATTTCAAAATTCTCATCCTTGTTTTCAAATCCCTCCATGGCCTCGCCCCTCCCTATCTGTATAATTTCCTGCAGCCCCACAACCCCCCGAGATATCTGCGCTCTTCTAATTCTGCCCTCTTGAGGATCCCTGATTATAATCGCTCCACCATTGGTGGCCGTGCCTTCTGTTGCCTGGGCCCTAAGCTCTGGAATTCCCTGCCTAAACCTCTCCGCCTCGCTAACTCTCTTTCCTCCTTTAAGACGTTCCTTAAAACCTACCTCTTTGACCAAGCTTTTGGTCACCTGCCCTAATTTCTCCTTATATGGCTCGTTGTCAAATTTGTTGTCTTATAATCCTCCTGTGAAGCGCCTTGGGATGTTTTACGACGTTAAATACAAGTTGTTGTTGTTGGAGCAAACCCAAAACTAGATTTATGTATTTCAGGGCGTGACTTTGTTTCATTTGTAGCTAGCCTCTGTAAACATTCACAGAAGTTAAAGTGATTGATCAGACAGCCAATTGTTAGAATGCCGGTAGTATTATGCAGCTGAAAGTGTAACTTAGTTGGACTATAGAATTGTTTTCTAAGGGGCCCGAGGTATTTGTTTTCTTATCTGTGGCTCTTATGAGTGTGCAGGGGTTAGGCACCTGTAATTCATATTTATACAAATGAACCAGTTTACTGCACTCTGCTACATTACTGGGGAAATTGCAGACCTGGTTTTCAGGACTTGATGCCAGAATGGTTGTGTTAGGGTTTTGTTATAAAACTGGATTCTAATTTTTTTTTAATGTAGGCGAAAGATCAAGCTCCATAGCCCAAGACTCCCAACAAGATTGAAAGAAAAAGTTGACGAGAGAATAAATGGTGAAGCAATGATTTGGGTAACACTAAGCTTGTTTTTTTTTTAAAGGTCTGCAGATTATATAGAGGGAGGGAGATGAGGAGTCCCATAGCATGGGGTCAGGAAATAAATTCAGAGTGGGAGGCGGTGCAATGTGTCTTAATTTCAACAATGCAAGGAGGGGGAAGGGCCAATCATGATGGAAATACGGACACCAGAATCTTAAAAAAGAAAGATTTCTAAAGAAGAAGAAAGACTTGCATTTCTACAGCACGTTTCACCACCTCGGGATGCCCCAAAGCGCTTTACAGCCAATGAAGTACTTTTGAAAAGTAGTCACCGTTGTAATGTAGGGAAACTTGGCATGCCACGGTCCCACAAACAGCAGTGAGATAAGTGACCAGATCACCTGTTTTAGTGATGTTGGTTGAGGGATAAATGTTGGCCAGGGCACCGGGGAGAACTCTCCTGCACAACCCCACCTCGTCTGCCTTCTCATCCTATCTGCCAAACTCCCCTCTCCAGAAGCACTCCTCATTGACCTTTGAACCCATGAAAAAACTCATCCATGCCAATGGCTTCCCCATGTAACTATCCTGAAATATGGAAGAATGCAGTGCTGACAATTATAAATCCCCCCGCTGGTGAATCCCATGCAGATTTGGCAAGTTGCCCTCCTCACTGTCAAAGTTCCACCTAACTTCTGTGCCCAATTTCCGTGGCTCAGTGGGCAGCACCCTTGGCTCTGAGTCATGAAGGTTGTGGGTTCAAGTCTCGCTCCAGGGACTTGAGTACATAAAACTAGGCTGACACTCCAGTGCAGTATTGAGGGAGTGCTGCACTGTTGGAGGTGCCAACTTTTGAATGAGACGTTAAGCTGTGACTCCATCTGCTCTCTCAGGTGGACGTAAAAGATCCCGCGGCACTATTTCGAAGGAGAGCTGGGGAGTTCTCCCTGGTGTCCTGGCCACTAAAACACATTGGCCCAGAAATTCGGCTCGGGGGCTTCCCGCGGGTGCAAACCCCCGACCTGCACTTACCTAGCGCGCCGGCCATTGTGCTGTGGGCCCCCGTGGGATTCCGATCCTAGGCCTGCTCCAACTGCCGGCGCGTAGTGCTGGTGTATCCCAGGGGCGCAGTTAGTTTGAAGCGTCCTCTGGGATTACATGGGCCATGGAGAGCCAATCGTAGCAGGGAATCTCTATTCATAGATTTGACAGGAAGGTCTTCCTGTCAAATCTATGAATACAATTCAGCCCCAAAACCTAACTAAAACTTCAAATACATTTTTTTTAAATCACATTTTTAAAATAACTATAAATTACATAAAATAACTATTTTAAACAATAATTTAAATTTTTGGAAAAATTAATTACAGTTTTTAACGGGGCTAAATATAAACTTACCTTTCTTTAAAGTATTTAAAAATAATAAACCTGTGGGAAAAATGTTTTAATTTTACTTAATTCACCACTTACCTTGTTAAAAGCAGGCCTTGTGACTGCTTTTTAGAAGTGTAGCTGCTGGAGACTTACCCTCCCGGAGAAACCTGTAAAAAAAAACGGAAGTTCCAGGCGTACGCGCTGCCTCTCCGGCGCACGCGTTCGACCTGTGAACCCCTTCCTTTAAGGGAATGGAAGTTCCGGTTTCCCGCACATGCACAGTGCATGCACGAAACTGGCACTTTTGTTGGGCCTACACGTGAGTACCCAGCGCGTACTCACCCGTGGAGACCCAAAGTTCTGGCCCATTAATATTATCGCGTAATTATCACATTGCTGTTTGTGGAAGCTTGCTGTACACAAATTGGCTGCTACGTTTCCTACATTACAACAGTGACTACACTTCAAAAAGTACTCCATTGGCTGTAAAGCGCTTTGGGATGTCTGGTGGTCGTGAAAGGCGCTACAGCAATGCAAGTCTTCCTTTCTTTTTTGAACTTGTATCCCAAGGTGAAAGGCACAGTTCCACTTGGCAGATGGTGTATGCATGTCAATCCCTGCTGCTGTAGCTTTATCCTGAACTTTTAATTTTAGGAGAGTATTGTATGAGCTTCCAAATAAAGCGTTTATCAATGTTTACTGTATATACACAATGAGTCGAACGGGGAATAAAACAAAGTTTAAGGGTTCTGTCAAACAAACTCCAGTCATGGGAAAATATTTTTAAAGTACCTCTAAACAACAGTAATCAAATCATATTCCCATGGGCGGGTGGACACAGTGAGGGATTGCATACAGGGGCAAGGGCTACTCACCAAATTTATTCCCCCATGGTAAACATGTCATGTGTCAGTGACTTGAGCCGCAACTTTCAGTTCCTCCATTAGTTTTTGGCGTAACAACATTCCTGTGCACTGAGTGCCAAGGTGGCTCAACTCTGCGGGTTCGTAGTCCCATTCCGGGACTTCCATCGAGGCCCAATCTCCTGTGCAGCACTGAGGGGTTGCTACATGGTGAGAAGATGCTGTCCTCTGGAAGTGACCTTACGCCGAGGTCCCGCCTGCCTTTCAGGTGGGATTTAAAACTCTGGGGTGGGTAGAAGGGTCTTCTTCGTCGGAACCTATCTTCTGCCTCATACAATTTGGCATCATTGGAAAGCTGACAGCATGAAAAAAAAATAGCACGTCTCCTTCAGCACATGGACACAGATTCACACGGACAGACAGATACTCACACACACAAACACAGATACACACTTCCATTACTCACACAATGGAGGAGCCTATGCGACCTCAAAGCTAGTGGTTACACCTTGTAATCTGATATCACCGAAGCCTTTGAACGGATAGAATTCAAATCGATGTACTCGGACAACATACACACTCACTGGCTCCTTTCAGAAGTTCTCCCTGCGCCGGCTGCACTCCTGAGTATCAAATATCTGATTTACCTGGAACGGACCGCATTCAAATCAGCTGTCCAGGTTAAGGCCAACAGAGTCTTTCTTCTGTGCACTATAACCACTCGTAGCAAATGCCACACGTTTGCAATCTAATGACTACCAGTACGCATTTCTATAGCATCTTTAACAGAACGAAAGGTCACAGCGCTTGACAGGGACATCTGGGCTACCCGAGCTGGAGGAGGAGGGGGAGGGCGAGGAGGGGGAGCCGGGGAAGGTGATCCACAGCACGGCCCAAGATGTAGTTGTAATCGCGACTCTCCCATTCCACAGCACAGCCTAAAGCAACCAACACCTGACCGAATAGTAAAAGGCACTCTTCCCTACTCAGTACCAAGTCAGCGTAGTGGTTATGTTACTAATAATCCAGAGAATAGTGAATTAAAATCCCACCAATGGCAGTTTGAGAATTTGAAGCCAGTTTAAAAACAACAACAAAAAAGTAGCTGGAAATAAAAACCTGCTATCGGTAAAAGTGACCATGAAGCTGTCGGATTGTGGTAAAAACACAACTGGTTCACTGATGCCCTTTAGGGAAGGAAACCTGCCGTCCTTGCCCAGGTCTGGTTTATGTGTGACTTCAGTCCCACCCTCTGAAGTGGCCTGACAAGCCACTCCGTTCTTTCAAACTGCTACCCTGCGGTTTAAGAAGGAGGCCCACCACCACCGTCTGTCTCGGTGCCAGGAATGTTGGCCCTGCCAGCGACGCCCACATCCCAACAATTTTTTTTTAAATAGCAGGTGCTCCTGGGCCTGTTTGTGGGGCATCGCTTAAAAAAAACCAGACGATCTGGTCAATTATTTCATTGCTGTTTGTGGGAGCTTGCTGTGCACAAATTGGCTGTCACGTTTCCCACATTACAACAGTGACTACACTTCAAAAAAAAAGTACCCCATTGGCTGTAAAGCGCTTTGGGGCGTCCTGAGATCGTGAACGGCGCTTTAGAAATGCAAGCCTTTCTTTGCCATACTTTTCTTTGGGGGGTAGCAGTGTGGGAGATCTGTTCCAGTCTCTGTATAGACCTGTTCGAAGTTCAGGGTAGACTGTGCGATGGTGAAATGGGACTGGGGCGGTGGGGGAGGGGGAGGGGGGGTTAGTTGGTGGATTTGGTGCTGAGCCGGCCTCGTGCATTAACATGCTTGTATTACCATGTCATTGTGTCATGGCTGCAGACACCGTGATGGACTTCGAGCTTGCTTGGTGAGACCAACGTCATTCCAAAGGCAGATTGGGCCAATATTTCTTTTTAATTGGGTCACAACTTCCCTTGGGACAAAGTAGTTGAGGCCATGTATATTTCCAAGCACCGCTGATAGCGAGAGAATCGCATGTTGGCCACCAGCCACATTTCTGCAACATCAAAGCGTCTTAATGGCCTGATTAGAGAACCCCTTTAGAGAGACTGGAAAAATCCAGCTCCTCGTCATATTGGAACTGCCCCATTTGTTCTAGCAGGGTGGTTTGTACAGCAACAGGGTCGCGTGTAATTTTTCTAAAGGTCCAAGCTGTCACTCTTTTTGTTGGGTGCTAATGCTTTCACCTATTGGTTGAAGAAGGCCATCACTGACCAGTAATATGAAACCACTTCAATGGTCTGAATGGAGGTGGTTGGACGTCAATCAGCTGCCTCCATCTCTGATAGATAACCACCCAGTGTTGATGCTGTCAGAAGTCGTGCAAGGACCTATATGAATGTAAGTCCATTCTCCCGATTGACTCAATTGTAACTAGGTACTAATCAAAAGCACTTACTTCACTGCTTCTCAATACATCTGTCCCAATCTTCTACCGATTGCTACAACTCGCCCAACCTATCTCTGCAACCTCCTCCCCCTTTGGGCTTCCGAATTTGGCCTTTACTGCATCTTTTTCCTCTCCCTCTCTTCGCTCAATCATTGGGGCTTTCTCAAACTCATCCACTTCTCTCTCCATTTAAAATAATTCAAAACCCATCTTTTCCCCCATATTTTCAGCTACCTCGTCTAGCCCACACCCAAATTAATTGTCCGTCCTTTTCCCTTTTTTCATTTTCCCTCCCTTTGTAAAGCACATAGAATTATAGAATCATACAGCACAGAACGAGGCCATTCAGTCCATCGTGCCTCTTTGAAAGAGCTATCCAATTAGTCCCACTCCCCTGCTCTTTCCCCATAGCCCTGCAAGTGTTTTGTTTACAAGTATCTACCCAATTCCCTTTTGAAAGTTACCATTGAATCTTCTTCCAGGCAGTGCATTCCAGATCACCTTGGGACATTTACTGCATTAAAGGTGCAAGTTGTGAGCAACACAGAGATCAATTAGTACCCTATAATATTCATTCTTCTTTACGACCTATTTGTGCAATTGCTCAATCGTCACCTCTTGACATAATCAGCAAAACTTCCATTCGGGTTGAAGAAAAATCGAAGAAAGAATTTAAAAATCCCAATATGACCATTCTTTAAACCCAGATGTTTAATTCGCAGAATAATTGTTATTTTGAGCTGTCTGATTGGACTAATATATTCAGTGATTCAAATTCTGACATTAATCTGACTAGAAACCTGGAAATGTTATATGTTTATTAAAAATGAACGAGGGAGTGTAATAATTTGTAAAATGTGTTCCTAATTACCTTTCATCTTATCTGGATCTATCCATTTTCATTTAGATCATCAGGAATTCCATTCAAAGGTGCATTGTTATTTCAAGGAGACAGTTCGTAATCATTACTGACTGTAACATGAGTTCTTTAGTAGCACAGTATAAGCAAACCTCCAAATAGTTACCAGAGCATATCGCAACTGCACCACATACTGCGATTATGTTTACAAATGTACCATGTAGACTAGTCTGAAGCATATCATGGCATGTCATTCCGTGAAACAGACTGAGAACGATAAAGACAGGAGCATCGCACTATTTAACACACAATGCATTATTCTGCTGCTAAGGCGTAGCTGTGTTTAAGATAGCCTTTCCCTTGAAGGTTATAGGAACAGGAGTAGGTCATTTAGCCCCTCGAGCCTGTTCCGCCATTCAATGCAACCTAACTCCATATACCTAATTTTGGCCCATATCCCTTAATACCTTTGGTTAACAAAAAGCTATCAATCTCAGATTTAAAATTAACAATTGATCTAGCACCAATTGCCATTTGCAGAAGAGAGTTCTAAACTTCTACCACCCTTTGTGTGTAGAAGTGTTTCCTAGTTTCACTCCTGAAAGGTCTGGCTCTAATTTTTAAACTATGCCACCTAGTCCTAGAATCCCCAACCAGCGGAAATAGTTTCTCTCTATCTACCCTATCAGTTCCCCTTAATATCTTGAAAACTTCGATCAAGTCACCCCTTAACCGTCTAAATTCCAGGGAATACAACCCTAGTTTGTGTAATCTCCCCTCGTAATTTAACCCTTGGAGTCCAGGTATCATTTTGATAAATCTACACTGCACTCCCTCCAAAGCCTACTTGCTGTAAATCCTAAAGTCAGTTCAAGATTAATTGCAATCGGCGATGGAAGTTTGCAGATTGGCAGCTGCTTGTAAATGTCTGACTCCAGGTCAGAAGAAACCAGCACGAAGTCTATTTGTGTACCCGTTTGACACTTATTCTGGGGAGTCATAAGACTGGATATGCCAGAATATAGTTCCATGGCCCTGTTTCCTCACCTGGCGAATTCCTGATCTCTACCTTGTTGACATATAGAGTGCCCATCAGAAGGAGGGACAATTAGTCGGGCCATAAAGCAATCCCCACTCTGATCACATCCTGGCAGCGGTTTAGGAGCGACATTGTCAGCTGCAAGTGAGCAGGCAGGCCTCCAGTGTGTCCAGTCGATGGGAGAAGGTGCAGGCCTCAAGAAAAAGAGCGGGGGAAACAAAGAACATTAACATATTAAATGTCAAAAAGAATGTGCTTAAAGGTTTCATATGTCTGGGCTGTGCGTGTGGCTTCACAAGTAAAGATAATGACCGGATATAAAGTATTGATCAATAGTTAAGTCTGACAAATTATAAATCGATATGCTGCAAATTGCATTGTGATAGCAAGATTCGAAGATGCTTCCGAAGTTTTTAGGATAGAAATTACTTTCGATCATAATAACGGATGAGCGCTAAACACGTTCATGTGGATTTTTTGATAGGAAGGGATTGCTATTATTACAGCAGCAGTTTCATAGAACCATAGCAACGTACAGCACAGAAGGAGGCCATTCTGCCCATTACGCCTGGGCCGACTCTCTGAAAGAATCTCCTACTTACTCCCATCCCTTTGCCCTTTCCAGTATACTTCTGAAGTTTGCTTTTTCAAATATGTATCTGCTTCCTTAAAAAAAACTCTGCTGTTTCTACTTCCACCACTGTTTCTGTTAGGGCATCCCATAACCATACAGCCTCCTGTGGAGAAAATATTCTCCCAATCACTCTCTTCCTTATTTTGGCGATGATCTTAAATTGATGTCCTCTAGTTACCGACTCGCGGACCAGTGCTCAAACAGCTTTCCCCTATTGAACCATCCTATTTTCTACCCTATTATTTACTAACCGTTTTGAAATGGATTGGACAGGTAATAATCTCTTGAAATTGGTTGAGAAAATCAAATATGTGTCTCATCTGTCCTGTACTTCAGCAAGATTACCGTTCCCTTAATGTAAGTCTGTGGGTTTCACCGAGTTCCTTCAGCCCAGTTACTGCCCTGTCTGCGCTCTGGCATGTGCTATTACCCTGGTACTTTGACCCCCCCAGGCGCGTGAATTCCACTAAATCTAATATCTTACAAGAGAATTGTCCCTAGTTCCTGCTCTGGGCTATAGGACCTGTGCCTGCTACTCCATGGAAAGAGACATCCAATATACAGTGTATATAAGAAAAACCCTTTTCACAATTGAACCTCGGGACTGCCATATTCTAACACCACTTAGAAAGGGAAACGAACATAAACGGATCATTTTCTCAACACCTGCTTTCGTATTTAGAATCTAGATCGGATTAAATGTTATTTGGGGCCTCTCGGTGTTGCGCCTTTCTTTCGCTTATTTGCCCAACTCTTCAGTTCTTTCATTTTTCACGTTTTTCTTCCTTTATGCCGTATCTATATTTGTTATTCCCCCCTCCCACTCTCCCAAATGTCCAACCAGCAACACTCTAAGCATGAGTATAGAAATTAGGACTGAACAATAATGCATTGTGCGCCCTCCACTCCCCAAATCACCAGTTCTGATGGAAGGTCATCGACCTGAAATCTTACCTCTGTTTGTCTCTCCACAGATGCTCCCAGGCCTGCTGAATGTTTCCAGCATTTTCAGTTTTAATTTCCCAGAACAGTCTTCAGCTAACACGCCCGTATACTTTTGATGTCTCAAAGTAATTTGTGCTATTTCTAATTTAAGATAAAGTACAGTAGATTATAAGTGTGTGGGTTTTACCGCGGCCTAAGGGTTACAAAAGGAACTCAACATTCTTTTCCCCATTGATTTCTGACTGTCAGAACCAAGGGAATCAACTGTTTCTCTCTCTCCACAGATGCTGCCTGACCTGCTGAGTATTTCCAGCACTTTATGTCTCACATTGTTTAATTACCTTTATAAAAAAAAAGTCAATCGGTTATATGCAGAGCATGCAAAATAATCCCATAAGGTGTTTTATATAAAGAATGAACGCACTCATATAGCGACTGATCGCAGCGAAAATGCTCAAAGAACTTCACACAATGAAGTAGTCTGGTAACTGCACGCCACAATCATTCCATTATGTGCAATTTACTGTCATCATATACTTAGTCGTGGCATGCCTTGCAATGCCCGGAATAAAGTATGTTTAAAGGTATTTTTTGATTTAAATAAGATTTAACAGACTCTGACACGTTAGTTTTGAGCAGCTTGTAACACTTCCGGCGAACTAGCGGCGGCAATCTGTCATTCATTTCTCTTTACTGAGTGTCTCCAGTGGAAATATCCGCTATGAGCGAACGGAGCTGCAAATCCTAAAGCTATTCTCTCCCTTACCTGGGCCATTACACTCGACCCTGGAAACTGAACGCATTTGTTAGCCAGATTGCAGGGTCCTTGTACTGTAGATGTCACCTTGTGCACACATGGTACCCGTTGTGTAGCCTACCCGAGGTTACTATAAAATCACATCAAATTCTAAACACATGTGACAGTGTGCAAGTAGGCAAAGATCACTTTGTTCTTGGGTAACCCGATTGGTCCGGTCGCTAAGAGTAGCGACATGGTAAATACGTAGAAGACGAATTATTCTGCTCGCCTTTTCAAACAATTTGGTTCTTTTTTTGAGGTCTTTTAAGATTTCGCTAGAAATAGCAACCAAAAAAATGGAAACCTTTATGAAAGTATTTGCGATGTGGCTACACACAGCAATTGCACCCCCCTCCCCATCCCCCAGTAAGGAAAGGGGCTGACTCGTTTGAAAAGGGTTGGCTTTGAAAGCAATGGGGAAAGATTACCCCCTGTGGGCTCGGGGTACCGTTTTAGGCGTTTGCGATTTCGCTGGGACTGGCTCACCGGCAGAATTCCCTCGCTCCCAAGTGTGGTGATTTTTTAAAACACGTGTTATTGATCTGTGGGCTAGCAAGGCCGCAATTATTGTCCATCCATAGTTGCCCTAGAGAAGGCGGCGTTGGGGTTTCCTGCTGTCACTATTTCCTTTAGGTTGACTTGTCATAGTTACCAGTTATCTCTTCCAGGTGCTACAGACTGGGTCTCCATCCACATTATTGACCCCAATATAAATAGTCGTCTATTTTATGGTATTTTAAAACAGTATATTGTGAAAGGCGTTTCAAAAAACGTTGCACACGGGGCTACAGATGGACTTCGAAATAGTCCGCAATAGTGACCAAATATTTTGATGATTTAAAGAGTGTTCGCGTCTTTTTTTTAAATGTGAATTTTTGTTTTAGTTCATGGGATGTGGGCGGCGTTGGCAAAGCCAGCATTTATTACCCACCCCTAGTTGGTCTATGTATATATTTCTGCTTTTAATGGCTCCGGGGTTTGTTTTTTACTCAAACGGTGAATGTTGATGGGATCAGAGATAAATTGAGCTAACCTTGACAGAGCTGGGTTAAACTAGCAGAGATCCCGATGCTTCCTGCTCATTCACATGACTCAGAAACTCCTTCAAGTCAGTTTCACTCCTCCACTCCCCCATTCCTCGTTACTCAAACAGAACAAGACCCAGGACATTAGAAATGAATACGAGATCGTTACATTTCCAATTGATTATTTGTAACATTTCATTTTTGCAAGAAGAGATTTCACCCGTCAGAATTTGTGTCTCTATCTTTTCCTTTTTCTTGACACTGTTAACAAAATAGAACCGCATTGCATTGGCCACGGATTCACTTTCTCGCTTTATTTCAAATTGCGCGTGTGTTCCTTCGGTATTTTTTGCAATTTATTAAAAGCCGATTAGACGTCTGGACTGGGCCACTTCGAATGAATGAAAACAGATTTCGTCAGGAGCGGGGTAGTTGAGGGGTTTGATTTGAAAGAGAGCAGGGCTGTGAAGATGTGCATTATAGCCTATAGGCTGTAAAACTGCAGCTGTGTCCTCGCACTGTCAATGGTCCTCCCCCGCCCCCCGGTTTGTTAAAATTTCGAATTTAGAAATTCTGTTTTGCCTCTTGATTGTAACTGTTGACTCCAAGCACCTCAAATCACCCTCTCTAGCTCCTAAAAGCGTTAACCAAATGTATAGATATCCACAGATGGACTGTGTAATAGTAACATAAAGAACGAGAATACTGGGAAATGGGATGAAACAAAATGCACAATATCTTTAGTTAAAAGATTGGACACAAAGTTGAAAGTGGCTACATGCAGTTTGTCATAATCATTAGACTGAGTGAATATCTGATAGGCGACTATATCGGCTAAGGGAATGAAGCCCCATCATGAATTTACTATTCTATCTACTCCCGCTGTATCAAATCCTATGAATGATTGCAGTTACCTATCAAGGTAACACGTTTATTCATCCAAAGGGCATGTTTCTGTTAACCCGGTTCACGGCTCAACAATGCGCTCCGTGATTCTGTTACTGGTGTAATCTACCACCCAGCTTAAATTAACAATTATGGAAAGGTTTATATATATATATTTAAAATTGCAACGTGAATTATTAATATTTATTAGTAACACGTCAATAAGTTCCAAAGGCTCCTCCCGATCGACTGCAAGAACGTGCTGTCAGCTGTTTGCCCGTCCTTTCTAAACATAGATCCGTGTGTCGATGTGGAGATTCTGGACTTTAACAGAAATGAACAGTAAACAATCGCCCGCTTGGAGTTTGAATTTTTATTTTTAAATAACGCCTCTCTTGAAGCTGTGAGCTGGACGAACTAAATGTACACAGGTAAGGCAATATCCCGCGCTCAAAGTGTGCTGAATTAGTCTGGAGAGTGGCCAGTAACGAGATTGGTTCATATTTGATATCAGGACGCGTAGTGAGTGAAACCGGATCGATTTACATTTTTTTTTTGCTCTGTTGAATGCATTAAGAAAACGAAAATAATTGTATTTCCTTTGCAAGGTGACCGCTGCCCATCTTGAGCTGCTGTACTTTAATTGTTCTGCGCCACAAGTACCAGCTCTTTGCAATGTTTCTTACTGTAGCTCGCTGCTCCTTCGAGTGGGAGCTCGGTCGTAACAATGTCCCAACAGGTTTTATGGTTCTTACACTGGATAAAGTGAATAAAAGAAGAGATTAATGGACGTGAGTCCATTCATAACAATCTTCCCATGAACAGATAGTGCGCCTCCAGACCATCCTTTCTGTCTGATTTATGGCGATCATGAAAGTTCAATACAATAAGTTTTTGTACATATTTCCAAAGCTACGGCGTAGAACCAGCGTGCGCCATTGGATGCGCCAACATCATCCATCTACTCTTGCGCATTTCGAGGCCTTATTTTATTTGCACTTATTTATTTTTTTAAAACAGCAAGTGTTTGACTATTAAATGCGCTTTTTGCAATGTGGGTAAGTACTAAACAGTACCGCAGCTCTGCTACATACAAAACAATGTATACATAAATAGCGCGGCATAATTAAAGTGTGGATGTTGCTTACACTGTAGATGTATGTCATTTAAGTGTCATTTAAAGTTGCACAGGCTTCTTATTCAAATACATTAAATATGAATATGATTCCAATGTTTAATAACTCTAAAAGCCATATTGCAAAATGAAAAGCAACACAGCGTATAATCGGAATAGATACAGAGCAACCGAAGACTTAAAAAGCCTGCAGCCAATAACTTTTTATCATTGTGTTAATGTAACTTGGTTTATCATTGCACCTTTTATAAAACTGTGTGTGTGTGTGTGTAGAGGTGAAGAATCAGGTAAAGTGTGTAAAAAAAATCTTGACACCACGGTGGAGCTCCTACAATTCCAACAACAATGCCCTCTTAATGAATATTACATTATCCAAGTATTTTCTTTAACAGATAGTTGTTTAAAATGTGTGTATATATCTCCTTACCTGCTAATGCATTTACGCGTATGTCATTCCTAAAATTCAGCTGTGCTCAGCATCATCCTAAAACGAAACATATTCTTATTGGGGGAGTGAAGTATTTCTTTTGTTTCCCTCACTTGTTTATTTTAGGATGTATTAGGATGTGGTCGGCCGGCGAGGTATTGCATCATGGAAAAAAACAGCTTGTGTCTCGATTTCTCCATTTAAAGACAAAAGCTGGGTGCCTGCACTAACAGTCTGGGGCAGGAGCGCTGTGAAGAGAGTGGAGGCTTTAATCTAAACAAGATATTGTTGATGGCGAGCGGATGGGGATTATCAAGCTGTCTTCTGCCGGAGTCTCAGTAGCATCCAAGCATTTGGCAGTGGCGCCGTGTTGTGTGACAGGTGTAGCGTTTCTCTTTGTTTTTTTTTCTCTTCACCTCTCCGAGCCAGGTAAAGCATGCATACATGCAAATGCCGTAGGGATCCCTGACAATATGAGGAATCTGCATTATTCAGTCAAGAGATGATTTGCCATATCTCCCAGCGTTGGAAGAGAAATCAAGCAGAAACGCCATTAACGGTATCACGCGCAATTATGCTTTTATTGCCTTTTTAAAAAATAATAATATGTGCTTATTGCTTAGTTGCTTGACAATACGCAACACATTGTGCACAAGTAATGCAATATTAGGAAATTACAAATGCTAGCAGTAGGATTGAAGGGTTTATTAAAACAGTGTAGATACCTAGAACACGGTTAAAACAGAACTGAAATCATCTGAGCATGCTTGTCAATGTTACCAGATTATTTAGTGAATTGCTCTGTTAGTGGGTGGGCATGAGGTAGATAGATTAAATACGTACATCAATCATATTTGGGTTACTAGATTAATATTCAGACCGGGTATTTTTGAAAGACCTGCTAATTATGTATTTTATTGGATAATAAATGCCGAATGCAGGATCAACCACCAGGTGAGTAAAATTAAGGGAAACGGTTTGAAATTGAAAAGAACTTGCATCTGTATTGCTTCTCGTCACGTCTCTCAGAAATATTTCACATTTGAAAGCGACGTTTTATATTATATATATATCTACACACACACATATATCTACACACATATATATCTACACACACACATATATATCTACACACACACATTATATCTACACACATATATTATACTCACATATATATATCTATATATATAATAATCTACACGCATGTATATATCTACACACACACATATATCTACACACTCACATATATATCTACATACTTATATTATGCTCACACACATCTATGTATATATATAATCTACATATATGTATATATCTACATACACGCATATATATCTACACACTCACATATATATCTACATACATATATTATACTCACACACATCTATGTATATATATATAATCTACATATATGTATATATCTACATACACGCATATATATCTGCAAGCACATATCTATATCTACACACATACTTATGTGTATATATCTACACACAGGCACACTCATATATCTATATATACACACACATACACGCATATATATAATAATACACATGTATATATCTACATACGCAGATATATATTTCTACAAGCACATAAAAATATCTACACACGCATATTATATATACATACACACATATATCAACATACATATTTGTGTATGTCGTGTGTAAACGGGTTTCTTTCTTTGTGTGTGCCCTCACGGTATAAACGTGCCTGTGTGGAGGCCGCTGGATAGAAATGTTGCTGCGGCGATCGCGCCATTTATAAACCCACGGGTAATGAATGTTTAAGAAATTAAAAGGATGAGGAAAAATCAGAATCGGCTTCTATAAATAGGGGTGGGGGGAGGGGCAGGGAACAATCTGAAGTTAAACATCTTCAGTTGCTACAGATCCAGATTTGCTTGAATTCGGAGACAAAATGTGCACCGGCTCAATTGAGAAATAATGAAAGGGAATAAAAAATTACTTCCCGCTGTTTAGACTTTGACATCCATCCGTATTCGCGTGACAACGAAAAACGCAGAAAGTTTTTCCCCAACAGCCATTTTCCCAGCGAAAACTGCCCTGTGATTTATTATTCGCTGGCTGTTACGAGGCAAGGCGAACACTTGTTTATACTGCGAGCAGGGAGAGAAGAAATATCTTTTAAAGGCCCCGGATGCTCAAGTATCCGCAGAATAAACATTCAGTATTTTAAACATCTTCAGTCATGTTGTTTGGAATGATGAGTTTAAGGGGAAGGGGGATAGCAAGTTCATTTCAAGGGATGGCCTCCTTTGGGCTCTCAGAGAGACTCCTTTAACAGTACTAAGGCCGAATCAGTCTGCCTGGTATTGACTGTTCTGGGGTGAAATAAGCAAATGTCCCCTGTTACCACACTGGAGATCTGTGTCACTTTGGAACCCTGCTTTACTCTTTGTGTGAATTGCAGTAATGATAATCTACTCGTTCTGCTTATTTTAATAGAGCCGCCTTTTACATTATAAATTCTACATTTACTGCGTCCATCCTTATTTAGCATCATGCTAGGAGTCTGGTAGTCTTTGGCTCTAACAAACATGACGGGCTCTTGTGTAATTTATAGATCTTCTCAAGGGCAATTAGGGATGGGCAATAATTGCTGGCCTTGCCAGCGACGCCCACATCCCGTGAATGACTAAAAAAATACACTGTACATATGCAGATATATGTGCAGTTTATATATATGTGTGTGTGAATGTGTATATAGCTATATATATGTGTGCGTGTGTGTAGATTGTGTGTGTATGTAGATATATATATTTGTGTGTGAATGTATATATATGTGTGTGTGTAGATACATATATGTGTGTGTGTGACTGTAGTATATATATAAATATAAATATGTCTGTGTGTGTGCGTAGATGTATGATCACTTTCCGGTAGTCAGTCCCCAGGTCGAAACGGTAAAGGTTCAAGCTGAACCCACCAGTCCATCTCCCTGTCCTCTGGCTCTTTAGGCTGATAAATGTGTTTCACAGTAGTATTTAAATATGCCAGAAACAGGGAGCGCGTTGTTATTAAGTCTGCGGGAGGCTCAGCAGTTTGGGTGAAGTACAGTACTTTAACAGGTTTAAAGTAGGGCTCTGAAAGCCCATTACAATGGCTACAGTAAACACACACACGGAGTTTCCTGTTCTCTGGTGGCTCTTTCGCCGCTAACTTTCTATTCAAAGCAGGTATATATTTAGCAGGCTGCCTGGACACGCTTGGTGATTGTGTTATCTGCAGGAGCTCTATCATTTTTTTTTTAAAGGGAGGTTTATAGGTTGCTTAACTGCTCTCGCTCGCTCGCTCTCCAAACCCCTTCCCTTCCCAGCGTCGAGAGGGTCTCGCCAATCTACGACCATTCGACAGCTGCTCCAGAGCCCCGATAGTGTCAGATCCTATCGGCCGACACCGCCGGCGCTGTTGCTGTAGGAATTTTAATTGAAATAGATGGGTGCCTTTCACGTGATAAGGTATTAATAAACCAGAGATTATCGACTTGAAAAGACAAGCGCAGGCAATAGAGATTGTACAATATTGATATACTTCCCTTTAGTTGTGACACTGATTGAAGAAATATTAAGCTGTGCAATTATTTATATTAGAAAAGTTCCACTTAATATAGATCAATGCCACTGACAGTAAACTAGAGTATTAGAACCGACGCGTTAATTGTATTCAGTTACTAGATTATTAAAATGACTTTTAATAACTTTTACAATTTATAATTTGACAGCATATTGATAAATCGATGACCCTATTAAATGCCAATTTAAACGGAGGCCTGAGAAACTGATAGGAGCGGGTGCGGGTGCAGTATTGCTGGTGAAAACCGCTACCCCAAGAAGGCTTGCTACTTATATCAGACATGCTTGCATTTTTTGCATCTAATGAAACGCAGGACAACGAGTATTTATTTCAATCTGCAAGGTCGAGGTGGAAATGTATTAAAGCCATATGTTAACAAGATGCCAGGGAGAATGCCCGCACTAATTGCTAACTATTGGAGATAGCCCGCCCTGTGTATTGGGAACCATTCGTAATTGGGAATAATCTGCCAGGCGAGGTAGACGAGCCAAAAGCGTTGTGTTGTTATTATAAAGTATAGTTGGATTCTGCAGTGGGAGAGTTAATGTACTGGATAGATAAGCGTGGATGAATAAAAGACTTCCATTTATAAAGTGCCTTATCGCGGCTCTTTGGAGCACCGCAAAGCGATGGCCCGAATGGTCGCTGGCTCCTTATGTTCTAAGTGAAGTGGTGCTCCCCCTTTTTCTCTGTTTTAAAACAACAAAAACTACACGCTTGTCCAAATCTGAAATGGCAATTTATTTGTGGTCCTGTAGAACTAAAAATTGAGGAACGGCCTATAACGGACGTTCGGTCGCACCAGCACAGAATCCCAATTCCCCTCTATTCCCAATACACGGAGGAGTTGTATGTTCGATGGGCGTCAGGTAATGAGTCATATGCTAGATTACTAAATTAACTTTTAAACATGTTTACAATTTGTAGTCTGACAGCGATATTAGCAAGCATCAAATCGATGATCCCACTGCATGTTAATTTAAACTGAGACCTGAGAAACAGGTAGGAGCGGGTGCAATTTAATTTATTGCATCAGTTGCAATAATGGCAGCTTGTAAAAAGTAACAAGATAGATGTGCATCCATCCGAATTCCTCTCTTTAAAACAGTCATCATTAAATCATATGTCATAATTTTACAGTTAGATGCGAAAATCTAGCTGGATTAAAGTGCATTCAATTCATTGTTTTCCACTATTTAATTTATAAATAAGTGATGGAAAGACTATCTAATAACATGAATTCCGCTCTGATGTCCTGACACATACTTTGTCATATTTTAAAAGTAAATCGTGCAACATTGTAAGGCGAGTGAAATAGTTTTTCAACACGTCTTCAAAAGGTATGACCAAAAAAAAATGCAGTGATGAACACCCATCAGATATCCCCTCCCCTTCCATCGCTCGTATATCAGTTAAACATCGCTTCGTTGGGTATTCTACCACCACTGCAACGCTTTAGAAAATGCTGCTATTCCAAAACGAAGCGAATGAGCTCTATTCGTGCATTATCTGCATGTAGCCTACTTGAGTTCAATTAAACTGAAAAGAATTGGATTGCGAGGCGAGTTCACGCTCGCTTCGTTTGGGATCTCGCCCAAGATTTGAGGTTATAGCTCCCAGCTCCGTTCAAGAAATGAGTGGGGGTTGGTTGCGGGGGGGGGGGGGGGGGGGGTAGAGAGGGGGAGGGGGAGGGAAGAGGCGTCACAGTGTGAGAGCAAAACAGTTAATTCCTCTCTCCCGATACCTGCACCTTTGCGGTTTGGCACAAGGCAGGAGCCTTCCAACATCTCAATTTATATGCAAATCACACACATAAGAACATAAGAACATAAGAACATTTCAGGAGAAAATAAATAAACGAATGAAACACAATGCTGGGCTAATAATAATTGGGCTTAAAAATAATGGAATAGATTATTGGTGAAAACAGAAGTTAGTGCTTCAATTATTGATTAAATATTATTAATTGAGTTCCCCCAAATGACTTGCTCGTTAAACTGTCAATTTCTATAAAATCACTTTCTCTTCCTTATGTTAAAATCTGCAACAGAATCCCAATTTCTATGTCTTTGGTTTGAACCCTCCCTCATTATTTGATCCCCGGCGCTTTAGGAATTGCTAAAAGCGTTAATGAACTAATGCGTTCACGGTCAGGTCTTGCTGCTAGGTCCGGCACAGTGTTGGGTAGCTGATAGTTTGAATTGAGAAAGAAGTACTGATGCCGCGTTATTTGATCTTGACAAATAATCGTCATTGAACTGGTCGGCAGGACGGTGTTTAATGAAATCATCTACTAGTTTTCAGTGGTGCGTTTGCTAACACTTATGCTTTCAGTTTTAGCCTCAATGCAGGGAGCGGGGTCGGTTTAGAATCGAAAAACGCATCGATCCGATTGCATGCAATCTAGCCGCGGCGATTACGCGAAAAGGTAAAAACGCATCAATCCGAATAAATCCGCATTTAAATTTTAGAAAACTAAAGCCACGCGTCGCGCAAAATGTGTGGGAATGGCCAGCCGATCGCAGCAGTGATCTAGATCTGATTTCAGCTCACTTTAAACTCCAAGCGGTTGAGAGAGATTCCGATACAAATCGAAAGCCGAAGAAAATATTATAGATTGTGTATGTAGATTTGTTATGGAGTTTCACTGAGGCGCGAGGGCAAGGAACAGCAACACTTAAAAAAAAACCGGTTACTGCAGTGCTCCACAAACCAGCACGTTTTGCCAGAATATATCTACCCTCTATTTTTTTGAATGCTATTTTAATTTAGATATGTAGTAGGTCTTTTATTGCTCTTTTATTAATGAACATTAAAATACAATTGCAGGGTGAGAAAAACCTGAATGATAAACCTATATTATTGCAATTAATATTTCACCTGTTCATGACACCGCCACGATTTAAAGAAACGAGGCGAATCGAACAGTTGTTGTTAGATAACACTAATCTCGAGTTTTAAAAGACAGTAGATTTCAGGAATGTAAACAGTTCAATGAGCTAGGATGATGGTTGTTATGAAGTGGACCGAGTGGTTTATATTGTAGGTGTTTTCCGTGACACTTCCTTTCTCTTATTTGAAAAACAAATCTTTGAATTGAACTGTGGTAGGCCCAGAGTTGATTGTAATTATATTTAAATAATGACATTTCCACAAGTCTTCCTTTTTGTAAATCTTTACCAATCCTAAATAAGGCCGCTTTTGTTGGTACCGGCGACTGTGACCAGTTAAACCCCCAAATATTGAAGAAACAGGTAATATATAAGCTGCAAAGTGGGACAATAACAGTACTTATCGCCACGATAGCCTCGATTTTCACCATCCCCAGCCCGCAATAGGCTTGAATGCGGCGTGAGGACATTGCAATCCTATAGCAAAGCTGCATTTTTCAATCCGCACCCCCAATTACTTCCCGAAATTAATTTCGCAATTATTTGGAAACATTTGAATATGTCTCGCCTATCCGCCGCGCCGCGGCACGTTTTAAATAATCCTAGAAATGTTGCTGGGTGTCTTGTAAAACTGCATTCTGCCAACTCTGTCGGCGCCTCTTCCATTCCCGTAAGTTAAGCGGCAGAGCGGATTCCTGCTCTGCGGTAAGATTGTCGAGGAGAAACACACCGATAAGCGGGAAATTAAAATCGGAGCGGACTACTTTTTCCGAAGGTCTCTGAGAAAGTTATTTTTTTAATTATTACATGCGGGCATGTCGCAGTTTTTACAAGTTTGAGGCTTTTTTTCCCCCTAAATTCCCCAAAAGCTTTGGGCGCTTGAATGGTGCTAAAGTCTTGTGTACGCTGTCCCGTTGCACTCTGTGGAGCTGCTTCACCCGCAAGAGGCCCAGAGATCAAAGACAAACCTATAGGGGCGGAAATAGGTTTACATAAGAGATACATTCCTTATTGCGGCTTATTTCTAGATTTGAAAAAGTATTTTTAAATTTACAAAAGAAACACATTCACATAAATGAAGAACCTAGCACCTCCTCAGTTCATTTTCAATGTGTGATCTCTGATATGATCTAATGTTGATATATGTTGATAATGTGCAATATAGGAGTAAACTGATTGATATAATCATACTGCCAGCTACAAGGTGTGTATTATAATTATTATGATTCATAGCGATAGCTGCAAGCTATTATTACGTTTCGTACTGAAGATACGTTAAGATCGAAGAAAGAATAATCTATCAAATGGGGGGTGGGGTAATATGTCTAGTCGTATTTACTTTTATCTCTAGATATATATCAAATAACATTGCAGATATAACAAATGGCCGTTTTCTCCAGTATTAAATTACAGCGTGAGAAAGTGTTAGAAAATCACCCATAGACCGTCCCTTTACCTCTTCGATTATTTTTTTTCTGTAAGCATTAATCCTACAAATGTGTTCGTGTGGCTATTAATACTAAGTAAGATTTTATTTAAGTACAGCGTTCACGGTCAATAGTTATTTTGCACTTTATTCAAATAATGGCTTGTCGTGACTATCTGTTTTTGTATGCAATGAATACTATTTAGGTAATAATAAGAATGAGGTATAGTTTAAAAGATTTTTAAAAATATGAATGAATGGCTACCAGCTAGTGCAGTAGCACAAATATAAAGAAACTGTTTGGATTTGCTAAAATGCATATTAGTTTGGTTTTATTTTTTATAGTAAAGATTGATATATTTAAAGATTGATATATTTTTAAAAAACAAAGCCATCACTGTGCACTATGATGTCAATGCAAAGGCTAAAAGATATCATTTCGAATTGTTTTTTGCATTGCTTCACCCCTGAAATAATCCAGCCCCATTTCGGCTGCTGGCTGCATGCGGGCCAGCTCCTTTGGCCCGGGGATTCGGCGAGGCGCCGGCAACGCCGGTGTAGCCAATCGGCGGCCGGGGTAGAAGTCGGCGCGCTTTCCTCCTCCCTTCCCTCTACGCCCCCGCCCCATTTTGGGCGCAAGTGCGCGAACGACGTCCCCAGGCTCTGCCCCGCCCCCCTTCCATTGTGACGCCACCCGCTTCCCGGGGTGGCCGAGCAGTAACAAAACTGGACTCGGCGATTCTGCACAGTGCGCAACCCATTGGCTGCAGCAACAAAAAAAAATCCCACCTAACCCACTGTAGTTGCATGCAAATTTTAGCAAAGAGAGGGAGAGAGGAAAAAAACATTGTGCAATTAAGAGGAGTTTGAGATCTTTTTTGTTTTCGATTGCAATTTAGGAGGAAAAAAAGCGTGCTGGGGTTTTTTTTTAAAAAGGGAGAGAGAGATTAAGCTGGCGGATTTATAATTAACTTTCCTCGCATCTTGCCCGATGATGCTTCCAAGTCCGGTCACATCGACGCCATTCTCGGTCAAAGACATTCTGAACCTGGAGCAGCAATCGCGCCAGCAAGTGGCCCATCATTTGAAGCAGGATTTCGCGTCTCAGTTCCCGCCGCCGCCGCCGCCGCCGTCTTGCATGCACGCTGCGGGAGACACTTCCAGCTTCTCGGACGGGGAGGAGAAAATCCCCTTCCTGAACTCTCTGTCAGTGCAAGACAGTCAGGGCGATGTGAGCCTTTCTCCCGAGCTTTACGTCCACGCAGCACTGAGGAGTCCGTGTGAAATCAAGTTAGAAGACGAAATCTTACGGGATGAGGCCAAGAGTAAGTATCTGATTAATGTGGATTAATTGGACCGTGCAAACATTTTTTTAACTGTGAACCTCTGATTGGTTTAAACTTTTAAAACGGCTGTATGGAAATGTAAGTATTTTAAAATATAGTTTAAAAAAAAGGTTTTGCAAAGGCGGCGTTGGCGTTTTTGCTACCCAGTTCGAGCGTGAAGCCTTTTAACGTTGCTTTCGCGTGAATAGGATTCATGCAGTTCTCGCTGAGCAGATCGACATGATCAGCCAGTTAACATTAACCCCCCACACCCCAGTAATTCCTGGAAAATGAAAGTAAAATTACACCGTTCAAAATCACTTTTTAAATTTAATTTTCGAGGATGTTGGGGGGGGGGGGGGGGGATGATATGGTGCATTCTTAAGACTCCCGCAAGACTTCACTACTAATGTGGAAGAATATATATTTTTTAAATTGCTTTATATTGATCGGTTCTTATGCAGAGAGCACCGGGGGCCCCCATGTCCATTGAGAGGCAGGGATATAATTACACAGGCCCCTGCAAATTTCCAGCATTTACAAGCCGGCCCCTTGAACCAGTTATTCGGGCTGTAAGCTGTGCTCGCTTCCTTTACTGTAATGCCCTTGTATAGATTTTGTTTTGCACTATACAGCATGTTCGTGCCAGCATTTAAAACATTCAAACACGCTCCTCGAACATGTAGCCCGTTTTGGGCCTGTGTATAGGGCGACCACTGACAACAATTATAGAACAAAGTTATTAATTCAAGTATTTAAAAACAGTTTTTACTTAATATTGTGTGTGTGTCCCTACATCACAAACAAAGTCGTGTTAAACACTGTGCTGAGATAATTCAGAGTGAGAATGTGGCATTTTAATGAGATTTTGTTTTCGCCTACAAACAGTTGCACTCCCATTTTAAAAGACAGATCTTGGCAACAGATACTGACTTACATAAAGTTTGAAAAGTATTGCTTTAGTGCCCATAGTGATTTTATTTCACTTTAAGTGAATTAAATGAACATCTTCGCACTATTGTGGAATTAAAAGGCACAATAAAAGCGACGACGTCATATTTTAGCCTCCAATTTGAATATAATTTAAAATTTGGTGGAGTGCGAATGAATTTCCTGAGTCCCAAACGCCTCTAGAAATCTGCCTGATATGAAGTAGATTAAAATCAGTCTCACCAATAATCCCGGATTCAATAATTACAGCAGCTCACAAATATATTCCCGGAACCCGAAATATTATTCTTTAATTCATTAGATTTTTTTAAAAACACGGTGTTTTTCCTGTTATTGTTGGAGATTACGTCCCCTGTTGCAGGGTGTAAGTCAGACGTGCTATTAATGGTTCGCTCGTGTTTCTGCAGAAAACTGCTCGTTGAAGAGATCTCCAGAAAGCGAGGACAATAAAAGAGAGGACGCCGAACGACCGAAGCAGAGGCAGAGAAGGAAACCGCGAGTGCTTTTCTCACAGGCTCAGGTGTTTGAATTGGAGCGAAGGTTTAAGCAGCAGAGGTACCTGTCCGCCCCAGAGAGGGAACACCTAGCCAACACTCTCAAACTGACCTCCACCCAGGTCAAGATCTGGTTCCAGAACAGGCGTTATAAGTGCAAAAGGCAGCGGCAGGACAAATCCTTGGAGATCGCGGGACACCATCACCCGCCTCCGCCCAGGCGTGTGGCGGTGCCGGTGCTGGTCCGGGACGGCAAGCCGTGCATCGCAGGATCCCAAAGTTACGGCAGCCCTTACAGCGTGGGGGCCAACGCTTATGCTTACAACGGCTACCCGGCCTCCTACGGCAGCTACGGCGGCACCCCGGCCTACAACGCAAACTACAGCTGCACTTACAGCAGCATCCCCTCGCTGCCGCCTTCCTCCGCGCCCAATGCCTTCATGAACGTGGACCTCAGTAACGTGAACAGCGTGATGCAGACGCAGTCTCACCAGGGAACCGCCGTGTCTGCATGCCAAGGGACTCTACAAGGCATCAGGGCTTGGTAAGGTGACTTGTGAGGCGAGACGCTTTTGGATGTATTCAATTGCCCTGAACTTTTTTTTTTAATGTAGATCATTTGAAAAATTAAAGGGGGTTTAAAAAAAAAGAGACCAACCTTATGGTTACATTTCAAGATCCCCGCCTGGAAAACTCGTATTGATTGCCGATCGGTGGGATGCTATCCGCCAAATATTATTCTCGTTCCCTGTGTGTATATTGTATATTATTTTCTAACCCATGTAATTTCATCCTATACGGTTTGATTGTATGTTAGGCTCCGAGGAGAGAACGAGCACACGAACCATCCGCCATGTTCTGTCCTCCGAAATTGTGTCTCCCAACACTAGACTCAAAAGGGATATATGAAGAGAATTTAACAATGCAGATAGAGAAAGGGGAATGTGTAGACACACCTCGACTTTGGTGTGTGGGATTGTTTTTTTTTTACAGTGTTTTACAGTCTCACTCTCCAGTATTTCCCACATCTCCAGAGACCATACTGGTTGGAGAAAGGGCCCTACCAATATTTTTTTTTTAAACTCATCCTTGAAGCTGTGGGTAAGGCCAGCATTTATTGCCCACCCCTAGCTGCCTGAGAAGGACGGTGGGCCTTCTTCTTGAACTGAAGTAGTTTGATAGAACTAGACCACTTCAGAGTGAAGTTCAGAGTCGTCCACGTTGGTGTGGGAATGGAGTCAATTTTAGGCCAGACGGCAGGTTTCCTTCCCTAAAGGGCATTAGTAAACCGGTTGGGTTTTTTTTACGAGCGCCCATAGGTCACTTTTACTGATACCAGCTTTTTATTTATTTCCAGATTTTGTGAACTGAATTCTCAAACGGCCATGGTGGGATTATGAGCTAATGCTCTCTGGATTACTAGTCCAATAACATAACCACGCTACACTACCGTACCCAAATATGGGGTGCTTGTCGCAGTTTGAACTGACCCTTTCACTGCGGAACTCCGTCCTTGGTGTCACAATTGAAAGTCAGGGATTTGCCTTATTCGGCGAGGGTGGGAATCAGGGACGCCGGGACAGCTCGGCGACTTTCTGAAGTCGTGCGGCCTTTTCGATTCCCGCACGGTGAAAGGGAAGGGGTTGTGCACACTTGAAATAGCTGAAAATACCAGGAAAGCAAAAGAATAAATCAATAGCTGTGAGCGAGGCCTCCTTTAAGGAGGGGCAGAAAAAAATGAATACGCCTACTTGTTTCCCCCAAAACGTGTCATGCATTCTACCGAAGGTTCTTCAGAAGCCTCGCTCTAAATTGTACTTTAGTTGTGAGTGTAAAAGTTTAAAGGACATGTATAAACTTATGTATATAGCAAAGCCTATTGTTAGTGAAGGGTCCCCGCCCCCAGCTTGTATAATACACTCTGCTATACAAAGAACTGCTGGAATACACTAAGTGGAGTGTTAAGAAAAATAAATGTTGAGGTGCAATATGTTCATAACTGAGTACTTTGTGTAAACTTGTGTACTTGTTCTGCATCCATTATTTTCGATGGGCGCCTGTAATTAGCATAAATGCAACTTTTTGGCAAAAGCGACACGGCACATCCGCAGAATAGTGTCACTCAGAAACAGTTTTAATTTAATAACACTAACGCGCCTGTTAAAAACGTTTCCCCGTGTGTTGGGTGACTAGTCTAATATCTGTCCGTCAATCTAACCGCCAGTAAGAGCATAGCTCTAATTTTTTTAAAACCTATATATATGCCCGCGTATTATTTAAAATATGTTGGAATAAAAAGAACTGGCAAGCAATTCTGCATCACAATGCATGGATTTGCAGGTTATTAAGAGGGGCAAGCGGTTCGCATTTTTCTACGTTTTAATCGACCCCACGAACTACTGGTGAAATGAGACGTCAGGTTAGAAATAAAAAGGGTTTTAGCCGAGCCAAAAGGCGTCGCCTCAAGTTCCTGAAGGGACCTGTAAGCACCAACAGCAATTTCAAGCGTGCTAGAGTAACGAAAGCGTCACTTTTTGTGTGTGTTTCAAATAGGTTTAAGAAAAAAAACATTTAAAAAAAAACCAAGATAGTTTTAAAAGAAAAATCCCCGGACGAAACTTTTATTAAAAAATTAGTGAAATGTGTATTCAAACGTTGTGCAAAAAAACCGCCCAAAAAGCTGCTTTTGTGTGACCGTGTCCTTTTGCTAAATTGCCTCGCACAGAGGTGGAAAGGGCATCTCCTGCCACACTCGACATGAATTGTTCATGTGCCAAGCGCCGTGAAAGAGAAAGTTATTATATAGAAAAAGCCTTTTGAGAGGTGTGATTAGAAGCCCTAAATACACTGAAAGAATGTCCGTGTTAAGACTGCAAGGTAGGTACAATGGCTTTTACTGGGCTCGGGAACAAAAGGTGTGTGTCGGAAGGACGGGGTCTCCGCGGAGAGACAAAACGCCAAACAGGCGAGATTGACGTTTGTAAATATGCCCCATTTAATAGGCTGATTAATAGAACGATGCCCCAAAATCTGTTTGCTTTATTTTTTGTCCCAACCCCTCCTCCCCATCTTAACTTTTTTGTGTGTGCGCGGTGAAAGGCGTCTGATTAGGGAGGAGGAGGGGGGAGGGGGGGGGGGGGGGAGTCCCGCAGCAGCTCGCCGTCTGAAGGCAAAGCGAACATAGGATTCAGCAGGAGGCAGGCTGGCCGAAGCAGGGTTATTATTGTTGCAAGTCTATCAACTTGTGCTGGGATATTTCAGACGGTTGCACGTCTTAGAGGTTGTGCCGCCCCCCCCCCCCCCACCCCCACCCCGCCCCTTGTTGCAACAGTGCATTAGAGAGAGGCAGAGAAATGGGAAGGAAAGGGAGAGGACGAAGGCGATAACTGGAACAGAAATTGCCCAGTCAAAAAAAAACCGCATAATATTTATTAAGTATGATAAATCGACACCAGGCATAAATACAAGCACATCATCAGAGTACTTCTGGCTGTTTTCTTTGTATTTAAACACTTGCGGTAGTGGCGGTGTGTTTTTATTGAATCCAAACTCTCTGAGAGAGTTCCAGATGTGATAGACGCCATCGCGTGCAAGTAAATGAAATAAAAATTGAAGGCGATAAGTGAGAGAGCAGGAGTTGTCATGTCCTCCTTGTAATACCTCACCGACACAGCTCCTAAATCACAGTTAGCCAGGGCTTTCTCACACAGCACAGTCGCTCGGACTTACCCCTCCCCTCAAAAAAAATACATGAACATTTTTTTTTACAATTAAGTCTCCACTTGCAAAATTAAATCAGAAAGTTACCTCGGTGCCGTGCATTGCATTTAAATATATATATATATATATATATTGCTGATCAAATTAGTTCTAAAAAAACAGTTGGTTTAAAATGTATAAAGGAGCGGCTTTATTTCCTAATGGAAGCAGACAGAATTTGTGAAAATAAATTTCCCTAGTCTCTCTCAGAAACGCATACTCGCACCCAGTGATATACACACAGTAACGTGGGCATATGCACACCCGCCTAATACTGTACACACTGAAATACACTGTACAGCAACTCGCTCTCTCTTTCTGACACACATTCACATATAGATTCCTACATTACAACAGTGACTACACTTTAAAAAGTGGCTGTGAAGCGCTTTGGGACGCCCGGTGGTCGTGAAAGGCGCTGTATAAATGCAAGTCTTTCTTTCCCTTTAGATAGGAATTTGTAGACACACACAGTCGTATACACTGGACAGTTATGCGCACAGGTACTGGTATACACGCAGAAATCAAACGTACGCGCATTCGCTCCTAAACAGAAATCTGCACATATATAACTCATGCACAATGTATGCAAATACAGACCGAAATCTGTACTCTCACAGGCACACGGAAACACACAACTCGCCATGCCCGCACAGTCAAACTCCGGTTTGACACAGTAACAAGTGCATAGACTATTTATTGGATCGAGAGGAGAGTTTAAACATACAGGACTCCGCATGACATTAGGTTCCTTATTTGGGGCAAGTCGGGGAGTAAATTAAAATGAGGCCGAATGCAAATTTTATGTAATAATCGGAGATGATTGGTTGTGTTAATCTCTGGATAAGTACCTTTCACGCCTCTGATCAACACAGCGTGCTACATTTTGCATGCTCGCTTGGAGACACAGTTCCATGAAAACTCCAGCGGCTATTTCTCAAACAGCACAACTCGATCCCGCTGTCAGCTAGGTCATGAAATGAATTGTTGTAACTTCTAATGGCAAAAAATGATCACAAACCGCGTTTTTTAAAAATATTAGAGATAAAATAGATAGACAGGAGCCGGTGGGGGACACAATGGCGGGGAAGGGATTTGGGTTTGTGGTCAGGAGGCCCGTGAGATATAAAGTATTCCAAATGCAGCGAAGCAAGTTACCCCAGCCCCAGCAATGTTCTTGCTCCTAATGTCCCCTTCGCGGCTGATGTTTAAAGCAAAATGGGAATTATTCCACCCAACCGCTGTTCCGTATTTCACATCCCCCGAAAATGAAGATCATGTGGTTACGGTGTCCTGTTTCTGAATCTTGATCCAGCTTTTCTTTTGTATTCCTTCACGAGATGTGGGCGTCGCAGGCCATTTATTGCCCATCCCTAATTGCCCTTGAGAAGGTGGCGGGGAGCTGAGTGGCTCGCTAGGCCATTTCACAGGGCAGTTAAGAGTCAACCAACATTGCTGTGGGTCTGGAGTCACATATAGGCCAGACTGGGTAAGGACGGCAGATTTCCTTCCCTAAAGGACATTATTGAACCAGATGGGATTTTTACAACAATCCGGTAGTTACATGATCACCATAGCTTTTTTCAAATTCCAGCTTTATTTAAATAACTGAATTTAAAATTCCCAGTTGTTGTGGTGGGATTCGAACTCATTGTTTTACATGGATTATTAGTCCAGGCCTACCGGATTACTAGTCCAGTAACATAACCACTATGCTACCGTTCTATTTTATCACTGACATGCAAACTTTGCACGAATTTGTGTCGTGACAAAAGCCTCGCTTCATATTCCATTACTAGAAGTAGCCCACAGTGGGTGACTAAGGATTCTCTAGTCGCCATGTAGTGAACCCATTGCTGGGGTTTTCCTAACGAAATGGTCACCGAACGGGTTTACCATCTCACCGGAATGAGCGAATATAGGAGGGAAGTGTCTGAGGAAGGCGTTTAGGATTTGCCTGGAGATTGGGGTTTTATGCCACCGCTTCACACAACGACTGGTGAATTTGACCTCATAATCGTCAAACAGTCGACGATTAGTAGTGCAAATTCAGCCACTCCCATCCACGGTGTGAATGGACATGACACCAGAGCAGTGTTAGCGGCGCTGGTCTTGCGACCGGTTTTTTAAAAAGGCCGCCATGTATTACTGCTTGCCATTCGGGGCCTGTTAATGTGTTTAGACACGGCTTGTTTACAGGGAACAATCCTACCGCTCATCCTTTCAGAGATAAGACGGACCTATTGCTGCGATTGTGGGCCAGCGGGTCTAATGGACAGATAATTAGCAGCAAACAAAAGGAGGGTCTTTAAATGGTGACTGTCCAGGGGACGGACCCACTTTCCCGGCTGGCTCACTACCGGTGAAACATACCTGCATTATCAGGATAAGTGGCCCAAGAAAAATCCCTGCATTGAATCAAAGTAAATAAAAGCGGCGACAGAGTGGCGATGCCCGCGGACCACTTCAGCCAAGAGTTGGTGAGTGTTTGTAATGGGAGTTTCAGATTGGTATCAGCTCAGGCTGAACTGAAACCGTGCAATACAATCTTTTACCTATTTTTTTGGTTGCAAAACAAGTGATGTGGTCAAACTGAATACCAAGATGCCAGCACCATCGAGGGAGATCTATGACTTGTTAAAGAAAGGTGAAAAAAATCCGAAATGGAAGAGAGAATATCAATAAAAAAAGATTATATTCTGTGTACTAACTAATATATTATTAAATATATGGACATAAATGTATTACTATGGCGGAATGTCTACCAAGTGTAATTGCATATTTACCAAAAGTAATATTTCTGTGGTTATATATTCTTTAAGATATACTGAAGTTCATGCAAACTGCACTCCCACCATTTCGAGGCATCACCACCGTAGCGACCCTATTTATTGTCCTGATAGCATCCGACGGTCAGTTCCAAGCCTTTCTCCCAGTATCCAGCATCAGCCAGGGATCGCTGCACGCGAGATTGAGGGTCCTCTGAAATAGGAATACTGCCCTGGGGTCCGATTGAGAGAGGAAGAGGAGGGGGGAAAAAACCAACTCGAGTAAAATAATACAACAATTCAAATCCAACACTTTTTTTTAAAACAAAATGTTTTATAGCAAATTCTGGTGTACATTTCAAAATAGACCAAATGGGAAATGGGAAAACCCAAGCAAACATGACCGCTCATGCTTGAGATCGAATCAATCTTGCAGATGAATTAATATTCTCATTTGGTCTCCTAAGACAGGTCCATTTAAATATTGATGAAAAGGTTAGGGAGCGAAGCAGCGAGGATCTGATTGAGAGGTGTTCAAAATTATGAGGTGTTTTCATGGATTAAATAAGGAGAAACTGTTTCCACTGGCAGGAGGGTCGGTAACCAGAGGACACCGATTTAAGATAATTGGCAAAAGAACCAAAGGGGGAGATGAGGATTTTACTTAACGCAGTGGGTTGTTAGGATCTGGAACGCGCTGCCTGAAAGGATGATGGAAGCAGATTCAATAGTAACTTTCAAAAGTGAATTGGATAAATACTGGAAAAGTAAAAGTTAGCAAGGCTCCGGGGAAAGAGCGGGGTGGGGGGGGGGGGGGTGGCTAATTGGAGAGCTCTTTCACAGGCACGATGGGCCGAATAAGAACATAAGAACATAAGAAATAGGAGCAGGAGTAGGCCAATCGGCCCCTCGAGCCTGCTCCACCATTCAATAAGATCATGGCTGATCTGATCCTAACCTCAAATCTTCTATCACCCTCCATCCCACCCGAACCCATGTGATCTCCCGAGAGAGGCGAAAAACCAGATAAAAAACCCAATGGCCAATTTGGGAGAAAAAATCTGGGAAATTCCTCTCCGACCCATCTTGGCGATCGAAACTCTTCCAGGAGATCACTCTGTCCCTATATTTTCTACAGTACTTACCTTCTGTAAAGGCGATCTCCACCCCAGCCAGGAACAGGAATAAAACCATCTCCTGAAATCTAACACAGAATTAGAACACAAGAAGTAGGAGCAGAACCAGGCTACACGGCCCCTGGGCCCGCTCCACTACCCACAGGGCCATGACCGATCCGAACCTAGACTCATGTCCAATTTCCTGCCCGCTCCCCGTAACCCTTAATTCCCTTTACTTCTAGGAAACTATCTATTTCTGTTTTAAATTTATTTAATGATGTAGCTTCCACAGCTTTCTGGGGCAGCAAATTCCACAAACCTACCACCCTCTGAGTGAAGAAGTTTCTCCTCATCTCAGTTTTGAAAGAGCAGCCCCTTATTTTAAGATTATGCCCCCTAGTTCTAGTTTCACCCATCATTGGGAACATCCTCACCGCATCCACCCGATCAAGCCCCTTCACAATCTTATATGTTTCAATAAGATTGCCTCTCATTCTTCTGAACTCCAATGAGTAGAGGCCCAATCTACTCAACCTCTCCTCATATGACCTCCTTCTGTGCTGTATGATTCTATGATTGTGTATTAGTTAAATACAGGGAGAGAAAGTAAATCGTGTGTGTGGAGGGGGAGAGGGGAGAGGACCTGAAGCAACATATAAGCCCTTTACAGTATCCGATACACCATTCACAGGGTGACTGCACCAAGATGGCAAGACAGAATGTGCCCTGGTATATAAACATCTATTAACCGTTTCAGTTGAGAATGCACAGCACGGTTAATACCCTTAAACGTGCTTGTAGACGATAATCGGATCACAGAAATAAGATGTTAAATATTCCAGGGCGGTGTCGTGTCAGTGTTTTAACCAACTATCGCAGGACGTATGGTAAGAGATTCATCTGTAACACTCCACAATCAAGAGGGAAAACACAGGTTTATTTTCCGCTGGTGTTGTGGATTGCAAGTGGAAACTGATTGGGACAAACGAAAAGAAAGTCCATTCATAAAAGCAAATTGACCTACATTCCGGATTCAGGGCATTTGACCAATTATACACATATACATAATTATTTGAAAATAACAATCTTTAAAGAACGGTAAATAGAAATGCTTCCACATACCACGTGTATACATTTGTACTAATACATCCTCCTCCTCCCCCACTCTCCACAGTATTACTCCGAATCTCTTTGCAAATTACATCAAGTTCAGTCGTTACCAAACAATGGCGAGAAATGAGTGCAACAGAGAGCTGACAAAGGCTGATGTCATTAATAATGAATCGACCGATCATTGATACTTGATTTGCCTTCTCCTTTATCCTGCATTTTCCAACATTGACGATGTTCTGCACTGTTCTGCATCGACTCATCTAGGTGTCTCAATAAGAATACAAACTGGAATAGAGTAGAACAAGATAACACAACGTTGGCTACTGATTAACGAGAAGACTTCAACACACACCGGCCCCATGCAAACAGGCAGCCGTGTATCCGTACACAAGTCGGCACAGATCTGTGACAACATGTTACAGATGTGACCAGATACCTATTGCTAAGACTTAAGTAACAATTAAATAATTAACATATTTAAATATACTACCTGTCCCAGCCGCTCCCCAAAATATCATGACACCCAAATCGCTCTTCATCTGGCCCCTCCGTGAATAAGAAACGATATTTAAGAGCAATCCTCTGGACTCTATGCTTGAACAATTCAAGGAATGGCTTTTCCGAGATACCGTGATTTTTCCTCCGAGGCCTGCGCTCTCGCCCTCACACACTAACACACACACACTAACACACACATACATACACACAGAAACACACTCATACACACACTAACACACACACAGAAACACACTCATACACACACTAACACACACACACACACCAACACACACATACATACACACAGAAACACACTCATACACACACACACCAACACACACATACATACACACAGAAACACACTCATACACACACACACATACATACACACAGAAACACACTCATCACACACACACATACACACAGAAACACACTCATACACACACACACTAACACACACACATACATACACACACAAATACACTCATACACACACTAACACACACACATACACACACTAACACACACTAACACACACACTCACACACTAACACACACACTCACACACTAACACACACACATACATACACATAGAAACACACTAATACACACACACTAACAAACACACACTCACACAGAAACACACTCATACACACACACACTAACAAGCACACTCACACAGAAACACACACTAACAAAAACACATACACACGGAAACACACACACACACACTAACAAACACGCATACACACAGAAACACACACGAACACACACACATACATACACACAGAAACACACACTAACATACACACTCACACTAACACACACACATACATACAGAAACACACTAATACACACACACACTAACAAACACACATATGCACAGAAACACACACTAACATACACACTCACACACTAACACACACATACACACGGAAACACACACTAACATACACACTCACACACTAACACACACATACACACAAAACACACACTAACATACACACTCACACACTAACTCATACATACACACAGATACACACACACACACACACACTAACAAACACACATACAACTAGGGCAACTAAAGTCAGGGCTTCCTGGATAAGGAAACGGATAGAGAATATGATGAAGTAGAAAAAGAGCACGTATGACAGATGTCAGGTTGCAAATACATCTGAGAATCAGGCTATATATAGTAAGGTCAAAGGAGAAGTGAAAAAGAAAATAAAAGGGGCAAAGAGAGGGTATGAGAATAGAATGGCAGCTAACAGAAAAGGTAATCCAAAAGTCTTCTACAGGCATATAAATAACAAAAGGGTAGTAAAAGGAGGGATGGGGCTGATTAGGGATCAAAAAGAAGACCTACGCATGGAGGCAGAGGGTATGGCTGAGGTACTAAATGAGTATGTTGCATCTGTCTTCACCAAGGAAGAGGATGCTGCCATAGACATAGTGAAGGAAGAGGTAGTGGAGATACTGTAACCATTCTATGATTCTATGTGAGTGTGTGTGAGTGTGTAAGTGAGTGTGTGAGTGTGTAAGTGTGTGTGTGAGTGTGTATGTGTAAATGTGAGTGTGTGTGTGTTTGTGAGTGTGTGTATATGTGTGTGTGTGTGTATATGTGTGCATGTGTGAGTGAGTGTGTGTGTGAGTGTGAGCGTATGTGAGTGAGTGATTGTGTGTGTGAGCGTGTGTGTGTGTGTATGTGAGTGTGTGAGTGTGTATGTGTATGTGTGTATGTGTGAGTGT